>NW_026515495.1:0-600000 GCF_014898815.1 Panonychus citri
AAGATTCAAAACAACCTATTCACCTTTGGTAAGCAAAAGGAAACGAGTGAAACTTGAGCAAAGAGCTGGGGAGATTAATTCTTCATGGAAACTTATTTACCGAAATCCGTTCATTTTTCCGATCTCTTTTTTGGTTCGATTCAAAATTTATCACACTTTTCTTTGTATTCTGGTCTCTTCTGCCTGTTGCTATTACTACGTTGAAGGTTCCCTTAGTGAAGCTCAATTAGCTCTTTGTACCGTCTCTCTGTTTATTGTTTTACTCTTGCTATTTGGTTACAGTATTTTGTATCAGCGTCTAGTTGGTCGTATTTATATTTCTAACGATTCTAAAAGACTTCGATTCGCTCATGTCAACTTTTGGGGTAATCGAGAGGATGTAACGTTACCGATAGACAAGGTTATTCCTATTTCTGATACCAACGAAAAACTCAACACCTTTCATATAAAAATAGCTCTAAATGGCTCACCACAAACGTACTACATGAACTTTGGAGCTAAATCCATCATATCTCCCGATGATTTCGCTATGGCCTTCGGACATAATCCTCATCCCGCTTTTTACGATGATATAGCGTTGAGTGAATGGACAGAAGAATTTAAGAAAAGACTAGATGAATCAAAGACCAAGTCAAATAGCGTAGATACAAATTCAAAGTAAAATGTAAATATAACTTTAAAAAATGTAGAAAATCAAACATAACAATTAACAAATTGAAACTTGTCAGTTCGTGATTACTTTTCAATGTTATTTAATCTGTTATTCTTGATTTGTCACGTTGTTTTCAATTCAACTGTACCGACAATGTACAATTAGATCTTTAAATTAAGATACTTAGCCCACTCTAAACAAATCTCCCTGTCATCATCTTGATCAACTTTGTTAAAAGTTTCGTTATTTTGTATCCTCCATCTTGGAAGTGATATTTGATCAGGTTGACTTCCGGTGACCTTAATTGGTGACCAGAATAACTCTTTTCCCTTAACAAAATCAGCCAAAATGTTCATCATGTATTGACTTAATTTCTGATCATTTTCATCCGAATACATTTCTGGTGACCTGAAAGGTTCACCAAGAAACATCCTGTGATCATCGGCATGAGCTGCACCATAAGGTCTTGCGGCTTTGGTAAAATATGAGGTCACATAATCGTTACGATAAAAGTGAACAGTATTCGCACCATTGGTTGCAAATGCAAGTGAATACAAGAGAGATGGACAATGGAACATAAAATCGGATATAAAATCGTTGCACTTCCTACGAATCGTCGAGATGTCAGAATCGTTAACACCTTTGAAATATTCAGACGCAAGATCGGTAATGTTCAATGTCATTGTGAGATTGGCGGTTTTCAATAGTCCCGATAGACCGTCGATTGCTTCAGCGATGCTATTTGGTTTAAGTTTAACCAATGCCTCGTCGGCTTCCGTTCCAACCAGAATTTTGTAGCCGCTGGGAAAACTTTTCGAATTGATTATTTGACTTGGTGATGTTGGAAAAACATATTGATCACCATGTACGAGATTGAAATCAGAATTTTCAATTGTATCAGCGATCAACTTTGACTTGACCGTTTTCAAGCAAATCGTTTCTCTTATATCAAAGGATGAATTTTTTTTCGAGTATTTTGAACATTTCAATGATCGGGACATACTTTTTGTTAACGTTTTCATTGCAACTGAATCTTTGGTGTTGGTTTGCTCTGCTGGAACTCCGCTCATTAAGACAAGTTTATTAAACAACTTGGAATCTAATGCTGGGGACATGAAGATTGCCGATGATATGATCGCTCCCGAACTCATTCCGGCCAAAGTTACCTGATCGGGATCACCGCCGAATGCTTTGATATTTGATTTTATCCATTTCAAGGCCAATAAAACATCGTGAATTGCTTGATTACCAACAATAGAATCTGAACCTCCGTAAGCAAATCCAGTAGCTCCAAGTCGATGATTCAAATTAACTGTAACAATATTCGTGTGAGCGGTCAAAACATCACCTCTTGACCTTGATCCTGATGCCGAACCAAAGATAAACGCTGCACCATGGATGTAAACAAAGACGGGATACAGAACATCATTTGAAGGCGAAGCGTCAATCGGAGTCCAGACATTTAGAAATAAACAATTCTCACTAATTGTTGAATTGGGTGCATGAATTGCTCCATTTAATTCAGTTTGAAGACAAGCGGGTCCAAACTTATTCGCGTGATAAACACCAAAATGATTCCGATGAAGGCCAACGGGTTTCGCGAATCGAAGTGGACCAACGGGCGGAAGTCCATAGGGAATTCCAAGGTAGGATTTTATCTCAATTCCATTGAAAACTTGATTAAAACCCTTGATTAGACCCCAATTAGTTTTCACAATTAGGTTGTTCGATTCGGATGAACCTAAATTGAAAAATAGAAAGAGACAAACAATTAACTTGTATTGATTATTCATCGTTTACTTATTCCTTGTTACAATTAAACTAAACCAGTGGATGGGAGTCAATTGTTATTGAGCATTAATTGATCGGGTAGATCACAATTAATATGATTAGATAATGTTAACAATCAAACTATCACTTTGTTATGATCTCGGAAAGGAAATTGATTGCGAATGGAACAATTTAATGTTAGGTTTTAATTGTTTTAACTTGTGATTATTTTCAGGTTTATCTTAATGAACCGAAGTGCAGTAGAAAATTATAACTGGTTAATTGTTTGATTGATTGATTATTTTTTAGGTACAAAGTAAAAGAATTGAGAAAGTAACAGTTGGAATTAGGGAAAAATTTAATCTCGATCAAGCAATATTACAAATCATTGTTAATCAACAGGTAATTATGAACATAGATCAAGTTGACTAATTATTTGATTAAATTTACAATTAGTTTAAGTGATAGAATTAAAGAAATAAAAACTTAGAGGTTTACAGTTGGTTGAAAAATATTGGAATTAGATGAGCCTTTGGTTACGATGTGTTGTTGAATTGTTAGAGTTTGAGAAGTCATTCTGATCATAACTCTTGATCAATTGATTGAAAGTTTTTGATTTTTCCATAGATGATGATGATTAAGTTGACATGAGATTGTTGATTTCTCTGAATTTGCAGAAATCTATCCATTGAAATCCGAAAGTCACAGATAAATACACTATGAGTTAGAGATGAAGAGTCAATTTCGCGACGAAATTTTTGACTAACCAACAGCTGAATTTTAGAAGCCAAATGGACAATAAGAGTTGAATTCACTGAATTTTTCAATTCCTCAATGTTTCTTTGCAATCAGTTTCACTTGTAAATCTTATTTGGTTGATAATATAAAACAACTAAATAACGATTACAAACATTGAAACCTGAAAGATGATCACAAGCATTTTTAGCATCGAAAATGTCTTCATAAACAACAAACGCTGTTCCTTTTGTTTCCGGAGTATTACCAACTCTAATTTGTCTAATTGCTCCATATTTACCAAAGATATCATACATTTCTTCAGCTGTGATCTTGTAAGGAAGGTTCCGAACATAAATAATTCTGTTCACCTCAGGCGGAAGCCTAACCTGAAAACCAACAAAGAGAACAGAATTTAATGGAATAAATCAAGAAATGGAATAACAATTATTCAAACAGATACTTACATTAGCTTTTTTATGCATTGCCATCGCCATGGTTGATCTAATTAACCAGAAAATTGACTGAAAACTATCAAAATCAAATTGTAAACAAAAGACAAAAATTAAAAATTCTTGAGAAAAATTATCTGTTCGCTATCTGGATCTGATATCATTCGAGTTTCTATCGGATCTTCAGGCCTATTTGAACTAATCTTTTTGTGAGAATAGATGAAAACAGTTGATTGGAATTTTTTAATTCCATTTTTAATTGTTAATTGTGCTTTTTAAACTCAATCAATTTTGTTCCTTTTGTATCAATTCCATAATTTATCTCTCGCTCTTTGAGAATAAACCTGCCGAATTCTAATTGTTTGAATTCTAAGACTCTGGTTAATCATAATTCTTTCCAAAGGTAATGTCGCTTTCGTTTGAATCTTAAACGTGTGAAATGTTTGTTGTTTTTCAATTTTTAAAATTTTAATTTGCTTCAAATTAGAATTATTTTTGTATTTGATTAATTTCTTTTAATTTTATGTTATACTTTCCTATTAATCTGCCACTCAAGTTGGTCAGAATTTTAGGTAAAACTGTTGATACCTTTTATTTATATTTCTTTACCCTTTTCTTATCTTTGTTTTCATTTTTGTTTCTCTTTACAGATATTTGGTTATTGAGAGAACAGCTAATTTAGGAAAATGTCGACTTTGGATAAAATTGCCCAAATTGAGGCTGAGGTAAATCACTTGATGGAATTGAAACTATCCTTTTGTTGGTTTGTCATTTATGATTTGATTTTGCCCTTTTTCAGATGGCCCGTACTCAGCGAAACAAGGCAACCATGGGTCATTTGGGTCTCTTGAAAGCCCGACTTGCCAAATTAAGACGGGAATTGATTACCCCTAAAGGTGGTGGAGGTGCTGCTGGGGAAGGTTTTGATGTCGCAAAAACTGGTGATGCGAGAATTGGTTTTGTCGGTTTTCCTTCTGTTGGCAAATCAACATTAATCTGTAATCTTGCCGGTGTTTACTCTGAAGTTGCTGCATATGAATTTACCACTTTAACAACAGTTCCTGGTGTGATTAGATATAAAGGAGCCAAGATTCAAATGTTAGATTTACCGGGTATCATTGAAGGAGCCAAAGATGGTAAAGGTAGAGGTAGACAGGTAATCGCAGTTGCCAGAACATGTAGTTTAATTTATATTGTTCTTGATGTGCTTAAACCTTTGGTCCATAAAAGATTGATTGAGAAAGAACTGGAAGGATTTGGTATAAGATTGAATAAACAGCCTCCAAATATAACCTTTCGTAAGAAAGAAAAAGGTGGAATTGCATTACAAACACTCGTACAACAATCTGAACTTGACCTGGAAACAGTTAAAACCATTTTATCCGAATATCGAATCCATAATGCTGATGTAGTACTCAAGTCTGATGTTACTTGTGATGATTTTGTCGATGTCATTGAAGGTAATCGTGTATACATACCCTGTATTTATGTACTAAACAAGATTGATCAAATATCCGTTGAGGAATTGGATTTAATTTATAAGATACCTCACACTGTTCCCATATCAGCTCATCATAAGTGGAACTTTGATGATTTACTTGAATTAACTTGGGAATATCTGAAACTCGTTAGAATGTGCGTATTCAATAATTTAGCTAATTGTCAATATAATTAATTGTCTTTCTTTCCTTCCAAAGTTACACCAAACCCAAAGGACAACTTCCTGATTATGGATCACCTGTTATTCTGAGTGAAGATAGAACCTCAGTTGAAGACTTTTGTAATAAGCTTCACAGAACCATCATAAAAGAGTTTAAATGGTGAGTTTTAAATGGATTTAATTGCGGTTAATCTAATGATTGATTTACTAATCATCTTATTGATGCTTTTCATTACTTTAGTGCTCTTGTTTGGGGATCATCAGTGAAACATTTTCCTCAGAAAGTTGGAAAGGATCACGTTCTGAACGATGAAGATGTCGTTCAAATTGTGAAAAAGTATAAACAATTACTATTTCTATTAATAATTGTCCTTAATCACTTAATACTCATGTTGATTAAACTATTTCTTTTTTTTCAATAGGATTTAATCATGATGAATTGACATTAACCCTATTGGGAAATCAGCGGAAACAATCGGGAATATCTAATGAATTTTGAGAAATTATTTGTTATCCAATTGACAAAAAAAGATTACGATTGTTAAATTAAAAACTTTCCACTATCTTCATGATTAACTTGACAATCAAATCAATATTCACGGAAAATTATTATTTTTTACATGCAGACAATTAACTTGAGCAATTTTCCATATGATTTTTGGTTAGTATGACAATTAAACTGAATCATTTAAAATTGAAACGATTATATCAGTTCAATAAAAATATTCATTTCTTTTTTTTGTCAATACTCTAAAAACAGAAATTAACAATTAATCAATTCCTGTAGTGATAAAATTTTCCATATAACAATAAGGAATTAATTTCCAATAATAATCCAAAGTTTTAATCGATTCTGTGATTGATAATCAATCAAATTCAAAAAATTCATCTTCATTTCGTCAAAAACAATTAATCAGTTTAAATTATTTCGCTTCTCATGATAACCATGATTCTGACAAATTAAGAAGATTAAATGAAGAAACGATAAACCATTTTAATGATAATGAATTTCTCTTGAAGCTAATAATTTAATTCTCTCCATTCAGATGTAAGTAAATTTACTAATCTGAATCTCGAACTCAATGCATTTAAAACTCAATTAATTTCCAATAATTTTCTGTATTTGCATCTGATTGAAATTTTCTACTCTAATTTACCATAATTTAAATTCTCTAATTTTCCGATGCAAACAATTCTAAATATTTTCGACAATTGGATTAGCTAATTCGATGATTGTGATCAACAAAGAAGCGAAATTACCAGAGAGAAAAAAAGAAAACGATTAACGAGGTTAAAGGAGAAAGAAGAAGATGAAAAGTAGATTCATTTTCTTTTGGCATGTGATGGAAATGGTAACATCCAAATTCACCTAAAGGCCTAAAATACTTAATTGTGTTTACATTTCTCTTCCATTCTCCTTCCTAATTAGTGATTTTTTCTTTGTCTTAACTGTGTAACAATTGATAATCAAATTGTTCTCATCATCGGTTGACCATTAAATCCAAATAATTCCAAGAAATCTGTTAACAATTCTAATTGTTTTCCGATTTCTCTTGAATTCCTTTTTTCTTATTACTGTTTCTCTTTTTTTCTCTTTCTCTTTTCTCTCTCTTTCTCTGTGTTTCCTTTCATTTTTTTTTCTTATTTCCTTTCTCTTCCTTTGTTTTTCTCTTCGCCATCATCTTCATAATTATCATCATCTCCACTTTTGGTAAACATAAAAAATTCTGATTTATTAACAACCAGTTTTACCGAATTGATGACCATTCACATTCACCATTCTATTCAATCCTATGCTCATTCAAATCCTAATCATTGTCTCCATTTTCAGGAACCATTGATTTTATATTAATCTTCCATTTCTAATTGGATGCTGATGAAATTGTAAGTTTAATTGGATAATTTTATCTCAACAGTTTTTATTCAATTTCTATTCTTTTTTTTGCTAATTTTCTCTTTTCTTCTTTTCTTTCTTCCCTCTCTTTCTTTGTTTTCTAGGAAAGAAAAAGCCGCATTACCAAAGTGCAAATAGACTCTCAATTCTAAACAAGCTTCAAATTTTTCTCCATTGTGATTCTCAGATTCATTTCAATTCTCAGTTACCCTTGTATCTTTTTGGTGATAATTTGGACATCACCATGAATTGACATTTGATTGAAATCGTTTTTGAAAAAGTTAAAAATCGCCCGATTGGCTTGGTAAGTATTAGAAGGCCGGCCCATTAGAAGGACATGATTATAAGCATGTGATTAATTTGGAGATAAAACTCTTGCTTACATATTTAAACGCTAATCTTTTCGATCTTGCTTTTTGTTCAATTTCTTTTTAATTAATTGTTATTCTAATTGTTCTTTCTCATCTTCTTCCCTTCATCTCAGATATCACAATTATTTATCTAACCTTTAATCGGTTCTCAATCACAACATCATCTTCTGACTCTGGTATCCAAAGGAAAGAACTAGTACTTATTAGTCATCCGAAGCCTTTATTCTTTATTCCATCTTCCATTGTTATTAATTAATCTCCACAATTATATGAATCGTCTTATCAATCGTTTCAATGTTTTCTTAAGAAACAAAAAACAACATTCTTGCCCTGTTGTTTTGTTAACTTTACCAAATTAACTGAAACCTTCTCGAAAGAAACTATATTTCAAACGGATTGGTTGTTTGTTCTGTTTTTTATTGGAGCCAAATAGTTATGTCTAAATTGAATTCTTTATCTATTTATTTGTGGAACAAGTTAACGTAGTTTATAGATAAAGAAAAGTGCTTTTAAATCATGGCCCAAGCTCAACTTAATCAAAGAAGATCACGACCCATTCCATCTTCCATTAGGAATAGAAATTTGAAAAATGATAAAACCATTTTACCCAATTTGGAGTCCATACAACCTTACACACCCTCTCTCAATGTACCAGAATTTGATCATGAAGGACGACAGGTAAAAAGGTATCCATGTGATGCTTGTGGTGATTGTTTTCTATTCAAAGCATCTCTAAATCAACACATAAATCGACATTCGGTAAAATTAACGTGCTTTTTGAATGACTCAGGTAAATGCGTTTACGTTTGTAACTCTTGAAATTCCTACATTGTCCATCTCTTGACCTCTACCTTATTTACCTATAACTTGTTCATTGTTCTGATCTAATATTTTTATTTTTTCTTATTCTTTTTTTTTCTCACTCCTCAGGATCCAAGAAGTTAAATTTTTACAACAAATGTGCCCAATATCATTATTTCAAAAGCCATAACACAGTTTGTAAGAGCACCTTGTTATCTCCTTTGTTGACCGACGAGAAGGAAACATTTATTGATAATGTGTCATCTTATCATGAGAAAGAGGAAACTGGCAAGGAATTGAATCGCTCTAAAAGTCCAAAGGTAGTCATCAAGATAAAGAAGAAGACATCTGAAAATCCGTCCAATACAAATTCGATCTCTTCGAAAAACAATTCTACCACCACAACAACAACAACCAAATGTAACATCAAACACACCGTAGGCTCGGAAAATTGCTCCAACTCCAAACTCAAGAACAAAATAATCTCCGACAATGAAACAAGTTCAGAGGCAAACGAAAAGAAAGAGTCAAAATGCCTTGAATGCGACAAAATTTTCTCACATTTAACATCTCAAAAGGAACATTTTAACTCATTAGACAATGACCATGGTCCATTCCAGTGTACAACGTGTCCCATTTGGTGTCCAAATTTATGTTCCCTTAAAGCTCATAAAAGGTTTCACACAATGGATTCTCCCTTTGTTTGTCCAGAATGTGGTTATCAAAGTGAGAAATTTAAAAAGATGATGACTCATTGTATCATAAAATGTCAACATCTCCTGCGGCAATTGTTGTACATTTGTTCAAAATGTAAAATCACCTTTAACACAATCTCAAGTCTAATTGAACATATAACATCAAGTCACACGCAACAATTGATTCGATGTGCTACCTGTAATCAAAATTTTGACTCAATCGATAAATTTGAGAGACACAAGGTTAATCATCCATCAGAAGATGGATATCGAAGTGACAATTTCTACCAGTGTCATATTTGTTCAAAAGAATTGTTGTCCAAAATATTATGCTATTCTCACATTGAGTCTCACCTTAAAGAGACCAAAGATATGTATAAGTTTGTATACATATGCCCACAGTGTAAAGAAAGACAATGTGACTCTGGTTCACAGGTATTGGTACACCTTCAAGCGGCTCACCTTCTTGACCTTACCAAACCCGATCGAGAGGCAAGTCTAGTTGAGAGTCTATGTGATCGTTACAAAATAAAACTTTCAAAGGTACCAAAAGAGGCCGAGAAAGGATCTAATGCCAAAAAAAGTTCTGCAACTTCATCATCATCAACAACAACAACAAAATCATCAATGTCAACCACCTCATCGACCTCATTAACTTCCAATAATCCTTTAAACGATTCGAGTCTTAAAGCGACCAAATTTGCTTGCGAGGTTTGCGGTTTAATCACCAATAGTTGGGATGATATGGCCGATCATGGAAGCAGTAAACACATCGACGAAGAGTCTCTATTTGTTTGTCTAATTTGTTCTAATAAGAAATTTACTCGACGAAATTCACTTCTTGCTCATTTGAGAAAATTTCATACAACCTCATTGGCCTGTCCTTCTCAGCGTTGTATCTCTTTACGTTTTAAAAATGCGACAGATATTTACAATCACTACCGAATGAAACATCGTTTAGATTGTGGTGACCTTAAAGAACCAATTAGCAAACAATCAGACCATCAAACGGGAAATGCTAATAACAACAATAATAATGGTGATCCAACTCCTGCCAAGCGACCAAAAACCAATCAGAATAACAATAAGCAAAATAATCACAAAAATTCAGTAAACAACAAAACAAACACCGGATCATCTTTGGCAAGTAATTACAACAACAACACGTCAATTAACAATTTATCCTCATCATTATTATATTCAGAAGAAAATGGATCTTCAGACATTTTAAAAGATTCTCTTCTCAATGGATCATCATATGTTAATCAATGTATCCATTGTGGCTTCCAATCGGATGGAATTAAACAATTACAAGCTCATTATACAATCCACCGAACCCCAAAATCACCTTACCTTTGTTACGAGTGTGGTACCAGTTTTGTTACCTGTTCACTGTTAGATCGTCATTTAAACAATCTTCATGGTATCACTGATTGTCAAAGTTATGTTAAAATTAATCTACCCGATCTCTATCAAGAAAAAGTTGACCCCAATAATATTGATCTAATTGGAATCATTCAAAATGATACACTAAATGAATCAATGTGCCCAGTATGTTCAAAAATATGTTCCGATTCAGCAGCTCTTAAATCACACGTTAAAGTCCATGGGATGGCTTTCATTAACTCAATTCGTAAAAATTTAAACACATCGACAACCAATGATGTAGCCTAACGATCATCATAACAATCACAACATTTATCTAAATAAAAAAGAAAATCATTCTCTTCCTCTTATAAATACCGAACAATTAAAAACAATCAACTTCCACCATCATCATCATTTAATTGCCAATTGAATCTTGGAAATAAATTAGATAACCAACTAGATGGCGCTTCGAATAATAAATAAATTCTTAGCTTTAGATTATTTATTTTTAACTTGATTCATATTATCACATTTATCTTTAAATAGATCGTTTCAATTAGACTTTTTTATTTTCTTATTCTTTCTCAGTTGTACAATTTACTCAACATTTTCTTATTAATTGTGTTCATCAAAATTTTGTTTTCTCATTTTAATGAACATTTTCTGTCCGGTGTGTTGATTGTCTTCGTGTTTGTTAATCACAATGATGAATGAAACAACTCTTATCGACGATTTTGAGTCTCTTCGTATTAAATTACAACAACGATTTGAGCCTTCACCTTCCATCGGTTATCAGGTCGATTGGTGTACTTTCCCCACTTATGTTACTCGCTTTTTTGCCGCTCTCAAGCTTTTTCATGGTAACAGCGATTCTTATGACCTACTGTTCAAGCAAATTGACTCAAGCTCATCAAACCGTGAGAGAGTTGATATTATTTTGAAAAATGATGTGATACGAAACTTGATGAAAGCGTCGGTCGATAAAGTGGTCGAGTATATTGACCAGAATTCAACTGTGAATCCTAAAAGTCTTGAAAAATCGCGAGAATTTATGAAATTAGGATCTGATCTATTGCAGAAAAACAAAGTCAAAGAAGCTTTTGAAGCCTTTCACAAAGTAAGTAGAGAAAAGAAAATTATACTTTTGACAAAATGATCGAGATAATTGTTCACAATCAAAGTGATTTGTTTGATTTTCATTGGAAATTTGCTCACCATTAACTTAGTAAATTGATTTGTTCATTTCGCCCTCAATGTTCAGGGTGTCTGTGTCTCTCCATTTCCTTGTGATGCCAAAGATGACGACAAAAATGGTCCACTTTCATCAAATTTGGCTCTTTGCCTGGTGAAGCGAAGTCGTTGTTACCGATCAATAAAAAAGTATCCCGAGAGTTGGTGTGATCTTAAAGACGCGATTGCCAATATGCACGATCCCCGTTTAAGTGAACAATTGATTAAATCGAAAAGAGAATTGCTGATTGAAATAACCTCTGATGGATCATCTGAACCTGAAGACAATAAAGAATTAGCTGATTTAGATTTCTCTCCAATGGATGTTTGGATTAAACCAGAGAATCGCAATCTACATTCAGCTAGTGAAAGCTTGGAGATCGCTTGGTCGGCAGAAAAAGGAAGACACATTATCGCCAGTCGACCGATCAGTTCAAGTACCAACATAATCGCCGAAAAACCTTACTCATCGTGGCTTCAACCTGCGAATTATTCTTCCTACTGTTTCCAGTGCTTGAGACCTTTAGATAATCGGTGTTTCCCTTGTCGTCAATGTACTTTAGTCTCTTATTGTTCGTCTGAATGTTCACAGATCAGTTGGAATACGTACCATTCCATTGAATGCAAATACATGCCGATTCTTAAATATCTTTCAATGGGACATTTAGCCTTGCGAACTCTTCTAACCGCTGGAATCGATACTGCCCTCGAAATACACTCTAAACCAATTCCACCGATGCAATCGCAGAAAAGGTTGACCAACACCTTCAAGGACATTCACACGCTCATGGATTCGATTGAATTCTTGGACGTAGTAAAGAAAACCTCATTTGCGACCTGTGCCGTTTACATGGCATTGTTAACCAGATCAATGGGCTTGATTAGCGAGGATAAAGTGGACACGATGGCCGATCTTTTCCTCAGAACAATAAATCAAATTGTACTCAATGGATTCGCAATCTATGATGATCGAGCTGAAGATGTCGAACCCGCTTTCAGTTTCAGTTACTTGTGTACCGCAGGGGGTAAAAAGATCGGTATTGGCCTTTACGCGACCACATCGCTTTTAAGTCATTCATGTGATGCAAATAACGATCGTATCTTCATCGGCTCTAAATTGGTGATCACCACCCGAAAGACCATTCAGAAAGGCAAAGAAGTGACCATTTGTTATGGACCATCAAAAATTGAACCTTTCAAGAGTCGACAAGAAAATATCAAGGAAAATTATTACTTTGAATGTCAATGTGATTATTGTAAAACCAAGAAATGATCAACTAATCATCTCAATCTCTCCATTAATTTTAACCACAACAATCAACCAAATGCCTTTTACATCAAGTTCACTTGATAAATTACCAGAAATATGTTGAGAAAACTAATTGTTTTTAAGAAGCTAATCATATTATCCCTGATTAATTTTAATCAAAGTTAACCGAAAATTGTTTATCATTATCACTGATCATTTTTACACATTAATCTCAACTCTAAAATGTCTTAACAATTAAATAAATTGGTAAAATAAACATTAACCGATTTAATTGCGCCGATTGGGCAAATAACAAGAAAACCAATTTTAAATTATCCTTGGCAATTAAAAAGTTAAGGATTATAATGAATCCAATTACAATTTACCTCTTCAATTAACTAGTTCCCAGGAATCGGTTTCATCTAATTGCAGCCAATCAATACTGTAAGACTGTAAGAAAACAGTAATCAAGATGGTTGATTGTTATCAAACTAATTCAATCTAAATTAGAAACCACCAAATTGCGATATTAGTTAATCAAAGTAAATCCAATTAGCGTTTAAATTTACTAAATCATAAGAAATTTCATTAAGTCAGTGGATTGTTAACCATTTAAATCCAATTGAAGATGAACAATTAATCATAATGAAAGATTTTAAAAGGTTACAAGTTGATTCACTTTAAATTGTTCTGAATTTAGATTACTAATTATTCTCAATGGAATCAAATTTATGCGAAAATTTCTCATTTTTGTTGAAAGTTTTTCTTCAATCACATAAGTGGCTCTTTCTTTTTTCTGGTTCTTTCTTTTTAAATATTTTCTATTTGAGAATATGTTGGACAAAGAAAACAATTCTAATCTCTTTTCAATATTCGCCTGAATTTCATCGAGAATTTCATGATAATCTGAGTAATCGTATTTTCTGAATAGATGGCCAATACAACGCAATGTGTTGCAATCAAATTAATTCTAAAAGTAAGTTGATTAATTGAGTTTCAATTCGATTTCAACAAATTTCTTTCTTTTGTTTACATTTTTTTTTCTTCTTTTTCTATTTACTCTTTCATAATGTATTCTTTTTTTTTCTTAATGTTTATTTCTCTGTTGTTAATTGTTGTTGTTTTTTTCTATAGAATTTAAACCAGTTTGATTATGGATTATAATTAAATCACCAATATTCAATCGGTGGTAAGTTAATCAGTGCCTTTTACTGTCCATCTCTGAATTACTCATTCTAACTCATTTGTTTCTCAATAACCGAAAGGTTTACAGTTTGATTGTTGTGTTAAATGGCAAAATATTGACATGAATTCACATCTAAATGTAATTGGTTATCAATTAATTGCAACAATTTAAACAATCTAACAAAGATCACGATGTGAATACAGGATGAGAATAATTCTGATTAGTATCCCTTTTGTGTTCCCTCCATTTAAAGATGAGTCAAGAGACAAATTGTATTGACCAATCAGTTTGTTAATTTACAAACGTTTTAATTTTCATCGAAACAAAGAGTTAAATCATCCATTTTTGTGCCTCCATTTTGTATTTCTCTAAATTATCCCTGAAACATTGTTCTATTATTACAACTCTTAATTAACTCAACCAATGTTATTAATTTGATGATCAATCTTGTTTTCTTCTCGTTTATAGATTTTCTAATATTCCATTACAATTAATCAGTGAATAATTATCACCATGTCTTCAAATTTTCGAGTGAGGCCATTTGTTGAAGAGATTTCAACCCTGAGAAGTGTCATGAGAACCATGTTGATGAAAACACTACAAATGGGAGACCATTTTGTCAAGTGTCACGTTGAATGGCATTTATTTACTAGTTGGATGGAAAATGCTTTTACTAATGTCATGCGAACTCTTGACCGGAAAGAGTCTGACCTTTATTTTCAAAAATTTAATCCAGGTCTTAATGTTGACCAAGTGGTTGGACTTATCATTAAGAATGAAATGCTTGAGAAAACAATTAATCGTATGGTATCACAAGCATTGGAAAGCACTGACCTTGGGAAGCATCTTAAAGATTTGGGACGATCACGAATTTATTTGACTAAATCATTACAAGAATCTCAAAAAAACAATTTAACCGCAGCCTTGGACCATATCAATAAAGTAAGAAATTGATTGTTAACAATTTATTATATCTTTCGTTATGATTTGGCCTTAGTGTGGTTTAAATTGATCAGCAAATGAGAGCCATTCTGTTGTATCTTGAGTTTGATTGTTTCAACTTGCTCCAGAGTTTTTTTCCCAACAATTATGCCCATTTCTAGTAAAGTGTAATCTAGTTAAGGCCAATTAATTAGTTGACTATTGGTATTAATTAGCTTGAGGGCTTAATTTGCAAGTTTGCCGCTAATTTAAGCCACACCATTGTATTCGTAACTAGGATCTTACCCGTTTTTTAATTGATTATTTAGGCCATTTTATTGGCTCCATTTCCAGCTGAAGGTGTTGACCATCAAAGTAAATCCCAGTTAGCGTTTTGTTTTATGACTCGAGCGCGTTTACTTAGAAAATTAGGCCATTACCAGGGTTGTGAACTCGATCTAGCTGAAGCTTTACAACATCCCGTTGAGAACAATGGTAAAGTTAGTTATCTTGAGAAAATTGCCGAAGAAATTGCCAGTTTGACCGCTGTTGGTGCCAGTTACGCTCCTCCTAATAGCGCTCTCAATGTCGTCAGAAAATTTTTCAACGTAGACGCGGTT
Source organism: Panonychus citri (assembly GCF_014898815.1). Lineage (NCBI taxonomy): Eukaryota > Metazoa > Arthropoda > Arachnida > Trombidiformes > Tetranychidae > Panonychus > Panonychus citri. The sequence continues at coordinate 15,605 of NW_026515495.1, forward strand.
AACGATCGCGTCCATGGAGCTGCTCAACATATTTATCTCAGTTACAATGAAGTTGTGGGTCGAACTTTGATCACCAAAAAGGAAGTCAAACCTCAAATGACCATCATTGCAGAGGAACCTTTTTGCGCTTGGTTAGCGCCTTTTCATTATAACAAATATTGTTCCTTTTGTTTGAGTCCACTTGAACAGCACTTTTTCCCGTGTCGAAAATGTAGCCTTGTTCGTTACTGTTCATCTAATTGTGAAGAAGAATGTTGGAAATCTTACCATTCAATCGAATGTAAATTCATGCCCATTCTTCGTAATTTGGGTGCAGGTCATTTTGCACTTCGATGTATAATCACCGCTGGAGTCGATAAAAGTTTGGCCACATTAAGAGCCTCGTTAAGCAGCACTGAGAATCAAAATAAGACTAAACCTTGCAAGTAAGATCTCTAAATCCATCAATCAATCTGAAGAGTATTGAAAATAAACTACTTACAATTATCTTTAGTTGAAAAATAATCGAAACTTTGAATTGAATCAATTCGACAATTAATCTTAATGTTAATTTATCTTTTCCACAGATCATTTCAAAACGATTATCGTGATATTTTCACTCTTATGGCGAGAGACAATGAAGCAGCGGTGATGCCCAAGATGGCGTTTTTGTCCACATTTCTCGCTTATTTGGGTAAATCGATGGATTTGATTGGTGAAAGTTCAATTCATCATTTGGCTGCTCTAATTTATCGACAACTTGGAATCGGTTATTTAAATTCATTCTTCATTTCTGATCATGGATTCAGTCAAGTAGAAAGAGGTGAAACAATTGACATAAGAGAGATCGGCATGGGTCTTTATGCCAGTGCTTCATTATTGAGTCATGCTTGTGATCCTAATTGTGATAAACTGTTCGTTAGTAACAAGATTCTAATTGTCGCCAAACGCGCTCTAAAAGAAGGTGAAGAGATCACTATTTCCTATGGACCATTAAAAGAAGTCCATCCGTACGCAAAGAGACAAGAAATGTTGGAAACAACTCATTCATTTAAATGCGTTTGTGATCCTTGTTCCAAACGCGAGTGATTTATTTTAATTGTTATATTTACTTCATTACCTCTTTTTGCTAATCACAATCAACTTAATTATCTTCCTTTTGACATATAAAACATGATACATTTCCAAATCATGTCCGACAAAACAAATGACAACTAAATTAAAACGGGTTATTTTCGTATTCATATTAAAAGATTGACTAAAGTTGCTAAATCAATTTTACTCATTTCCTATTATTATTTCGGGAATATAATTGGTCTAATTCATTGATTCATGTTTACGATTTAGTGATTTACTTTTTTGTTTTGGTCATTTCGTTGGTAATTTAATTGTTAATCGAGATGTGTGATCGGAATACTTTGGACGTGAAGAATAAATAAAAACCGGAAGTGGGCACATTAAAGAGGGTGAGAGAGAGAGAGAAGAGGAAGAAGACAAAAGTGTTGACATAAATTTGAGAGACAAATTTAGGGACAAAGATGATGGTCAATATTTTTTGGTCTTTGTGAGTTCTAAACTTTTTTCTTCCGTCCACTGGAACTCTTTAAATTGACAATTTAATTCATTTAACTAAATCAATTAGAATTTGAAAATTATTTTCTAAAGTTTTCCATCATTTTCATCTTCATCACTATCATATTCGGCAAGGAAATTATCTTTGTCGTCTTTATCCTTCTTATGGGTTGACTCGAAGTTGACCTGACGATCGGTGATATTCTTGTAAATTGCCATCGATTGTGCTACTAAACTACCAACATTTCCAGTATCAGCGGGTAGAATTAAAGTATTGTTCTTTTTAGCTAATTCGGAAAATGCTTTGACATATTGTTCGGCGACGAGTAAAGAAGCAGCATTAGCACCTTTGTTTACGAGCGCTTTGCTTATCCTTTCTAACGCTAACCCTTTAGCCGAGGCAACAGCTTGAATGGCAGCCGCTTCTCCTTGAGCATTGTTGATCTGCTCAATTCGTTGAGCTTCTGATGCTAAAATTTTGGCTTGTTTTTCACCTTCAGCTACATTAATCTCTGCTTCTCGACGACCTTCCGATTCCAAAACAACAGCACGTTTCCTCCTCTCCGCTTCAACCTGCATTTGCATCGCCTCTTGAACTCTTTCCGGTAATTTAATATCACGAATCTCATAACGAAGGCATGTAATTCCCCAGGCAAGTCCAGCTTTGTTAATGGCCTCAACTATGGCAATATTTAAGGTTTCCCTTTCCTTGAAAACAGTGTCCAAAGTAATTTTACCAATTTCCGATCTCATTGTTGTCTGGGCAAGTTGGGTGATCGCAAATTCTGGATCCTCGACACCATAAGATGCTTTATATGGATCGATAACTCGTAAATAAAGGACACCATCAATAGCCAAAGTAACATTGTCCGATGTAACAGCTGATTGTTTAGGTATATCAATTGCAATTTCCTTTAAACTTTGAACATATTTAACCCTATCAATGACAGGGATTAAAAAATTTAAACCTGGTTCACAAATTTGATAAAATTTACCCATTCTCTCAACAACCCAGGCTTCCTGTTGAGGGACAAAGATGACAACAGTATTCATGGGTAAACTTGACCTGTATCGAGCTCCATGGTGAATTAACGGAAAAACTGACCGTAGACGAACCAAACTCCGAGGAATAGAAAACATCACGTCAATAACAATACAATAATAGAAGAGAGAAAAAAAAGATGACCAAGTAAAAGAATCCAATTAAAGAAGAACAGCCCAAAGAACAAAGAGATCACCGAATACTAGAGAACAGTTGACCAAAGGACAAGATAGAATAGAAAACAGTTTCAAAAATCAAACACAATTAATCAACAATTAAGATGAGAAACAAAAAGTTAATCAACTTTACATTAACGGTGAAAATCAAGAGTCACATGGAAACACAGCTGAGGGTTGCCAATGGTAACCGAGAATCCAATTAACCGGTAAGGTTGAAATTCACTTGAATTTAAAAGAATCACAATTTAATTTAATCTGTTATAAGAACCAATTAACTGAATGTGTTAAATAAAAATTAGATCATCAATGGATCAAATTTTCAACAATCTTTCAATCAGTTAACCTTTTTAAACAGAAAATGTTTAATTAGAATGACGATCAATATGTAAAAGTGTAAACATGTTAAGTAACAATTGTGATTGTGATTAATTGTGTGAATGTCTTTCAATTTCAACAGGATAAATTGTTCACCCAAATGATTATCTTATTAATATCGATTCGATTAACTGGTTTACTATTCTATTATGTGGTCAATAGTTTTGGTTTCAATGGTTTCGTTTCTCATTTTCTTAGGCCTAATATCATGTCTATAGATTTTCCCGTTGGCCTGATTGGTGGTTGGTGTCGGGTTTTTGATTATACGTCGTTGTTTGTGTCCACTCTGTGATCTTCTGGAATCAATGGTAAATTTCAACGTAATTGGATGGAAACATGTATCAGGTATCATAGGACAAGGCGCAGGTACATAACCCATGATAACAGATTGTTGATCGAGAGCGCAGGTTACTACGAAAAAATCAAAATCGATCCAACTTGTGGCCTGGTCTTTACACATTCTTCACATACACACTCTCCTGAATTCTTGTTCATCTTCCTCTATCTATCTCTGTGTATATTGTTCATCTAATAACAAGTATAAACAAGGGAAAAAGTGAACATCATCCTCTTAGAATCGAGAGAGAGAGAGAAGGCAAAAGAAAGTAAAAGAGGAGAAAAAGATTTTTCGACGAAAAACTCGAACAGAAAAGAATAAGATTTTTTTTCTTCTTCTTCTTCTCCATTATTAACGTTAAGATCTTCTTCTTTTCCATCTTAAACCAAGAGAAAAACAAAAGGCAGAGGAGGAAAAAAATTCTGCAAAACTGTAACATCATCTCCATCATCTCCATCATAATCATCTGCAGAAATATCATCAACATTTATCTGTCTATTCCATCATCATCTTCTTGCGTCAAATTTTGTTTCTCATCGAAAGAATTATCCAACTCATCTTATATTAATTCTTCCAAAATTCGTCACATTATTTCATCATCATTATTCTTATTCTCATCTACTTAAGTGTTCACCCAACATCTCAAATCTCCTCTACGATAATTACTCTGTGCTCTTCCAAATAAACTTGTATCATCAATCTCAACACTGGACATCACAATCTGCCGGACGAAGCAACTTAACAACCCAAGTAACGATATTAACATAAATTAACAATCAAATTGACCAGATTGTTATCCGATTTTGTGTCTTTCCAAGTTCATCACAATCAACAACATTAACCAGTGACAAAAATCAACAACATCATCATCATCATGAGTAAAATTGTTGATCTAAATGTTGGTGGAGTTTATTATTCAACATCACTGGAAACACTTCAACGTGAACCAGAATCACTATTTACCAAATTGTTTACCGTTTCAGAGTCTTCCAAGTTGATTAAGGATTCCCAGGTAAGAAGCAAAATCCAAACAATTAGCAAACAACATTAATTTAATTGTTTCAACGACATAACAATATTAACCCTTTTTTTTCTGGTAACATTATTTTTCTCAAACATGAAATCACTTTACTTTCAAAATCCATTAACTAATCATTAGCAAACAAACAATTTACCTCAAATCGTTCAATAAGATGACCTTTACAATGAAAATTATATTCTGAGATGAACAAACAATCAGCAACAATCAACGTAAAACATATTATCATGATTTACTTATATGGAACAGATAAAACAACATTCTCATGGTTTACCGATCATCATCAATGAACATCTCAGGTAGCAAAGTAGAAAAGTGATTAACAGAGATGATTAATTATCTCTGTAAGAATCTATTATTAAGATGGATGAAAGTGTTGTTTCATTTTCCATTTGAGAAAAACTTATTTCCCTTCAGCTGTTCAGGCTAATCAATCTCTCATTGATTCAGGTGAAAGTAAAAGATAACTTGATGATTATTTGCCTCGAAGGTAAAGCTAATCACAAAGACTTTTACTTTCTCTTTGATAAACATTAACTAACATGGAGGAAGATGAAACCTCAGAGGTAGTGAATGAGCGAGAGAGAGAGAGAGAGAGAGAGAGAGAGTAAAGTTTGTAACTTCTTTTTTTTCTCTACGATAATTTATCTTCTAATCAATCAATATCAACCTGACAATGAATTCTCAGGTAATGTTCCCATCGATTCCATTTATGCAAATTACTTCCTCTGTAAAAATTTTCTATTCAAAGTCAACCATGAAAATGGCTTTTTCACCTTTTCCATGAGTAAACTTTTCTATTGATTGTTCAGGCAACAACAATCAAGATGAAGGTTAATTTAGTCTATTAATCTGCATCTACAATTTATCCTTTTAAATAATTTATCATGTTGATTGTGTGTAATTTGGTTTAACTTTTACAATACAATTTATTTTAATTGTATGTTATCAATTTTCCACTATTTCAGAGTAAAAAAAACAACGTTTCTCTCAAAACAATTAGGTTAACTGATATTCCTTGATTGTAAAAGTTTACCTGAGAAGAAGCAAAAAAGTTGATCCAATTCAGTTGATTTCATCTATTACTTCAAATCCTATTATGTTTTTTTTTTCTGTATTATTTGTCACAATCAACAAATTACTGTTAACTTACCTTTATTACAACAATCAACTAATTGATGAAATTGATTTGTAGTTTAATTCAATTTTTGTTCAACAAAGAAAAAGCTACTCAGTCGATTGTGTATTGAAATGGATGAATGTTCACCATGAAAACTTATCATGTTTTTCAATGAAACATCTTTAAAACTAATGAAAATCCTCCGATCCAATTGATTTTCATCTTCATCTCCCCTGGAAGATAATTTCATTTACTCTCTATTTATCATCTTCTCTCTTCCTTTATATCATCTTGATTGGTTTCTTCTCACTTCTCACTTTTCTCTGGTCTCTCTAAAATCATGTTAACTCTTTCTTTCCACTTCACTCATCTAATCAATCCCAACAATCAATTTAAATCCGGTTACAAAATTTGCATTGAACTTAAATTCACACCAACATTTTGACAATCAAATTAAAACCATAATAAATAATCCAGTTGATGATTATCTATGTTTTCCTCTAATAGTGAAGCCAGAAAAATATGATAACTTGTTTCTCAAACTTTTCTCATCACTCTTAAGATTAAATTAACTCAATTAAAATCTCCATGATGATATTTATCTTAATTATGAGAAAAATCTTGATCATTGGTAAAAAAAGTTCTATACAATTAATGATAACTTAATTATCCAGTTCATTTACAGTAATGAGAATTCATCTGATGAATGTTTATCTAGACGAATCTTTTCAATTGGACTGATTAATTTTCAGCTTATTGAGTTAATTCAGTTTCCAATTTTGATTCATTGTGTCCATTTTCATATATAAATAGACTTTATTTGCGATAAAAATCAATAAAGTCTCATTATAATGAACTGAATTAACATATTCGAGGAATAACTTTATCGAAAAGTCTGAAATACTTTAAATTTTGATCTAAAATCTCAATAAGATGAAATTGACTATATAAATATTTTCTCTTCTCTTTAATCACTTTCATCATTATGGAACCTGATTTCTTTCATGATTATAATTACGATGGTGATTATGTTAATTTCGTATTCTGATGAATTAGTGGTTAACTTGAATAAGAACGTGATATCTACTCCATCTTGATTTTCTCTAAATTTAATCATCCTCATCACCATCTCTTCGAAGCCTCATTCTTACATCAGCATACTCATTTGAAATGAATTGTTCAACAGTATTTTTTGCAGAGAGAGAGAATCATCCTCATCTTCAGATATTATCGAAAAAGTTGCATACACAAAAGAGCATCTCTTTTCTTGATTTACTTTCTCTCATTACCTAGGAAATGATGTTGACCATCACTTTCCTCTGGTCATCAGTATTAACCCAAGTAAAAGTGAGAATTGAAGCAATTGGATCATCTCTTTTTCCATTTGGATTTCCTTTTCCTTTCAACCATTTTCTGTATTAATTTTCCATACAAAAACCACAATACAATTTAACAATCATCACTATAACCATGATGATGATTATCTTGCATTGTTATGATTTATCCTCAATTCCTTATTATTAGTATTTTAATAGGTACAATCTTACCTTTTTCCTTAATACAATTTACCCAAACTCCTTGACCTTTCATCTTGTTTACTTTGCCTACCTGATTCCAACATTTCTTATATTACCTGATATAATAATATCTCCCTCCCTGTCTAGATTTTTTGATAATCATTCCTATTTCATGTTATGTCATCTTTGTCTCTCTCTCATCATCATCATCATTATCATCATCAAGTCACTAACAAAAGACTCATCTATCCCATTGGAATGTAATTATCATGAATTATTTAAACAGAATTCATATATTATGAATCCATACAATAAACTAAACATAATCATCATCATCTTTTACCAACTAATCAACGTTTATCTAATCAATGACATTGACAATCGTCAGTGACATTTAAAGGATAACCTAAAAGAGACCATCAATAATTATACTCTACTATTATGATAGTAACTCGATAACTTTAACTGTTCATGTTAACATTTAACCCGAACTATTAATATTATTTTCCATTCTAATAGTTTATAATACATATAATTTACCGTTATCATCCTCATGGTCATCAGATTTAATCAATTTGAATAAAGTTTTCTGTTTTAAACTTTAATCCTCATCATTGTAATTAATAATATCTACTTTTTTATTATTTAATATTTGTTTCAATTCAATTGACTGAACAAAATTATGAATAATTTTAAATGATATTATTGATATTTCCTGGTATTTTTCATATAAATCTCATTGTCATAAATGTTTCTATTGTTATCATGATAATTTCCCATGTTCCCTCATGAACTTTTACAAAAATCATGATAATGAATGAAAAAAAAATGATGATCGTCAATCATAAGTATTTTCAATTATTGATGGTCATTCATTTCTCTGGACACAAGCATAAAAAAAATTGGTAACCTTTTATTTTGATGATAAGGTATCATGAAATATTACATTACATGATAATAAATGATTCCTGATCCAATTTCAGATCTTCCATGAACGCTGAATGTTGTATTATTGCTCCGAGCTGACAATTTTTTCTGCCTTCATCATCAACATGAGATAGTAAATGTATTAATATAAAGGTTATTGGAAATACACAAATTCCAACCCTGAAAATCACTTGATGAATATATTTGAAATCCTCAGGGATTGAATTCGTTTTTAATTATATTCATCAAGAATCAGCATGATTAATAAAAGACTATCTGATCATGAAAGTTACAATTATTGCGAGATTATTATTATCATCAATATATTAGTTTTATAACTCAACTGGAACCCAATTTATCAAATGATTCCTTTAGTTTTGACCATTTTTCAATTAGCAATTAAATCGCAGACTCTTAACCATCAAACGGATTTAGTATCATGATATATGAACTTTTTCCTCATGATTGGGTTTCAGTAATATGATAATATTCTTGAAGGTTGTTTAAATTTTCTTGAGCCAATTTTTATCTCCATCTTGATAATCTGATCTCTTCTCTTACTCATCATCATGATGATGAGTAAAAATTTCCTGTTTATCGTTAAGATGCTGATGTCGTTTACAGAGAATGAGAGAGAGAGAGAGAGAGAGAGAGAGAGAGAGAGAGAGAGAGAGAGAGAGAGACGAAATCACCGTTATTTCTAGTCAACAGGGAGTGATGAAAAGTGATAAGAAAAATGTTATTTTCTTGTTATAATGAAACTTTCATCATGATTATCATCATTATCTTCATCATCCTCATCCCAAAATACTGTTTACTTTTCTACTCTCATGTGACAATGAACAAATCGTTATATTTATCCATCATCAGTGTATTTTCATTTCTTGCTCATCTCTGTCTCTCTTATCATCTTAATCGGTATCATCAACTTATCATTTTGCTGATAAATTATGAAAATAATTTCCAATCAATAATCAATAATCATTATCATCATTCAATTTAACCTGAAACTTTTGAAACCTTGATGATTTGTTTATTTAGGTTACTGTTTTTGTTTACAAACGATCAGTAGGAAAATACAGATCGTTTAATATTCACACAGTGAATTGAATCAGTGTTAATGATGATCATTGATTTAAATAATCATCAAATTAACAGTGTTGTTGATCATGTTTACCATTGATGTTTAATATACAGTGTTAATCAGTTTTCTCCCTGATTACAATCAAGTCTCAAACCTTTAGTCCTTAACCATTAACTAGACTCAGTTCATGGTTCGTTTAATTTGTATAGCAAACAATTAATTGTTACTAATATAATCTATTATTTAAGATTTCGGGTGGAAAAATAAATTGTTGCGTGACTTAAATAACTAACTTATCCCAAAGTCGAGGATAAAGTCTGAAATTTCATCATAATCATCAACATGATGATCATTGATTGTCAAACTTACACAATCAATGAAAAGACAAATCCACAGACAATTTCTACTTTATTTCAGAGAACTCATTATAAGACTTTTCTATTAATACTATCATCAAAATTGACGCCTTATCATGACAAAGTTCATGTTTTTTCATGTAATTCTGGTTCAATAGAACACTTTTTCTCATCATTTTGATATAACATTATTTTCTCTCTCTCTCTCTCTCTCTCTCTCTACCAAATCAAATGTAATCTTTATATTAAACTTGGCACAACTTGTAAACATCATTTGTTTTGTTTTCACCGAGATACTTATTAACATTCATGACTATTTACCATGTTTATAATAAGTCAATTTTTATACCACTATTATGTCAATCAAATGATATTCATGTCCATCTTGGTCATCTAATTATCTAACTCTTATCCACATCATTGTCATCAGTGATTATCCTAATTTTTAGTGTTTAACTGGACTAATGAAATTCAATATGTAAGCTTATTTCATGTGATGAATTGAATTCATTATATGTATCTTGGTAATTAATGTCTTTCAATATTGTTATTTAGCTTTAAGAGACACTATTATCATTCATACAGTTGTAATCATGAGAGATTCAGTTATCGAGCTGATTATATGATAATAGAAGTAAAAAAAATAACAATGTTACTCTAATCAATTTGTTGTTACATTTATTTTCTTGAGTGAGTACTTCAAGATTGACTTAAACTACTAATAGATTGTTATTTATATATATTTTATCCTTTTGTGAGAGAAGGCAAAAAATTGATTCCAAGAAGAATGCTTTTTGAATACTCATCATTATGATCATCATGAAGATCATCATAATGATGAGTAATACTACTGAATTTGTGTCAATCATTATTCACCAAATAATCTGATTCGAAAGGAACGAAAAAAAAAATTACATCAACGAATATGTTCAATAATAGTTACTTGATGGTTTACCATGGATTTCCTAAATTCTGACAGTAGATTATCAACTCAGTATAATATTCTGATCGTTATCGTGATATGAAATAAAGTAAATCGGATTTATGAGCAAGGTTATTGATAGAAATGAAGATAAAAGGTATTTATCATCCTTGAAGATGATGAAAATATGAGACGAGCTGATGAAAAGTAATTTTAGTTATTAATTATAGAAAAATGATCTTAACGATAAATCCTGAATTCTCATCATAATAAAATAGTAACAATCATCAGCTGAGAATCCATGAAAGATGATCATATGTTGATTACTCTTTGATGACATTTTCAATCTTGATTTTCTTTACTTTCTTCAGATTAATCTTCCCTGTAGAAATGATTATCTCATTCACCATCAATCAACCTGAGAGAGAGAGAGAGAGAGAAAAAAACGATAATCTTTCAGTTATCATGAATATACACTTTTTCTCATGATTACCTTTACCTGAATCTCAATGATGACTGGAAAATCATTGATGTTATCTAATAGTTGAAATTTAACTTGACCGATAATCAATTGAATCTTTAATTGGTCACAAGTTTGTTATTGAAAATTTCAACCTTTTCATGATATTACTTATGATTTAATTCAATAAGAAATTGATAAATAATAAACTAAAAATGAAACGGGAAAAAATCATCAGACCATATTGATTGTGTTCACATTGTAATATGATGATTGCTATTGAATTGATAGTTACTTACGATATTGAAGTTCAATGTTTTCACTCATCAAACTTGAAATTGTTAAAAATGAACATGAAAACTTGGTGAAAAATCAGAAGAAAGAAAAACTATTTTCACCCAATCATCTTATTCAATAGAAAATAAAAATATGAACTCACATATTTATCTTTTCATCCTTTCATCTTGATTTTATGAATGAAAAATAAATAAGAAAATCATCTATCATGTTCCTCATAAATCCATGAGGATATACAATCAGAATACAGAATATGAATATTAAACACAATCAACTGAAACATTATTATCATGAGAATCTATCATAATCTTAGGTTTGCAATTCTCATTTAATTCAATCTGTAATTGACAAATTCACGCTACAATTTTCATCATTATCTACAAGAACATAACCATGAACAGATATCATCATGTAGGGAGAGAGAAGATGATGATCAGTAAGATGATGAAAAAAAAGAGAAAAGGTTGAAAATGATAGAAATCGGAATCCATTGTTGTTCATATCAATCATATTGGTCTGCAATTATTGATTAAGCTGTTAAATGAAATATGATTGTGATGAGGATGAAGATGAGATGGAAAAAGTAATCTCAACATTTTCATCGTTTTACTGAACAAGGAACCAGAATTGTGACCATGGATCGGTACCATGTTTATGCACTTAGAGTTGGGTGTTATTGAAAATGAACCAGTTAGCATCTGGTTTCTATTCAGAGAGAGAGAGAGAGAGAGAGAGAGAGAGAGAGACATAGAACATTGAACATTATCGATCGATATATTATCTATATAATAATATTACTCGAACTACATTGTAGCAACTTATCTTAACGAAAAAGATATTCATGTAATCTAACCTGTGAGACTAAATTCTGGTACAATTTCACACTCTATTCGTATCTCTAAGGTTCACAAATAACCTTTTCTTAACCCACTCCCACCTACTCGAAGCCACTTCTTTTACTGTATCATTTGAATCATGTTTTCACTCCTTCAGTTTTTTTTCCTCTTCATGTTGATTCAGTTCAAATTCACTCCCAGTGTATCAAACTCTTAACTTCCTGTTAATATTACAACTTGTGGACATGAACTTTTGATTTTTTTCTTTATTGAAAGATGAGGCAAAAAAGAAACGACGAAACAAACAAAATATATATTGTAAAGTTGGAATTCAATAATATCCGTAGAAAATTATTACTATTAAATCATGTTACTTTTTTCCTCTTTCAAGGTAACAGGGTTCAGGGTAGTATCGATTTTTGCCTGAAAAGAAAAGGGAGATGATGATGATGATGGAGAAGAGGAAAAGAATTTTTTTCTCAACTTGCAACAAGACAAGACATGATCATTGGTATCATGTCTTTATCCTTATTCAGTGGGAAATTCAGCAACAGGAAGGAATGAAAGATAGAACAGGAAAATAAAAGGAATCAACGAGAGAGAGAGAGAGAGAGAGAGAGAGACCGATCGAAGAAACTTAATCTTGCTCACTCTTGAGATGAGAAGGAGAAAAAACTTAAAATTTGGGAGTTTATATGTAGAATGTTAAGAAGATGAAAAGGAGAAAAAGCAAAAGAAGCAGAAAAATCGACATGAATCTAAAATTTTCGAAAAGAAAAAAAGAAGATGCGCTGAATGGGGTTCAATTCGAAGAAGAATAAAGTCAAGGTGGAAATAGAAGTAAATATTTATGCCCGAAGGGTATTGACTAGCCAACTGAATGATTGGTGAAATTGAGGTTATTTTGTTGGAATCTCTTCCTTTTCAGAACTTTTTTCTTCCCAATGTCTTATTCAAGGTAAATATCTGACATGAAAAGTAGAAAAGAAAACTTAAAGTTATATTGGCTGAAAAAGTCGAAACTTTTACTCTCTTTTCTGCTTCAAATTTCTCTCTCTCTCTCTTCTTCATTTTCCTTTCCTTATCTCACTTATTCTCTTTAGTTTTCTTGAAATTCTATTCTTTTATCATCTTCTTCTTCTACTTGAACTAAAACTTTACTCTCTACGATTACGTTACTCCTTTAATCTCATCTGTCAACAATCATTTCGTTCACAAAATCTTATCTTCACCCTCTCATTGGGATTGATTTTCACTTGCATTAAATTTATCATGATAATTATCATGATGATTGTATCAAAATCCACTAATCGTTATTAATTAACATCATTATCTCTTCAAACTTTCACGGGAATGATGAGAAAACAACGAAATAGTATTAATAATAATTATCTATTCTCGTTTAATTATATTACAGACGAAACATTAATCATTTGTATTCATACAAATTCTGATCAATATGAATACAAATTATCACCAGATTATCATAATTATCTGTAGATACAGTGTATCGTTAATTAGATTTGTTTTCATTTTTATATAATATAATGAATTACTTTCAATGAATTTTTTATAATATCTCTTTCTGAGAGATTCATGTAAGAAATTTGTAATATATTCATCATGATGAACATGATTGTCTATCTGATGACCTTTTACTCTCAATTTTTGACAGAATTAAATCAATCAAATGGTTCATCTTTGAACATACACTAAATTCTGTCGATTCTGATGCTCAGCATGATGATGAGAATGACAAAAAAGTAGATGAGGACGATACGTGGAGCAAGAAAATGACCAAGAACTATGATGGATTGGAATTGGTGTTTATTCATTTGGGAGTGTGAATGTTATTCCAACTTGTCATTGACATATGAATCCAGTCAATTCCCTTCATCCTTGATTTAATTATCATCATGATCAGAATTCTCATTTGGATCATTTTCCACCGTAAAAATCATCATCATCATTTTGAAACATGAAATACACTTTCCCTTGATCAATTTCCTTCATCTGATCAAACCAGTAATGTATTAACAATAAATTACCATCAATATGATCACCATGATGCAAATTCAGAATGCAAATGAATATCTCATGATCGTCATCTTTTACCTATTAACTCAAATCATCAATCGTTGAATTTGATCAAGTGAAAAAACTTTGATCAATTTTCAGATTGATTGGTTCAATTGATTTCATAAATTCATTCAACATTCATTTTAACCAAAAAAAAATGATGAAGTTTGTTAATCCAATTGAACCTAATTGTTGATCGTTCATTCATCAATAACTTTACTACAATTTACTATTAATAGAAATTAATTTTCACTTTAACATAATCTCATCACAATTTTCATCTAATCTTGTTAACCCAAAAGTTAATACCTACTAACAATAAGCTCAGTTGATTTTGTCATTGATCATTCAAAGATTTAATCAAATTTTGCTTGATAAATCATTCCAACATTGATACAATACAGAGCTATTCAGCTATTTTCGCCGATGTTTTTTTGCGATCTTCTCAGCAACTATAAGTCCTAGTTAGGCACTCATGTTTTCTAAATACAGATTAGTAACTTGATTACAAACAGAATCAGAGTTGAGATTAGTAGTGAATGAAAAGTTGAAATGGTTTGAAAACAACTGATGACATTTTAATAGGAAGCAAGGAAAGTGAAATGAAATTAACCAAATGTCCGAATCAACTTGATCTTTTTATGACAATTGAGTATCTCTTAAACTTATGTCAATCAAGCCTTGAGGCTTTAGTACTTATAGTTGCTGAGAAGATCGCAAAAAACATTGGCGAAAATAGCTGAATAGCTCTGTACATCGCATTGAGAAAAAAACTCTGTCACTTTCACTCTTTCGAAAAATTTATCTCCATGTATTTATCACTAAATTGATATTGAATAATGAGATTTTAATAGCTCCTCTCATATTCATTTGTCTCATAAATGCTATCATGAATCGATGAACTTTTTTGAATAACATTTATAACTAATGGATTATCAAGTAAATCTTATTACAAACTGAATCAGTTCAATTCTTACTTGACTATCAACAGATTATGAATGATAATTTCTGGTAATCTATTATTACCTTGATGAGTATTATTAATATTTCATCACCAGAACTTTTTTTAATCTGATAACAAAAATATCTTATGATACATTTTTATCATTTGTATCATTTTTTTTCATGTTTATATTGAACGATTTGGATGAAACTAATTAACTGTAAACTTTTGATTGATACCCATAATCACCCCGAGGCATTTTCATTGAAATGTAAAAGTTTTCAAGACCAAATCTTGTAGTGAGAAAATGATGATAATAAATATCATGCAAATACCATTAACACTTCGATTTATGTCTAGAAAATTTTCTCAATCTCCATGAAATTTTGTTCCCTTTTTCCATTTATCCATTTTGTGAATGTTCATTCAGGTTAATACCTGATACCTTTGTTATCCTAATGGATGAAGCATATTTCATGGAAAAGTCTGAACCATTCCATTGAAATGATTCAAACTCAGAGGATGAAGAGAAAAAAAATCACATTTCAGTCAATTATTCTTTTACCTTTCATGTAGTTTCTTGTATGTACTTTTATCATGTAACCATTATCAATATAAAATCATCATCATCTTCAGTATCATTATCATCTCTCATCCCTGGTAACCATGATGATGATTGAACAGATCATCATCATGTTCAATCATTATGTTGATCCATTTAAATTTCAGCATCGGATTATGTTGCTTTGTGTCTCATCCAAATGCTATTTTTTAGTTGAATCATGAAATCATTTCAATAGTAACCAGAATAACGATAATAACAATTATTTTCATGTCCATTCATTGAATCTGAAGATTGAATCTTATCAGAAAATCACTGAATCATCGTATGAGTATACACCATGTTCATGATAAACAGTGGATATATAATAAATCGTGAGGATTGAAAGATGATTGTTGATCGTTGATTTAATTGTACGATTCAGCAATTAACGAATTGAACAAATCATTACCATCCTTTACATAACCTTCACATTATGATAACTGGATTGAGTTGTTTTCATTTTCTGTTTATATTACTGATTATTAAGTCTGCTTGTTCAACAATCAGCCCAATCAATTATCATGAAATCTTTCAATCTATTCCTATTATATTCATCATGCAAACTCTTGAATATATATTGAATGTATTCACTTGTAAATTGTTTACTCATCATCTTAATCAGATATCAACCAATAATACTATTAACTCCAAGTGTCTCTCTCTCTCTCTCTCTAAGATGAAGATAAACTTATAATATATTGGATGAAAAGATTACCATTGTAATTGTGAGTCTCATTCAGCTAAAAGATTTAATTGAAAATAGGGGAAATTAAGAATCAAATTAAATCAAACTTGAATTTAGATTATTCGGATAATTTGAATATTCCATGAATACAAATTGAATCTTGACTTGATTACAATCAATTTAATGGTAGTTAATTGGTGTGAACAAAATGATTAAAGTTTAACATATCTAAAGAAACTAAAGAAATTACAATTTGTCTACCATTAAAATCAAATTTCGGTAACTTAATGGTAACAACAACATTGATAATGATTACATGGCTTTTGGAACCATTGTTTTCTTTGTAATATGTCAGGTAAATTGCATGATGATGGTGGTTACCTTG
This sequence comes from Panonychus citri, assembly GCF_014898815.1. Lineage (NCBI taxonomy): Eukaryota > Metazoa > Arthropoda > Arachnida > Trombidiformes > Tetranychidae > Panonychus > Panonychus citri. The sequence goes on from NW_026515495.1 coordinate 32,343, forward strand.
AGAACTATCTCTCTCTCTCTCTCTATTCTGAGTGTTTCTTTTGATAACATATCATCATCATCATCATCATTATTATATTACTATTATGATGCAACTAGATAATGGATAAAGAAAGTAATCCGAAAAGATAGTTTTCCATCACATGGAAACATGCTATTCATCCTAACGAAAACAAAATAAGTACACTTTTCTAGCTTCTTCTCAGAATCGTCATGATTGAATGGTGGAATATGAAAACATGATGCTTTCCTCGCTGTTTATTATCATTATTTGTTGTGTTGATTTTTGCTCTTAATTGTAAACGATGGAAGCAAAAATCTCCGCTTCCAGATTAGTTGATAATAGTTGATAACACTTATGATTAAACTAATAGTGTATCTCTTACGTTCACTGAACAGGTAATGTTGAATAATTGAATAGGGAATCTATTTATCTTTAACCTACTTTTTTTCTTCCGGTTAAACTCTCATCTTTTTCTCTCCCCCCATGTCTGTTCATCTCAGAACTTTTATCTCATGAACTGAATGCTAACGATTTCCAAGGATTGACCTTTGTCTTCCTCTTTCTATTTCTCTTCCATTTTCTTTCTTACTGAAAAACCACTTGAAAGGTTTTCTTTCCTCTCTCTCTCTCTCTCTCTCTCTCTCTCTCTCTCTCTCTCTTCATTCATCTTCTTTATCATTTCTATCTTCATTCTTCTCCCTGAACTTCATTCACATGTATGGATTGTATCAACTATGGATTCTCTTTTGATTTCAGTTTCGTATTCAACTTGAATATAAATTCAATTGAATCATTTTCTGTTACGATGTATTTTCAATCAATACAAATATTTTCACTCAGAAAAGGATATTATTAAAATTAAGGATCAAGCAAAATTTTCAATCATTTACAATTTCACTTTACCAACTTTATTTATATTATATTTTATCATTAGGTTTCCAATTGCAGTAAATCAGTCTAGATTATTATTATTCAAATACTTGAAAAAGATTATCTCACCTAATCCCTTCAATTATACTTCTTTCTGATGTTTATCATCATCTTATCAATTTAATTCCAGTAATTACAATGCTTATCATTTCATTCAGGAGTTTTATCCTTCATCTAATGATATAATAAGGATCGGTGTTATTGCCGTAATTATATTTATAATGGTTACACTTAGTGAGTCAAGTGTAATTTCATGTTAGTTTTTTTTTGAAACATTTTACTTGGTTATTAACGATTCCATGGTAATTATAATGATAATATTTCTCAGAACTTTGTGAGTTTTGATTCTGCTATTTTCTGGAGTTTTGAAATTTTTGATTATCTTTATGATGAAAGTGTTTCAAGCAAAGTTAAATTGTCTATTGAATGTGATCATTGATTATTGATACGATTCCAACTGAACCTTTAATCTGTTTGTTTTATTACTTTGGTTTTGATTTTCATTCACTTATTGACCATTGGTCATTTCATGAAATTCAATAGAAACTCAATGATTTTAATGATACAGTTATATAAGAAATGGTTCATTGATTGATAAAAATTTACACAGATGAGATCAGATGAATTGAAACTCAATCAACTTAATCATTTTGTGGCTCATGATTTTCATCGAGTAGCCTGAGAAAAAAATATTTCAAGATAAATGAACTTTTTTTCATGATAATTGCATCTCAATACTATCATCATCAACTCAATTAACACAATAATTAGTTGGATTTTTCATCTATCAGAGTTTTCCGGAAAAATCATCATTAATTCATGTATGATTTTTAATAGACATGATGAAATCAACTGAATAATTAATATGAATCAGTATCATTTGTATATCCTCATAGTTTTTGTCAATTTGCTTAATAACTGAACAAAAGTAACTCCAATTTCATGATGAAAGTATTACCCTGGTTCTTGATTGTGTTAATTTGTGTTTTATTAATTAACTATCAATTAATAATCTCTGCTTACAAATGTATTCATATAATATTCATATGTCAATACCAGATTTAATTATCTCCTCATAGCTCATAATCAAATCAATAGGGTTCTAAGGTACATTAATTTATATCTATGATTCCCATAAATTCATTGAAAAAATTTTCTTGAATTATCATGAAAAACTGATAACTCATTGAAATTAGAAGGAATAATTTCTTTGTATTCAGTAAATTCTGAGAATTGGTATTCTACTTATCATAACAATGAATTATCATATATTTATATCAGAGGGAGAGTGATGATAAAAAAACAATCATTCCAAGAGCTGAATAATATATTTGCTCCAAATGCCTTAGGGGTTTTTGATTAATCTAAAATGAATTTGATTGGTTACTAAGAGAAAAAGAAAACAACTTTTGAATGATAAATTCGGTGGGTATCACTTTACCCGCCGGGTGAATTGTCAATATATAATATGCTCATGCGAATCGTATATCAGAACAATTGAATAACAATCAATCGGTCAAGAAAAACAACAATTAAAAACTTTAATTCGAACTGGCAACTTACCATAACAATCAGTTAATTGTTGTCGTAAAAAGCAATTATTGTTTATTGTTTTTACTTTCTTCTGATTTACTTAGACAAGCAACAATTAACTTAAAGAGTTTCTAATCAATCAGCAATCAACCTTGACTATCTAATTGTCAAACTTAATCAGCATTTAACTTGATACGAAATCAAGAAAAAAAAAGTTATCAAGTTAAAGATCTGAGAGCTAATCAAACTAATTGTTAACTACAATTTCTAAAATTAACACTTATAATAATTAGTAGAGTAATTAATTGATCTTTTTTTATTATATGAACAATAAATTGATCGGATAATTGTGATTGTTTCAACTTGAATCACAATAAACTTTTCTTTTATTGTTTTATATTCATTTTCCCCCTGATTCTGGGTTTCAAAGTATTCAGAATTCAATTTGAATTCAGCCCACGTAAATATTTTCACCACAATAAATAAGACGACAAAAAGAGACTCACCACCCACCTAAATAAACAGAATTGATAACAATACCAAAAGTAAACATGATAATTAATTGCTAAATTACATGGTGGTGGTCAAGCTCATCATCATGAATTGTTTGTTTCCAACATTTAGATTAATCTGTCTCTTCAAAGATTGAAACTCAATTTTTGTTTCGCTCATAATTTGATTATCATGGATGAATTTATACCCTGAATCTACCATGAAAAATCTGATTGACGTCATTTTTATCTCATATCATTGACATAGATTTTTTCTTGCCATTATTATCAATATTGCTTTAATAATAATAATAGTAACGATCTCACCTCTCAGAACTTTTTTTTCCTGTAAAAAGCTAATCATTTAATCATCTTGATTGAAAATTTTTCATTGCGTGAATTATCATGATGATAATTGAACAATTCAGTTATCGATTTCAACTCACAACTCGAAAAACTTTTTTTCTGTTGTATTTCAGTTCCAAATCAAACTTGAACTCTTCCTTTATTTCATTCAGATTGTTATATGATGAATTATCATCATGATGATCTTTTCGGTGTAACTATGAAATTCAAGATGTTACCTATTTAATTTGCTTCCATGTTACCAGAGGGTTTCTTTTACATGGAAAGTAATAGGAATCTCTTGTAAACTTTTATGACATAATTTCAAATTCAGTGACAGATGAAAAACTGTCAATCAAAAGTACCAACAATATCAACAGAAAAATAGAATTTCCCTTTAATTCAAAGTCAAACATTCACAAATCATCATGAACTTTGTCATGTCTCTTTTTTAATTCTCTGATTAAATTAACTCACTCACATATCAAGTATCTAATAAATTCTCTGTCCATTCATATATATATTAATATCTAATCGATTTCATGAGATTTTGGAATGACTAAATTGTAACTAAACAATTAACAATCGATAATACTGATTAAGTTAATCAGAAACTTTGATCATTATCTTCATCTTAATCAACTGTTAATCTTTCGCCCTTTACAATGCTAAATCAAGATGACTATCTTATTGAGATAAATGCTAAACCATCAAAGTATTATATTTATATAAGATTAACAATTAAATTGTCGTTCGTTAAGTAAACTAATCTTAATTAGCTAATAGATAATTGCTCAATTAGTTGGCAGTTTTTTTTGTAGTAATTTATTTTGCTAATCTGATTAGAATGGCGATTTATAAATCCATATATTTAGATAGATAATGATATATAAACTTATGCCTGGATTATCAATAATTTAGGTTAACATTTAAGTTTAAGGTAAAAGTGTAAACAATATAATAACCATAACAATTTAACTTTGATCAGTTTTAATCATTAATATTTATATTATGCTTTGAAAATTTGATTCACAATTTTTATGAAACAACAATTTAAATTGAATTACCTTAAGGCGTAAATATTATGAGGTGAAGGTGAGTTGAAGGTGGAAAAACTTTTTCTTCTCACCCTGCTAACTAATTCAGGTGAAATTCATTGTAATCATATTAGTTTTCATGAGAAGAGAAGAAGAAGAAAATTCTTTTTTTCGATAAATATTAATTCGTAATCTTATCGATTCCCAAATTGAAATCCAATATTTCAGAACTATTTTCTATCATGTATCTTATTCATCATTATCTCAATTCAGAGTATCTTATTTCAAATCTCTCTCTCTCTCTCTCTCTCTCTCTCTCTCTCTCTCTCTCTCTCTCTCTCTCTCTCTCTCTCTCTGAATTGTTGATAATTTTATGAATCTTTTTAATCATGAAAGATGAAACTTTCTCAACGAATATTTTACTTTTCAGTGAGTTTAAGTGGTCCTTACAGTGTATCCCATTTGTTAATGTTGATTATTTGATGATTAAGCTTAGAAGTCATTAAATCAATTAATTATTTTTCCATCTTCAATTCTGAATGAGAAATGAATCTTTCAATTTACTGAAATGTCATTTCAAGAGTCATGATGATGATAATGTCAAGGTTGAAAGTTGTTCAAGATATTCACTGACACACACACACACACACAAACTGACTCACTGAGAAGAGAGAATTGAAACTGAATCAATTGTAATCATTGGTGAATTTGGTAAAAATTACAATCGTTAATCATGATTAACTCGCTAAGAACTCTTGATGTCTGATAAACTTCAATCATTAAGTCTAAATGTGATGTTGATTTTATCGAGTTGCAGATTAAGATTTAATCTTCTTTTGACCTAGAAAATGAAGATTAACAATATTATCTTGCTCTTCTTATCTTCACCAATTCCACCATCAACAGTTGATAGATTATAATCAATATCTGATAAAATAACAAGAAGACTGTTTATATTATAAGGTTTAATTGTCTATGAACAAATATTTACCCATTGGTAGATTCAATCAGAATCTACATTCTGTATCTCATAGTATCAAGTACATTCATGTAATTTATTATTACAGAATTTGCATCAATCAATTGACCAATGGATAAAACAATCAACTGATTGATTATTCACCATACATTAACTACTTTATCATTTTCTATTAAGGTATAATATATATATTAACATCCACTGACCATTAACCATAAAAAGACAATTGTAATTTGATTGAAATCCTGTTATTATTCAGTGTAAACAATTTACTTATTGTGATGATCATTATTATCCAAATACTGATTTTCTTTAAACTTTCACACTTCCAATATCTTATTTACTCTCTTTCTAATAGTTATTTAAATTCATTCTCAAAGATTGTTACTTATTATTAACTTATGATAATCATGATTATCTGAATGAATTGAGTGTTTATCTTGATTTACAACTGAATTATATCTTAATCATTATTGATTTCAAATGGAAATTGAATCTGCTGAAGTTTTGATTGTTCTTAGAGGGGAAAAAAATACTTTCATTTTCCAATCATTGGCTAGATTAACATTCACCTTGATGATTTCTCATGGAACATGGGATTTGTATTTGAATAGTTGTAATGGTGAGATTTTGTTATTTTCACCATGATAAATTTTAGATTTACTCAATTCCAGGATACTTTGGTATTCTTATTTATTATATTATGTTATTCATCTACTTGAAAACCACGAGAGAAACATTGAGCTATATACAGTTTATAATAGAAAAGGAAAACGTTCTCAGTTGATTTTTCAGGTTTCATGGTGAATCTAAAATGAAGACAAAAGTAGAAAAATTATCATGAAAAGTTATCTGTCCAGAGAAGAAAACAAGAGAATGATGAAAAGAGAAGTGAATCGAATTTATTCCAAAAGAATGAGTCTAATAGCATTCGAGTAGGAGAAAAAAAAAGTTCTAGTGAATATTTTATATATATTATACTCCAAAAGAATCTGAATAGCTTTCAGAAGGGGAGAGTAATTCAGCATTCAGGTTTCAAACGATAATCATAATAATCATCATGATTATCATTCTCAAAGTATTCAGGGGGAAAATGCTCAGATAAATATGTATATTTAGTTTATATTATATTTATATCCTTTTTTTTCAACTCGATTCAACAATTTGGAGTGAAAGAAAAATAAATCCACCAGAATTATCATCTAACAATCAGGTGAATCATGATGATATTATCAACAGTAAGCTTTAAATTATCTCTCACTCTCTCACTCACTCTCTCTCAATGAAGTATCGTGATGATAATGATTCTATCTCTTCAATATTATTACCTAAATATTGATAATAAATATAATTTAGTAACAAGAGTAATGGAGTAATTTTGGAAAGTGAAACTTTTTTTTTTGCTTCCCATTCCCCTTCATGATTATCATGAACTCAGCAAATGAGTGGAAACCTTGAAATCCTCCCAGACGATTCCAGATATTTATAAACTGTTCAATTATCACCATTATCCATGTATGATATTCATATTGAACAGGGAGAGGGTATTCAACATTCATCTTAACATTTTGAGTTAACCTTGAGTTTGTTGTTAGTTTATCATCGACCTCTCATCAATCATAATCCTTGTTTCTTTCATTATCAACAAACATTTAATCAATTTGTTAGATTAATGTAATCAATTGATTAACAGAAAATGAAAATATTATCATAATCTATTTGCACAATGTCAATTCTGCTAATTACTGATTCACTTGAATTGTTTTCAATATCTTCCAATGAGTTTTGTTTAGCAAATCATTCATCGTCATGTTTATCTGTCAATCTTATTGATTGAAGTTGATTGATTATCAATAAACATCATCACAATTACCATCAATTTAAACTAATATACATAGACAACCATTGAGATTTTATGAATAAATAAAAATTCACAAAATTCTGGATCAAAGTTTGACTTTGGAAACTCAATTAATCTTAAAGATTTTACAACAGCAATCAAACTAATTAAACAAAATTAAAGGACTTAAAGTGTAACTAAATTAACCGTTACGATGAATTCAGATTCATTTCAGTAATTGTTTACTGAAATTTTCTCATGTTAATCTAGTTAATTAACAACAATCAGAAACATTTTGATTATGTTGAACACCAGAACATTAAATTCAAATTGTTACCAAAGTGTAATAATCAACACTTAATGTATTCAATGTTTGGAATGTTAATTTTAAATTGTAATGCAAACACAAACTAAATTATTATTAGTGTAATCATTTGGCTTTTACAATTACAATTAACCTAAATTGCTTGAGTATGAAAGGATTTAATGAACAAAAAAAACTAACTCAATAGATGAAATTAACATACAGAATTAACCAATTAAAATTATATTGTGAGTTGGGTGAAAATTGTGAACAATTAAAGGAGAAATGGAAAAGGTAAATCAACAAATCGTAGCAATTTGAATTGTATCTGAATATTAATTGATTAAACCCAATGGAGTGAAGTTAATTAAAAGTAAATGTATTTAATTGTGAAATTAATTGTTGGGTAAATGTTGGTGAGCAACAGAAGTTAGTTGATTTCAATAAGAAATAGATTAGCAATTAACTGGATCAGATTATCATGGAGACAATTTTGTTTTCTCAAGGTGAGATATGAGAAATATGTTCAAGTTGAGAAAAGAAAAAGTTGAAGAAAATGGAAATGCCCTTGGGGGTTTTTCTTATCACTTTTCTTTTTGCATCATTAACAAAATTGTTGTATCAGAGTTTTCATCATCAGGTTGGTCTTATCATGATGATTAACTTTTGGAATACACATTGGAATTAATTTCAACACTTTATTCCAGGTAGAAGAGCTTAAGAACTGCCTAAAGATGATTATCATTTCTCCTATTCAATTGATATCATGATGATCATGATCATTTTCATTTGATTAATTTCATTCTTACTCATGGAATTACAATCATTCAACTTTCATTTCTCTTTTTTGTTCCTTCCTCTCCTCTCTCTCTCTCTTTGAGTCAATATTTATAACGAATCTTGATGATAACCACTGATTCTTGTTCTGATCAAACATTTCACCTTCATTTTCATGATAAAATTCTGAGAAAAGTTAATAATTTCAGATTACCCCCTAAAGGTGAGGTGAATATCATGATACTCGTAATCATCAACAGATTCATGTGTTGATTGATAACATGAAATTTTATATTATAAATGATAATCTAATCTGATTATCTTTTTTTTCCTTCTCGTTTCAGAACTTTTCTAATGAGATATAAAGCTAACTAGATGATGAAAAGCTCTGCAATTATCATTTAATCAATTGTTAGAAATGAAAAATTCATCATCCTTTTTGTTTTAATATATCTCATGGATTCTGTTCAGTTTTCAACAATTTCTACTCTCTCTCTCAGCATCATCTCTCTTTCTTTTAGCATTCCCTTTATTCCCATTTTTTAATTTTCTTCTGATTCATTATCATGTTCCCTGAATTCAATCTGGTGCTCCCCTGGTGTAACAGCCAAAAATAGAGCTCAAGTTTTTTCATGGTAAAACCAGAAACTTTTGATAATGGAATCACTTCTTGTCTATTACATATTGTAGATGAACATAATGATGATGAGATTCAGTGGGTGGAGTATCATGATATCCACCATGGTATCTACTAACCATCTTCATCTCAGAATTTATTCTGATAATTTTACCATTTTTTGCTTCTTCAAAAATATTTCTCTCTCACAGTTGAATGTTACAATTCTGATATAATATCAAAGGTGTAAAGTGTAATAAACAGTCATGGTAATCAACTGAATAATTAAAAGTATCATGTTGGAAACATAATTATCTGAGAAAATATTTGAACCAGAAAAAAAGTTTCTCATATTTTCATTAAATGAATTGAGACTTGATTTCAATTGTTACCAGTTTTTCATTCATACTTTTCAATAAGGTAACCAGAATTTTCAGTTGATTTCTGATTTTTCCTCATGGAAAAAAAAGTTACCTATTTCTCAATAATTTTCACCGAGATTCTGATTAAATATCATATTAATTTCATTTACATCATCAGCTCATGATGTTACCTCATTTTCATCATTAACTGAATTAAATGGTTCTTAATAAACTTAAATTCATTACTCTTTACTTCATTTATTATTATTAACTTTTCTCTGTGTATTTGGCTTATATATTAATTCATTGGTATGAATAAAATTAATGATGATCAACCCAGTTAATAGTAATTAGTGATTTAATATGTTAATATAATTAGTAGATTGATTAAAGAGTTGAAGTAAACAATTAACGTAACCTTCATCTATCGATGTACATATTTAATCAAGTAAATTGTTATTGAGATAATACATTTGATTTATAACAATTAACTCTGATTATAATTATGAATGATGATGATGATTCAATTATTTTTAATTGTATTAATATAATAAAAGTAAGTGTGAGTCCATCAAAAGTTAATACATGGAGTTGATATAATGTAATTAATTGATTTCTATTATGGTTAAGTTTTCATTCCATTAATCCAGTTGATTGTTGTCACAATTAACTTTTGCGTATTTCTTGGTGTTAATCTTGATGAGACGTTGATTTCTGCATGGAAATTTGAATGAATAAGCTGAGATTTATTTCCATTACAAGATAAATGATCCACACCAGGGAAATGAACTTTTTTTTCTTGCTCAACTTGCTGATGAACATTTAGATTTATGTTCAATATCATGGTAATCGGATATAATCTGAAATATTCTTACTGAACTTTTCTTTTCTCAACCTTTTTGCTGATTTTTCATGTCATGGTGTTACCAGAATAACTTACTGACTCAGTTATATTATTTTGATAGATTATCATATTAACCATCATTCTGGTGTATCAAGTTTGTTCATTGAATTGATCATCTTTGGTGTTTTCATCTCTCTCTCTTATTAATAATCCATGATATTCATTTACGAATAAGAAAAAGTGATTGTTTGTTTGCTTTAGAATTTCAGTTTAAATTGTTCATTGGTAATTTTCTGATTAATTTCACTGAAAATTCATTAAAAAATGATTATTTTTTTTTCTCCATGAAAAGTGAAATTCAATTCAAAATATTGATTCTGTTTTCTTCCTATTATATTTCAATCATTTCCATGATGATTAAATTTCAATCTGATTGTTACATTAGCTATTCTTACTATTTGATATATAAGCTCATTCGCTATCAAATACTCTGATTATATTAGAGATAATGTTGATTATCATTACGAGAATTCAATAGATTCCAAATTCATTTCCAGGGTCATTCTGAATTAATCCATGAAAAAAGCTTGTAACTATTCAGAGATTCAGTTGATTAGGGAAAAAAGGTTCGTAATTGAAAATGGAATCATAAATTTAGATTCAATTACTTTTCCAATGATTAATCAATTTCCTTATATTAATTTACCTGGGATTTTAATTTCAAATGATTAATTGTCTCTCTAAACTTGTTGCATTAAATTACTATTAATTATATTGTTCCCAGTTACGTACTGATCTTAATTATCAGCCTTCGCAATGGGTTATCATATAATACATTTACCAAGTTGCAGCAATTAAAATTAATTGTTTTCAGTTATAATCAGTATTTAAGATAAATTCACTTAGTTTTCTGTTAATACTAAAGACAAAATTTAATTGTCCAAATTTATTGTCTTTACAATAAAATGACACCAATTAAATTTGATTGTTGATTTAAAAGTTAACTCAATTATAACCATCGCTCAATTGATAAAAAAATAGACATTAAATCAATCTAGCAATCAACAAATTGAGAGTAAAAGTTTACTCAGCAATTAAGGTGATAATTGGTTAATCACTAATGATAATTTCACCTTTGCAATTTAACCTTCACCTTAATCTTAATAGTTTTCAATTAATCTTTCGATGTTGTCATTCACTAATCCAGTTAATCTAGTATATTATTTGTATAATTTTTGATTTTGTTTTTCAAATTTAATTAATCATCATATTTCCTTCCTGTAATCAAATCAATGTAATCAGTTGATCAACTTAATTGATATCGACTTTTCCTCTTCCGTTATTAAAGTCAAGAGCATAATAATGTTAATCTGTCAATCTATTAATAAAAATCCCTTTAGATTTGTAATCCAGTTTAGTCTTACTACAAATTCAAGCAAATACAGATAACAATTAATTTAATTCAGTTTAACAGTCACACATAATCATTAATCATTTAGCATCATTGAAACAATAATAATCTCGTAATAGTAAAACAGTGAAACAATTTATCATAAAAGTAAATGACACATTTGATTTACTAATTGTATCTTTTTTACCGTTATCTTTTTCTAGGGTCGTTATTTCATCGATCGTGATGGTCACTTATTCCGTTATATTATTGAATATCTTCGTAACGATTGTAAACTGATACTACCCGACAATTTCAATGAACGAGATCGACTTAAATGTGAATCAGATCATTTCCAATTGAATCGACTCTCGAAATCAATTGCCTCAGCTCCACCGGGAAACCTTAAGCCTCTTTCCCTTGTTCCCTCTTTAACTTCACCAAACGTATCATCTTCCTCATCGTCAACATCACCGACAACAATTAGCACTTCATCATCATCAATAGTAGTTAATTCAACCAATAATCAACCAGCTAATCCTTCACATTCCCCCATCTCAACGGTTCCAGGTCAAATTTCTGGTTACATTACAATCGGTTATCGTGGGTCATTTGGTTTCGGTAAAGATGGACTGGCTGATGTTAAATTCAGAAAGTTAACTCGTATCCTTGTCGCTGGTAAGGTCATTTTGTGTCGTGAGGTTTTTGGGGACACACTGAACGAATCTCGGGATCCCGATCATACCGCTGGACAAGATAGGTACACTTCCCGTTTCTATTTGAAACATCAGATACTTGAACAAGCATTTGACGCGCTGATGGAAAATGGTTTCCGATGTGTCGCTTCTTGTGGTTCGGGCACTTCGGGTGGGGATTCACTTAAACCCGGTGTTGATGCAGAGGAGAATCGTTGGAATCACTACAATGAATTTGTCTTCACTAGACCTTAAGGATAATAATAATAATAATAATTATAACAATTAACTAATTATCAATTTAAAAATTATCTTGTTGAAAATGAGAATCATCAAAATTATTGAAAAGTGTTAAAATGAATCAAATCATTTCAATCTTATCAAATCAAATAAGACTCAAAAGGATCTGATCAATTAACAACAATTTAAAATATTATTACAAACATAATTAATGTTTGTGTTGAGGAAACAATCAAATCAAGACCAATAATCTTAATTACCGATGTATTATCTTTATCAAATTATCAAATTATCATTACAAATATTGATTTTCTTCCTGTTTGTCAAAATATTTTCAAACCTTTTCATCATCTTCCTGAACAATTAACTAATTAACTACTACATTATACTAATAATTATCAATTAACTTTGCTTAATGAATCGTTTTCGCTGTTTGTAACAATATAATTACCAATCTTAATCAATTCTAATCACTTTAATCACACAATAAGATAATAATAATTTATCATTTTGAATTTTATTGCAGAAACAAATAATCAATTCTAATCATTATCAATATCATTTTAAATGAAGCAAATGTTACAAACTCTGTACACTTAATATACATTGTTAATAATTAATAATCTTAATCATTGTTGTCCTTTTCCCCCTTTTTAATTGATCTAAATCATCTTTTAATCAACTTGATTAATCTTCAAGTATAATGATACAAATCTTATTTCAAAGTGTAAGAATTAGATTTGATTTAATGTAATAATATCACTATACAATTATTATCAATTATTATTGTTGTTTTGATTTAATCTTGGGATCACAATGATTAGCTGATGATGTTGATCAATAATTAATTAATATACAAAACCTTAAATTGCAACAATTAAGTGTCAAACAAAAGTGAAGTAGCTTCCATGAGGCTTATTATTAATTTAATTGTTTCTCTTTCTGTTATAATAATAATAATCAATTTTCAGCATTTTCCTGGACTTTATTTTTCACCTAATTAACTTGATTCAACATTAATCAACACACAATAATCAATTACAATTATTATTTTTCATTAAATTGTTATCATCTCTCTCTCTCTCTCTCTCTGGTTAAGTTTGTTTTTCTTAATTGTGATTAACAGTAGTTTCTCAAACCTCTGCCTCTAAATCATGTTATTAATCATTTTACTAATTATCAATTAAAAACCAAATGAATATACAATTTAAATTGAAAGCTTTCTCATTGATAATCAATCAAAGTTTAATCGTGCTCGTTAATTAGTCCAAAACCATTAACACTAATGGTGAACAATTAAACTTTCTGGTTTATCACAACGAATCAATTTCACAACAATTAGAAAACGTTGGAGAGAAAAAAAAGTTTTCCATTTAATGTTAATAAATTGTATTCGTTCAAAGGTCAAGTGTCAGTTGATTATCTTAAATTAAATTAATCGAGAGAAAGAAAAAGAGAAATCAAATTAACGATAAATTATCAAGTATCGATATTTGAGAAAAGAATCTTGAATCAAATATGATAACCGTATTTTTAGATAACCGAAAGAATCGGAATCTTTTTCCGCCAAAATTCAGGTTCGTTGTCATTGAGAATGAGTCATCATCATCATGGAGCAAGAACAACAACAACAAAAAAGATAAACACTGAACCAGGAAAAGAGAGAAAAAAAGAATTCAAAAAGAAAGAGTAACCATAGTAACGATAAGAATAAGTTTCAAGAAACAATTCAAATCGATAATCTTAACGATAATTTTATTCGAAATCAGTGGCATCTATCGGTGAGAATAACAACTAGAATTCGAAAATTTCAACTTGAACTTGAATCTTTTAATCTTCTTTTAATGATGGAACATTTTAATTTTCCAATTTATCAATCATCATTGGGTTCATGGAAAACTCATGAGCAATTCTAGTGAAGGAAAGATTATTAGGAATCAGATTTTGATAAGATGGTTGTGATAAAAGAAAAAGAAGAAAAAAAGAAAGAGCAAAAAGAATAACCGTTTTTCTAATAATCGTTATCGTTTCAATGACGCAACTCAACGTAAGGCGAAATTATCGGTTAAAAGAATCGTTAGTCTGTCAGTTGTTCTAACGACAGTAAATTAGACAGATTAACTTTAAGGGGGAGTATTAGTTTTTTTTTCCATGCGATTTAGTGAGTTGTTAGGGAGTAAATTAAACTGGTTTTAACAAGTTGCTAATCCGAATCAGTTAATTTGTGTCATCCAAATGAATCAAATTGTTTTACTTGATTTCTGAATTTTTTGCTATTCTATTCACCTTGTTTTCCTTTTCTCTCTCTCTCTCTACCTGTCTATCTATCTGTCTCTTTCTCATACTTACGTTATTCCAAATTCAATACAATATTTTCGACAAATTGTTCTAATCAACTGAAAATTCATCACATTACAATTACAGTGGATTTTGTGCTTAATTTACGTTCTTTTCTTCCTGGTCATTAATTGTCCCCCTTCTTCTTGTCCTCATAGAGTGTTGGCTCTTTTTCTCTCTCTCTCTCTCTATCTTTCTTTCTCTCTTTCTTTCTTTCTTTCTTTCTGTGTGTGTATTTATCATTTGAAAAAGGAACAAGAAGAGAGAAAGAGAGAGAAGTGATTTCTTTTTCCTTCTCCATTTTTCCTTATCATTTCACCTTTAATGGCTAATGAGCTAATAACCAAATCGGATAAGAATATACTTGACTCCTCGAATTGTGTATCACTTTCATCCATCTTGGAATCATTCAATGCACCGATCAATGAGGAACAGTGTTGGGCTTTATGCCATCAAACAGTTAAAACCGTTTCACGTCTCAATGACAAACGTCCTCTTTACCTGCTCAATGGTCCAGCCAACCTTTACATCAACAAAGAAGGCTTTGTCCATGAGAAATCGTTCACCGAATCAGGTAAACCATTAAACTCCCATTCTTTCATCTTCTTTTCATCTTTTCCTCTTTTTCCTTTCCATTATGTAGATAAATCATATTCTTTTACCTCTCCCAAGAGTTCAATTGACTCGTATACACATACACATACATGTACATGTATTATGAATAGAGAAGGAGAAGAGAGAGAGAGAGAGAGAGAGAGAAGAATATCATATTATAACAATTTTCTATTCTCATTTGATTGTTTCTTCCTTTAGCCAACAGAGTAAATGCCATTATCACGAGCGAACCTGGTAACTTGTTTGCCTCCATTGGAACAACTCTTTTCCTTGCCTTAGATTATGGATTAGAATCTCAAGAAGAGCGATCTTTAGATGCAAATTTAGAACTTTTAATTGACCGGTTAACATGTTCACAAATGGAGGATAAAGAATCAAATGATGAAGGTATTGAAAGAGATTCACCTGAATATGAGTTTGGACCCAATGCCATCGATGGATCAAATTTGGTTGAACAGATACTCAGTTTATGTAATAATCGTTTGGGTTCCGCTGAAGCAGCTGAAGCCCATTATCGAGCTGTTTGTCGAGCACTGGTTGCCGAAGCAATGGAATTATCTTCATTTCTTCATAAAATTACCTCATTTACATCAGAACTTAAAAATGTCAACATTTCCATGTCAGGAGGTTCATCTCATTCTTATCCTCATTCTCCTTCACATTATTCTCATCATAAACACCAACACCATCAACAACAACAACACCAACACCAACATCAACAATATTACCATAATCATCATCATTCTCATTCCAGTAATTGTACAGATTCAAGCGGAGCTGTGATCTCTATTGCAAATTTAGGATTAGCTGATTGGGCTCGTCTTTGGATGCAAGTGATACAAGAATTGAGACAAGATGTTAAATTGAAAAAAGTTCATCTAACTGAGAAACCATCATTTGAATTTGAATTAACGCCTTTCGAAATGCTGCTGGATGATATAAGATCTCGTCGTTACAAGTTAAATAAGGTTATAGTCAATGAAAGTGCACCTTCAAGAGTACCTAAAAATGCTCATGATATTATACTTGAATTTATAAGATCTCGACCACCTCTAGTCCCAGCATCTAAACGGAAATTACCTCCACCTCCGGTTCGTGAGCCAAGTTTATTTGAAAAGTTGCTCAACTCAATAAGGCAACAGCCAAAGTTAAAAGTGACTCCAGAGGAAGCCATTAACAAACGAACCTCAACAATAAGATTAGGCCGTGTACTAGAAACGCCGTTAACGGATTAATCGAAAATGAGAAAAGTTCTATTCTATTCTATTCTATTTTTTTTTTGGGAGATTGTAATGATTATATATACGATGAAAACGTTAAAAAAAACTCACCAACAACACAATTTATTAATCATTTAACTCTTTCTTTCACCATCACCATCATCATCATCAATTACACAAATGAATCTCAATTCAGTTGAAAACCTTTTTTAATAGTTGATCGATTTTCAGGTTTACACCAAACCTTTTTCATTATATTCGAACTGTTCTTGTCTATCACCCCCTCAACCACCACCAAAACAACAACAACAACAACATCTACATCTACATCACCTCCTCCTCCTCCTCTTCCTTAACCTTTTGACGACCTCCTTATCATCCTACATGAACATCATCATCTTCATCATCTTCAAATCGACTTGATGAAAAAGTTTATCGTAAACAAAGTGAATCAAATTTTTTTCATCGATATGAATGAAAAACTAATGATAATAATCATCGAGATGATGAGGATGATAAAGGGAAGGGCTATTTTTGCTCTCTCTCTCTCTCACTTGATCATCTTGATCATCTGATTTTCATCATTTTTTTCACTTTTATTTGTCTTTAATTTTTTTCTCCTTCCAATATTATTTAAGGTTTTTCCAAGTTAATGATGTGTTTCCTTAACCATCACAATCAAATTGATGATGATGATGATGATTTTGGTTTGATGATGAACAGTATTGATTTCTGATTTGATTGTGATGATTATTATTATTTAACAGCCTCGATTTTATCAATGACCATCTAATCCCAATGAACAATTTAAATAATATATGATAAAACATTCAATTGATTGTAATAGTGTTACAATCAAAAGTTGTACTTCTCAAATGTTTTTTTTTATTCCACAACAATTTAATCCCGTTATTTTTAATCATAATTATAATGACATCATAATCAACAACAATAATAATCACCTAACATTAAAACCGTTTAAGAAATAGGCCTTCAATGATCAATTGATTGACTCGCTAATTAACCGGAAAGAATCAAATGAGCCAATTTTTTTGCATAAAAAAGATTTAATTTAATCACTATAATCAAAGTGATGATCAAACAACAATAGACCAACAATTGGGTGATGATTAAATTGTTAGAATTGAGAAAACACTTTCGTTTCCCTTAATTATACAATTTGATTAAGAATCACAATTAACATCCTTCTTTTTTTTTCTTAACAATCTTTTCACTCTTTAATCACAATTATCATTTTCATCACTTTAAATCACGATTAGTTTTAAATATTATCATTTAACATCTTAACTCAACAATTAACTAATTCTTTCAGATTCAAAATTAACCTTTTCTCAATTCTTGATTTAGTTTCAATCCAATTCTTATATAATTTAATTCACAGTTTCAATCAAATCCAATTCGTATCGAGAGATATTATCATCATCATTTATTTCAATACAATCAACCCAAAGAAATTATATAATTAATGGTGAATAAGTTAATTGTGATAATTAAATTAATGATATTCAATCAATTGTATCAATTTGTTTAGCCAATAATTAAGTGAAACCTTGAAAACGTTGATTCCAGTTGTTGATTTAATTTGATTACTATAGTAATCATTTCCTTAAACAGTGATTAAATTAATTGTTCCGAGCCTCTAATGGTTAATCAATTAACTTTGCTCATGATTAAACAAATTGATTAATTACTATTACCACTAAATGATACTGTTGATTTAACAATTACCAATAATAAATCCGGTTAATTATGTTAAAAGAAAAATATTATTATTGATTAGTTTGATTTAATTGTCGTTTGATTTGATTCTTCTCATAAATTGTTAATTGTGCTTATTTTTTTTTCTTGATTAACAATGTTGAAATGGTTTCATGTTGTAACATATTGATTGACTTATTTAATAATTACTCTAATTTACTTCCTATTGTTAATAGTAACAATTTAATCTATCATGGTTAAAATCAAATTATGATTATGTTTCAAAAACAATTAGCAGACAATTAAATGATTTTTTTTAACACAGAACTCAATGTCTCGTTTATTGAACAATTTACTAATTAGTTAATCAATTTGTACCAGAACAGGATCATAATTATTGAAGGAAAATATTGATCACAAACTGTATTAAGATTTATCTTTGATTATATTGTTACAATCAACTAATACTGTTGACAATTAGAGTATTGGTCTCAATTGATTGTTAATCGTTCAACAATCAATCTTATCCTTGAGCTATTTAGTTAATTGTTATGGAAACTTCAATTTTCCTTTGGTTTTATCTCGGTTTCGTTTTGATTGTTTGTCCAAATAAAAGTTTCGCTCAATTTTCTTGGTCAAATTTTCAACAATCAGTTTCGTCCGTTTCTCCGTCGGCCAGGCCAACGGGTCCTACTGGTACTATTTTAACGCGTCTCAATGGATGTCCAATATCCGATAAGTATAATATCATGACTGTTGGTCCTTCGGGTCCACTTTTAGCGGAAGATGGTCAGTTTGTTGAAGAATTGACCCATTGGACCCATGAACGAATACCTGAGAGAGTTGTTCATGCTAAAGGTTATGGTGCTTTCGGTATTTTTACACCAACAAATACTAAAATCGTGTCCCAATATACCAAAGCTCCGTTGTTTAATATTCCAAATGTTACCACAAAAGTGGCCATTCGATTCTCGACCACAATGGGTTCGAGAGGTTCATCAGATGCAGCTCGTGATCCTCGAGGTTTTGCCATTAGATTTTATTCTGATATTGGAAATTTTGATCTATTAACCCTTTCGATTCCAATTTTTTTCGTTCGTGATCCATTTCGATTCATCTATTTTGTCCATTCTCAAAAACCTGATCCCGTCGGTAACTGGCCAAGTCGCGAAAATACCTTTAGTTTTCTCGCCGCAAATCCTGAAGCTCTTCACGCTTTCATGTACCTTTATTCCGATGCAGGGACACCCGATGGTTTCCGTTTCCTTCCAGGTTTCAGCATAAACACTTTCCGTCTAACAAATTCCACCGGTGGAATGTTTTTCGCCCGATTTAACCTAGTTCCCAACGGTGGAATCCACAATCTTACCCGACAACAATCAATCCAAATATCGGGTCTTGACCCTTCCTATTCATCCAAAGATCTGTTCAATTCAATTAGATCAGGAAACTTTCCTTCGTGGACATTACGAGTTCAAGTAATGGACTTCGATCAAGCCTCAAAAGCAACATTCAATATCCTTGATTCAACCAAGGTTAGTAAATCACCTTTACCATTTTTTTAATTGTTAAACATTAATCAAAATCTCTATTTCTATTATTAACAATTGATTGAAACAAAATTAAATCAGACTTGGTGGGAAAATGTTTATCCTTCAATTGAAATTGGTAAAATCACTTTGAATCAAAATGCTGCAAATGAATTTGCTGAGATTGAACAATTAGCATTTAAACCATCAAATTTAATTCCCGGTATTAATCCAGCTCCAGATAAATTAATTCAGGCACGTACGATTGCTTATATTGACACACAAAATTACAGGTAAATCATTACAGTTAATTGTTATTAAGGCAGAAATCAATTCATTTTGTTAGATCATCATCATCATCATCACCATGCAACTGAATCAAAAATTAAATTGGGTTAATCTATTGTTTCCACAATTGATTCAGATTGGGTGCTAACAATTATAAATTACCAGTTAATTTACCAATTACTCCGATAATTAACCCGACAGCTCGTGATGGTGCTTATGTTTGCGACTCTAATTACGGTTCGATCCCCAATTTCCTACCCAATACCTTTGACCCTCAATACAAAATGGACGCTTCATATTATTCAGATTCCTGGTCACCCGCCGAGCCCTGTATTGTCAATCGATACAACAGTTTAGATAATGACAACTATCGTCAGGTAATTTTTCTGACCATTGGTCAAGATCACAGATCGTTTTAATCAATCAGATCTTCTTATTCCTTTCAATTAGCCTTCCGAGTTCTGGGATTCGTTGAGACCTCAAGATCGAGACAGTTTAGTTTACAATATGGCGATGGACCTGATGGAAGCTTCCGCTGACCTTAGATCCAAAGTGGTCAGTGTGGTTTCTCAGGCCAACTCTGAGTTCGGACAAAGGTTATCAACGATTCTATCACAAGATTCTGGTTAAAATTATATATGAAAACTTAATTTCCATGTTGAAAACTAATTATTGTTATGAAAAGTTTCAAATCCAGTTTAAGTTTATTAATATTACATGATTTTAATTAATCATCATTATTATCATTACATTTCTGTTAATTGTTTCAACTAAATTTACACGAAAATGGTAATTCATTTATTCAGGTAAATATTGTTGAACAAAAAAGCGAAAGTTAATTTTAAATCATAATTAAATGAAAAGTTTTAACTGTAACTCAATCAACGTCTTGATTAACTTTTTTTTCAGCTAATTTTAATCATGAAAATTAAAACATTCAATTGGTTAACATGAAAATTAACATTTCGTTTATTAATCAATTGAAATTAATGTTTCACTCTCGAGATTTGATCAACAGGGTGATTTATTAATTGTTTGACTTTTTCAATGAACTATCAGTATTTTTTGATAGGAAAATGAATGAAAAAATTAACCAACAATTAATATTTCAATACAACAAAATTAATTGTAACCTTCAATCAGACATTTGCTGCTCATTAATTGTTACTCTTGTTGTCAATTTTAAACAATTTGTTCAATCATTGGAAACCTACACTTAATTGTTGCCGTAAATTGTTGTAACTAATTGTTCACTTTGTTAACTAATTAGTTAATTAAATGAACCAGAGACTGAGACAAAGTTTTTTTTGCTACTTTTGCATAGTCAATGTTGTTAATTCAATACACTAAACATGATTAACATGAGCACTTTTTTGGTACGAAAAAAAAAGTTAACCAGTTAATTGTCATTAGTTAAACTAAATTGTTACCTTTTGTACTCAATTGTTGATGAATTAAATCATTTGATTGCGTGATTTATAATTATAATCACTGTAAGTATTTCTTACTGATTGTTTAGCTTCGTTGTGGTAAAAATTGTGATTTAATTTGATTGAGTTTTTATTTTTTGCTTTTTTCTAATCACTGTAAATGATTAATTCTGATCAATTGTTGAATCAGTTACAAACAAAATCTGATGATGATTAGTTAATAACCTTTGATTGTGACTGTGAGTGTATATTATACTGTCTGTTAATTGTTACAATTAAATGTGAATCCAATCGGTGCTTTAAATTATCATTAATAAGAAACAATTTAAGTCAAGGTTACAATTTAACTAACTAATCAAACTATTAATTGAAATGATCATTTTGATGGTAATTGGGATGAGAATAAATTTTTTTTGTTCTGATTAACATTATCACAATTAATTTCTATGATTAAAGATATTCAATTATGAGTAAAAATGATTGAATAAATAAAAAAGGTTAATTAGTAAGAGATTTGATTACATGATTAGCAATTAATTAACTTGGAAACTTAAAACACAAATGATTGACTTTTGATTAACTTTTACATTAATTGGAATCAATTTTTTTAAGGTAAAAACTTGAATAAAAATCAAGAGACAAACAGATAAGATTACAAATCTGGTTTTCTGGTAATGTTAATATTTGATTTTCTGGTTTTCTGGTTAATTGCTGTTTAATTTAATTCAATTCATCTTCTACCTTTTTTCTTGATTGCTCATAATTAATGAATCAGTTTTCTGCTGCAATTTAATATCATTAAATATCATTCATGTTATTGATTCCCACTTGATCACTCAATTTGTTCATAAGGTAAAAAAGTAAAATGAAAACTTTTACTTTTATATTAATACAATTGAGTCTCTTAATTGTTAACCTTGATTTTTTGTTTTCTCCAACAATTTACCAACAGACTTTCATTGCTTTTTAATCAACAACAATTTAACTGTAGGTAGATCGGTTCTAATTGTTGCTTTTTTCTTGTTAATCACTATTATGAGGTTGATTGTTGATTAAGGTTTCAGATATATAATGTAAATCCCTTTGATTAACCTTAACTGATTGACTCACGTTAAGAAAAGTTAATCATTATGATTAACATTGACATTGATTAGAAACCATATAATAATTAACTTATTAACTATATGATGATTATTATTAACAATTGTTATTAATTATCTTAGATATTTAAAATAACAATTAACTACAAACAACAGATGTAAACTCTAATCATTACAATGGTTAATTTGTTGTTTTTTTTGTCAATTACAATTAATTTTCATTGGCAAGGTTAACTTTTAATCCGGTGTAACAATTAAACAAGATTGTTATGGAAACTTATTAATGGATCTAAATTAAGTCTCTGATTGTTTTGTATGAGCATCACAATTAACTGATAATTATGATGATGATGATGATGATCAACAGGTTTGTTGGGTTAATTAAACTGAAGGTAAATTAATGATTAAATTGTTTGTATTTTAACTGATCAGAAAACAAGAATCAAGTTGGAATGAAATTTTTTAAATTGTTCACAATTAACCAGATCATTTATCATGATTGAGATAATTAAAAATGATAAATGTTTAATCATCATCATCATCATCATTGATAATAAATCTCAACAGGGACAAATTAAATTAAATTCACAATTTAACATTTACCCAAACAATTAACTTACATTTTCTAAGCCAAAATTAACTATTTAAATTAAAATAAAAATCATCATTGTGTTGGTTAGTTAATTGTGATTATCTTTATTTTCATCATCAACCAGTATGATTAAGTCTACACTTCCTTAATTGTGAATTCAAGTTAATTATAAATTGTTGACTTAATATAACAAAATACTAATGTTAATGTTTGAACTGCTAATCAAGCACAATTAACTTTTCATCTAACCTGATTTCTGATTAATATTTGATTGTTGACAATATCAAATTAAATTAACACTCACAATAATCAGTTGACAGTAATCATCAACCTTTGATTACATTAATTATCAATCAATATTAATAATTGATACTTTTTCATTGTAATCATATTAATTAAATTGATTTGATTGAAGGTTAGTTAGGAAAAAATAATTTTCTTCTGTCAATTTTTGATCATTACAATTAAAATCAATTGTTGACAATCAATTGTAACTGTTGATCTTATTAAACACATTAATTGTTAACTTGTTACATTTTTCCTTGATAACAATTAGTTAATCATTTATTTACTTTAATTGTGATTAAAGTTTGAGATTTCCGGTTAATCAAGTTAATGTAAACAAATTTTTAAGCTAATTATGATTAGTTAATTGTTTCAGGGTTAATCTTATACATACATATATATATATTAATTGATCATTGTTTCAGGTTGATTATCTTGGTTCAGTAATTAGTTTATCATTAATTAAATTGATTTGATTACGGAAATTGATTAACAATTCAAGCTTCAAGAAATTCTCATGACAACAATTAACTTAATCACTTTGGTTATTAAAGATTCTAGATGAATTTTTGATTATTTTCTGTATCATTATTAATTTTCAATCAATCTGATTGTTTAATTGTAATTAGTTAACTTTTTTTTTAATTTCTAAATTTATTATTTTACATTTGATTCATTTGTTTCTTTCCGACTTCCAATTAACTTAATTAATTCATTATTGACTTAAAGAAAGGAATCAGATTACAATTAACTTCCGTAATTCAATGGACTTTAATTTATTGTGATCAATAAATTGTTGTTAAAACAATTAAACAATAAAATGGTAATTTAACCTTTCCAACAATCGAGTTAATTAAATTGAATAAATTTCTCTCTCTCTCTCCTTTTAATGTTTAACTAAATTGTTTCATTTACTGCCCTTAACTATTTATTAATTTGATTGTTTTATGATTATAATAAATGATTACTGAAGAGAGCAATTAATTGATCATTTTCACCACCGGTATGTTATAAGGAAATTGTTTAATTCAATTTAAATTGTTGTTGTTGTTAATTGTTGACTCTCCTGTTAACCTTGGATAATCATAACAATCACAATAACGATAATAAAACAAACAACATTTTTGTGACCTTTCGTATCAGGTCAATAAAATGAATCCGGTCACAAATCAATAGTTAATTGACTTCCATTCAAAACAATAAAAACAATCAACTAATCTTAATTTTCAAAAGAATCTAAATTCTAACAATTAGCCCAATAGATGGAGCCACGAATCGAACCGAATGTGGCTCCATCTATTGTATCGATGCTCTTAACTGTTGGTGTTTCTTTTTGACATTTGCTTTTAATTTATTAATTGTTTTTAATTGTTAATCTTTATTTGTTGATTGTAATTTTCTCAATTTAACCCTGAAGATGTCAACTAATTAAGTCACACGGATGAATATTAATCAAGTGTTACCAAGAGGATAAAAGATTTAGAGCCTGTGAAACAATTTGGTCTCATTTAACAAAACCGTTCTTACCAATTTTCACTTTGGATTTTTGCTTTTTTCTTATTATTGTTAAAATTAATTTCTTCAATTACATTCAACTAATTAGATTTGTTTAAATCTAATTTAAATTCTTTAAAATGTCTACAATCTATGAATTTACTTAATCATTTTGTAGAACATTTTAACTCATCCTTTTAACCCAAATCTTAACTCGTTCCATATTTTTGTTATTTGTTAACATCATTTTCTATTCTTTTTCCGGTTCTCCATCTTTACATCATCTTTTAATTTCATAGTTTTTAATTTCTTCTTAAATGAAGCCTGATATTGTTCAAGACTATTTATTGAACTATTGTTCTTGCTCATCAATTATATGTAAATACATTTCCTTTAATCTGATCGATATGTAAAATACAAGCTCATTAGAACGAGCTAAGTGATCCAAGTGATTCTCCTTTGTATTGTAACATTGCATCATTTTTTTTACCCGGTAAAAGAGTAACAAGTTTTATTGTTGTTCTTTGTTTGTCTATTTTAATTAGTTTTTAATTCCAATCAATATGAGGGACAGAATTGTTGCTCTTATTGATATGGACTGTTTTTATGTTCAAGTTGAACAACGAGCTGAGCCTGAGTATTGGGGAAAACCTTGTGCTGTAGCTCAATATAATCCTTGGAGAGGTGGAGGGTAAGTTGTCTACTTATTGTTTTCTTTTTCGATCTCGTTATGACAGTTGATCTTTTCCTTGTTTCCTTTGTTACTTTTGTCTCTTCTCAACTAACATTTGTTTTCTTATTCTTTTTCTTACACTTAGAATTATTGCCGTTGGTTATGAAGCGAGAGCTTTCGGAGTTAAACGTGGATTTCGTGGTGATGATGCTAAAGCCGTTTGTCCTGATATTCATATGTTCATGGTTGAAGAGGAACGAGGTAAAGCCAATCTTGGAAAATATCGAAAAGCATCAACCGAGGTGATGGATGTTATTTCCTCTTTTAATCCGTTGATTACCATTGAAAGAGCTTCTATTGATGAAGCTTTTCTCGATTTAACCAACTATGTTGATGAAATTTCAATGAAACCTTCATGGGAAGAAATTGAAGGTTCTCGTATCGCCGGTTTATCTGATGTAGGATTTCAAGGGAAAGATTTAAATGAAATTGAAGCTGCCAAATTAAAACATTTCTATGACAATGCTGATTCTGGAAGTGAAGAGGAAAGACTTTTAATCGGTGCATCGGCAATAAAGCAAATTCGAGCTGCTATTCTTCAAGAAACACAATTTAAATGCTCAGCTGGTATTAGTCATAATAAAACCCTTTCAAAATTAGCTGCTGGCATGAATAAGCCTAATTGTCAAACGATTTTAGCTTATTCTGGTGTACCCAAAGTGTATGAAAACACAAAGATTGACAAAGTCCGTAATTTAGGTGGAAAATTAGGTGATGAATTAAAAAGTAAACTTGGAATAACAACCATGGGACAATTAGCGGCCATACCAAAGACACATTTAACCTCTTTATTTATGGGTAAAACTCTTAATTGGTTAATCAATTTACGAGAAGGAATCGACGATGAAGCTGTTGTAGCTCGACAAATACCTAAATCTATTGGTTGTGGTAAAAATTTTCCAGGTAAAGGTTGTCTATCTACAAGTCAACAGGTAACCCATTGGTTTGGACAATTGTGTAGTGAACTTGTTGAACGATTAGAAGAAGATAGAAAAAGAAACAATCGATCAGCTAAATTGTTAACAGTTCACGTTAAATTCAATGTTAACGGACATGTTTCAAAATCTTTACCAATGTACGATATGGATTCCACTCGAATGGTTGAATATGTAAACAAACATGTATTATCTAAATTTATTCATGAAGATGGTGTCAATATGATAGATCCAATTGTCAGAGCGAGTGTTACTGCTTCGAAATTTGTTGACGCTGATTTGTGCTGGAAAAACGCCAAAATAGACAATTATTTTTCCAAAGTGGACAAACCTCAACCATCAACATCAACAACAACAATAGAACGTGTAACAAATGGATCAACAATTAATGGCCAATCAAATGTAAATAATAGTGAATCAACTAGTGTAATCAACAACCATCCAACAGAATCAAATGGATCAGCGGCTGAATCAAATGATTCAACTGAAATTAATCAATTTATTCCAACAACCAGTCGAGTTGGAAGGATAACTGTAAAAAGATCAAATAATCGAGAGGTTGAAAGTGATAATAATCAAAATGAGACCCAATTATTAACAATGTTTGCTCGAATTTCCGATCAAAATGAAGAAGAAGAATCAGAAAATTGGTTACAACCAACAGTTCGTCGAGGTTTTTTTTATCGAAAAACTTTAGAATTGAAAAGAAAACGTCGATTAGAACAAAACAATAGACCAACTAGAGAGAGTAAACGTTTAAATAACAGTTAACATCAAGTCAAATCTATGGATCGAAAAACCGTCAATCAACAATCAACATCATCAAAGGAGAAGAAAAGAAAAAAGAAAAAAGAAAATCAAAAATCAATCAATTGTATCTCTTTTTTTGTTGCATCAAAGAAAATCAATTTTTACCTTTTGTAATATAACTGAATTCATATCGCCCTCCATTGTAACTATGAGCCACTCAGGGAGATGGAGCTTTTCCCAAGCTTACTGGTTACACAAAGGCGATCAATTTAATAAACGTAAGAAGATGATGATTGACTCTCTTCCACTTTTCTCTTGAATATTTATCATCATTCTCTAACCAAAACTACAAAACCTACAACTTGTCCTCATCATTTTCATCAATCACAACAAAATCTTTGTCATCTCTTGTCACCGTAACTCTACCTCCCACCAACTCCTACTTGAAATTAGTGCCTGACGATTGTTTTTTATTTTATTTCACTTTTTGTTTTCCTTTAATTTGATTAACATGATTCTTTTCTCATGAACAACAAATCATCATCTCTTCTCAAACTTCTTAATTTTGTCATCATCCTTTTCCATAATTATATTAGTGTTTATATTTTCTTCTCTATCTCTCCATCTCTTTATCTTTTTCTTAATTTTATCTCTTTCATTCTCTTCACTTTTTTTCTATTTAGGTTTTTTTTTCTATTCTCTAGTGTTTGTGTCTCTCTCTCTCTCTCTCTCTTTCTTTCTTTCTCTCTTTTTCTATGTGTTTACCTTTGCATTCCAAGTGAACATTCCTTTACCTTTTCATGTTGTGAATTCTATTCCAAGTGTATCTCTTTTATCTTTTCCCATGTTCCACCCAAAATTGACTCCATCAAATTGAATTATTTCCATTTTAAATTCCAAAATCAACTGGCAATAACACAACATTCACCTTTCTTTGATTCCAGTGATACACTGATTCCAATTGATGATCATAATTGATGATATTATTGTAATTAGAGACCGTTGACTTTTTCTCTTCTTCTTCTTCTTTTGTTTTTGTTAAATTTTATTGAAATTATTTTCCAGGGGTATTGGTGTTATCTACAAAGGAACCAAAATTACCACATTACCATCATCCTCATTTTCATCCATTTATCATTCCATCATCTTATTTAATTCATCTAAACGGTCAACCGAAATGGATTTACCGTTGGTTAATATCACTGGTGAAATTACCTTCTCACTACAATCGGGTCTAATTAGAGATGAGGTGAACATCAATACAAGTCAACTTAACCTTAAAAGCCTCAAGGATCTTGCCTGTAATTTTATCGATAAAAAGTATCCCGAACATGGTCTCAATAAATTGGACGAACGTCTTATCCTATTTAAACACGAATACAGTTCACAGAATATGCTTCTTCCCATAAATATCGCTTCCGAAGTTACCAATGGTTCATTGATTGAGGTTGTCGTTTCACTGAAAGATCCATCCAATAACGATGAACTCTCAATTCGACCTCATCAACTTAAAATGCATTCCTACAAGTCTCCAACTTTTTGCGATTTTTGTGCTAAAATGCTTTTCGGTTTAGTTAAACAGGGACTTAAATGTGAAGGATGTGGTCAAAATTATCACAAAAGATGTGCCTACAAGATACCCAATAATTGTATTTACGGAAGTCGACGTCGATCCTCAGCCCATTTAATACCCAATTCACCATCAAACGAGACGATCCAACGAACAGCAAGTAGCGGCGCAACCCTACCAGAAGCACCAGCATTCTTATCCTCACCAAGTCATGATCGTCGTGCATCCACGGGAAATGAGAAATGTTTCAATCTTACCGTTAAACCGAATCGTCTTGATAAAAAAATAGCCGAGGGAATGAGGATACCCCATACATTTGTCGTTCATTCCTATGCCAGTCCAACGATTTGTCAATCATGTAAGAAACTATTGAAAGGAATATTCCGTCAAGGTTATCAATGTAAAGACTGTAAATTTAATGCCCATAAAAAGTGTATGAAAGATATTCCATCTACCTGTACGGGTGAAATACCTTCAGATTATGGTGAAGGAGAGGATAACCTGGAAAAAGATAATCTCAGTGATTCTGACAATGAAGTCGAATCTCCAGAAAAACCAATAAGTATTGGAACCGATGATGATGACAATGAAAGTGACAGTCAACCAATAACGTAAGGATTATTCATCTCCCTCTCTTATTACTCAAACAATAATTAATATTTAATTCCTTCATCTCTCTAATCTTCTTACCATTTTTAATCTATCCCTCTAATCTAATCCCTTTCATCTTAATCTTCTCACCCAATATCTTCAACTTGTTTACCTGAAATAATAATAATATTATTATTATTTCACTTAAGCGATTTGTCTTAATGAAAAATTGTTCAATTTTCATGTTGCTTTCACTGTTGTAATTCTGATACTCTTTTTATGGAAAAGAATCTTGTCTTCATCTTTGTCATCATAATCTTCTCCTCATCTTTACACATCTATAAGATGTATGTTTGTGAGAGAGAGAGAAAGAGGAGATCAAGTTGATGACGATGATGAAGAGAAATCTCTTTTCTCCAAAATGAGTAAACATGATATTACTTGATTTCACTTGATTTTCAACAGAAAATTATGATTTTCTAAATTAAAAGATGAAGAGAAAATCAAACCAAAGGTAATTAAAAAGGAGCCTGGGAGGCTTTTTTATTACCATTGCTGATAATCTCGTTCATCTTTTAATCATAATTATCCTCATCCTCATCATCATCTTAAATTAGTCAACATTATCAGTTAATTTATCCACCAACATATTCACAATTGAAATGAACTTTTATATATGTTTCCCATTTCTCTCACTCTCTCTCTCTTAACCAAAGAGCCAATTTACCATTTAAACTCTAATGAAAAAAAAGCCAAGAATAAGAAAAATTAACCAACACAATTAACATCTAAGGGACGAGAACAATTAACTTGATTTTGGTTCCTAGATTTTCCTAGTTAGTTGAGTAAACAAATTCGGTTAAGTTTTTTTCTCTTCTTCTTTCTCTATTCCTTCATCATCATCATCATCATTCTCATGATGATTTCCATCTTCGAGCTGTTTTTCTCTTGTTTTCTTCCATTTGTTTTCCTATTTCTCATTAGTTTGTTTCCACTTTAGACAAAGAATCGAGATTAACATTAGGGAATTAAATTGTGAGATGATAACAATATAATAATAAACTAGAACCATCGAAAAAAACTGTTAAACTTAACTGTTAAGCAAATTGGTTGGCCTAATTGATTTTCTTCTAGTCTATTTTTCTGTATTCAATGTGAACACTTACTATTAACATTGAAAAAAAAAGTTACTACAGTGTGTCCATTAATTACCTTAAAACATTTGATTGATTATCCATGTTGCAATTGAATTTAACTGAATGTTACACTCTGTAGATTCATTTGGTAGTTTCCTATGCAAGTGTTATTAAATTAACATGATTATCGTTATCATTGAATATTATTATTACTCTTATTACTATTTTATTGTTTATGATTGTATTCTAGTCTCAATTTAAGGAGATGATGATGGTGAAAGTCCTGGTGATTATCATGGTGATGATCATTTTCACCATGATGAGAATCATTAATACATTCATTAAGTGTATGAATAGTGAACATATATCAATAACTTAGAAAGAGTTAATTTCCTAATCATTGTAAGAGGTAAAAAAAAAGGTAAAGGTCAATAGGTAATTAACAATGAATAATAAATTACTAACCATTAAAACATTTATCTTGTCAATTACACACAATAATATTATTATCATTTACTAATCAAGATTCATAATGTATTAATATTAATACATGATGTATATCAAAATGAATCAACATCTCTCATGAAATTATTTCACAATTTACCTGATTAAAGATAATGAAACCTTTTCTAAATCTTAATTGGTCAGGTTTTGGTTTATTTTAAGGATCATAATTAAGATTTGAGGTTCAAATTTTCCAATCCATTTGGAATATGTGTTAATTGTGATTGTTACAATGAATCCAGCAATTGAAACATTTAATACGATTAAGTGAAACTGTTTCAAATGGCTTAACCAGTAGATTAACTTAATTACTTATTTAGTATTTGCAATAAAAAAAAACTAATTTCCACTGATTATGTTTAGTTAATGAATGGAGTATCATCAAGAATGAGTAATTATTTTATTCAGTTGAAATTTATTTAATTTAGAGAGGAATTAGTTTTTGCTAATGATTGACGGAATTCTGTTTAACTTGATGTTCCTGTATTAGCTTGGCTATTTGTTCCTGTGACTGTACCAGAATTACTATTTGCCTGTGAAGATGTGTCAGTATTAGTATTGGCCTTCGACTCGGAACTAGTATTTGCCTCTGCGACTGTATTAGCATTGGTATTTGTCTGCGAAAATGTATTAGATTGACTATCTGTTTTTACGACTGTACCAGAATTACCATTTGCCTGTGTACCGGAATAAGAATTACTATTTCTCTCTGGGGTTGTATCAAACTTTTTACATTGGTTGATGGTTGATTCTAATGAATAAAATGAGAACAAGTTAACATGATTAGTAACTAAGATAATAGTAAATTGTTGATGATAATATTTACCTGAGGGAGTATATCTAAAAGTTAGAGTAAAAATAACTTCGTTGACATAAAGATCAGCATCTTTACCAAAAACGAAATCAAGATGACCCCAATAAGGATTTGTAACAATATGATCAACCAAGAATCTACCATTGACTGAATTTCGCAACTTTTGAACATTTTGCGAAGTTGCAATGTAATCATTTTCTCCGCTAATTAGGACAATTTTATGTGTAGGAATATTCTGATAATTAATCATTGGAGGTTTCTCTTGACCATAAATTGCTCGATTCTCATCTTTTCCATAATCGTATTCACGAATAGCATCATTTTGATTATCTTGTAATATTTTGAGAACAAGTTTCGGACTTGTTGGTTCGCCTAAACTTAAGTAAACAGGTAAACGATTAAGCCGAACTTGCATTCTATCAGGACCAGAGACTTGACTAAAAAACTCCAAACAAATGGGAATCTGTATACTGAATGTGCAAAAAAACGCGACCAAAGAAAAGTCAAGAATAGGGAAAAAGGGAGGAAATGGCCCGGGGGACATTTCGATTAGTTTTAAAGATATGGGATCACGAGGGAGAGTACCGGAAATCCCTTCGAGTTGACCCAAGTATCCAATAGGTCCAATAAAGAAAATCAAATGAAAGCTTCTTTCATAAGATGGATTCTTTGAGAATAGAACAATAAGTTCCAATGTTCCCTGTGAATAAGCAACGACATTAATTTGACCTTAAAGCAGAAAACAAGAAACAATATAAGGATAAAAAGGTTCGAAGTTGAACAAAAAAAACCAAGTATTCTAAGGTTATGTTCCAATTAACTTACTATATCCCGTTTCCGATTTGATAAGTTCAACGGCTGCAGGAATATCCTTCTCACCGATATCGAAATAGGTATAGTTATAATACTTCCTATCTGATGAGTGAAGTTTGAACAATTAATTAAATTCTGGAGAAATTGATGTTATATTAATATTCTCAATTCTTACTCTCTGATGGTTTGTAGTGAGTGTGATTCCTTGAGTAAACGCTTCCTCTCGGGTTGATAATCCAAACATCTTGACATCGGTCAGCTAAATAATAGCCAAGTGAACCTTGTTTATCCTTCTGATTAGCAAGGAAAACTGGACATGACCAGAAAGCACCAGGTACGAGCAAGAATGGTCTTGGTAGTTTAGTTCCGTTGAACGTTGGATTGATAATTCGATAGATAGTTATAATATAACCATCGGAAGTTGTAACGTTGTATACTTTGTAATTAAAGCCTCGAGATTCAATTAACTGTCCACAAGTTCGAGCTTCATCTTTTTCTTTCTTTACAACGGAAAACATAGATCGTCTAAACTCCATGACGGAATTTTCATCAGGCTTTGGCCTTTCCGTTTCGCCCAAGTTATTCATGATCTTCTGTAAATCTCGATAATTGCTGAACAATGTTTTGTTGATCTTTTCGACCATACATTCCGTTGGAACCACATTAATTATCAAGAATAAACTAATTGCACAAACTTTTAAAATCATTTCTACTAAATTATATCAGAATATTCCAACGGTAAATTGTAACTTTCATGGGAAAATTTGGACTTTTAATGAGAAAATTGATCATCTTGATTACCTTTTTTCTTCATTGATTGTTAGCATAGCTTTAATCAGATAATTGTCTGAATCAACATTCACCATTTTTAACTAAAACAATTGACATTAATCATTTAATCAATATAATCTCATGAAATTCGTGTCATTTTGAACCATAGGAATTGATTGAGTCTTACTAATTACAATCAACTCCAATCTAATGACGGGAAAGTGACAAAATGATCTTAACTTATAGTTTGTTAATTTTATCATGAAAAATTGTCTTTCTGATTAGTCCAAACTCCTAATTGTTGAAATTAATTAGTTCCAACCTTGATTGATACATTTGAATTACTATTCAATTGTTTCATATGTTTGGTATTAAGGAAACTGTCAAGTTAAATGATTCCAATTAGATGAAAATCTATGAAATGTTTTACAGAAAAATTTAAATTGAAAATTTAATCAGTTGATCATTTATTCAACTAAAAAAACACAATTAACATCTGAAGTTCAACAATCAGCTAATCAATCAGATTTAGCACAATTTGAATGTGTGGTTTTATTAACTTACTTTGTATTGTAATAATTTATAATCATAAAGGAAACTTTAATTGTTTGATAACCTTTGCTAATGAATGACAATTAATTCATTATCCATCTGATTGTGATTAACTAATTCGATATGATGAATACTCGTAACCATTGAATTTATCTGGATCACTTAATTATCATCAACAGTAGAGCTTTTAAATTGCCTCTCATTAATTTGATTCAATTTGTCAATGGGAAAATATAATTTCTCCATCATCCTAAAAGTATATCATCATTATCATGACCCTTTCAATTTCCATGTTCATCAATTACAGTTATTTTTCACTTCTCATCTTCCTCATCCTCATCACTATCTCCATCATCATCATCATCATCATCTCTTTTACTTCATCCTCACCATTCATATGAAAGTTAATTGCTAATCTCTGAATAGTTACCATGATGATTATAATGATGAAACTTTTTTTTTCACGACCATTAACCATAAATTAACGTTCAATTCATCTGTCAGTTTGAATTAAACGGCAACAATTATCTGATTGTAACATGATTATTACCGATTTGTTGATTATGATGATTGTTGAAATTTATCAATCAGACTAAAATTACCTGTTCATCATATTAAAAAAAAACCAAACATATCACATAATCACTACAATTAGTAAACTGCTCTGAAAATGAAACTTTTGATTCATCAATGAATAAAAAACTACTTTCATGGTGATCACCCTGAAGATGGATTTTTATTCATGAAAAATGATGAAACTCTCATGATGAAATGTTTACTCTGATCAATACATTATCGGTTTGAATCTTGTTGATTTTGTTAATATTCATACTCCTCTTGGGGTAATATGTTATTACTACATTTTCGTAACTGTTTATTAGTAATAGATTAAGTTAATTTATAGTATTTAGTTTGATAGTTAATCAAAATAAAATGGATTACGATTGTCATTCATGTAAATCACTTATTAACGTGCTTTCATTATTACATTCAAACTCTCAGTTGAACATTTACTTTTCCTCCAGATTATATATTCATGAGTATTCATTTGTTGTTTTGTTGTTATTCACGCAAATTCAGTTGATAGATGAAGATACATAATTCTTGAAAGTTTATTTCTATTAAGGTTAAAGGTCATGTGCGATTATCATTGCTTATTCTTGGTCAGAATCTTTCATCTTGATTATATATCATTTTGGGTGAATTTGATATTTTACCTCTTGCATGGTTATTCTTGATTCTTTTGGGTGATATTCATTTACATTCAGCTTGTTCCATGAATATTATCATCATCTAGTTGTACTCAAGATTATTTTCCAACTTTACTGAACAATTTTCATCACATATAAATCCATTTCCATGATAATTGTCAACAATAATCAACTATAATAATAATAATAAGTAGTAACTCTGTGACAATTTCAACATAAATGAATATCCGATATCAGATTAAATCGTTTTTTTTTCTGTTAACTGTCAGAATTTTTTTTTCTTTCATTCATTTTCTTGTCATTATTATATTTCCATTGCTACTTGTTGTCATTTCTGATGAAAATTGAATTTTTTTACCATCAACATTTGATTCTAATAAAAGTTAGGGTAACATTCATATTGATATTCATGATATTATTATTCTGAAAATAGTTTTTCTCATTTAACTTTTTTTTCTGATCAAATGTTCCGATTTGTATTCACTTTTATATCTTGATATTATCTTTCGGATATTTACATGTTGGGTCATCATCATCATCATCATCTCTCTATCCGTCTTATTGTTGCCTTTAATCTGAATGTGTAAACATGATTATGTTTATTTTGCCTCATGAAATAGATTCAATTGATTAAATTCATCTCAATAGACTTGCCTATCAATATCATAATCATAATAACCATCAACATCTCAGACGATAATATAAATAACAATGATTCTCTCTCTCTCTCTCTCTCTCTCTGATACCTTTTTTGACTCCCGTTTATGTTGTGTGTGAGGAATTGTTGATATTCATTCAAACTATTTGAAGTTGATGATCGTGGATCATCATTAATATCACCATGGTAAGAATAAGATGATAAAACTACATGAAAGAAAAAAAGTAGAAAAAAAAATCAGATTACAAACACTTATTGAGAGTCTCGCCCTGTCGATCACTCTAATCATCATCTTCCCTCTCACTCTCATCATCATCATCATCATCTTGATATTATTTATGATGAGTGAAAAGATGTAAGAGCATTTGATGCAAAGTAATTTACTTCAATTCGTAAATTATTTTGTTATTGTTAATCACACACACACAATATCAATTGTAATACACATTTAACAACAATCAACCTCGTAGACAAATAATGAAAGATAATATTATTAATCGATTATCATTAATTTAACATGATGATGATTAGTTGTTGTGTTAATATGATTGTTATTATTTACCATGTTCATTGATTTACAGAATCTTTTTTGTAAATTTTTTCTCTCTGTCGTCATTACTTATCTCCTTTATTTTGTATATATCATGATTCTGATCATGTTTAACTATCAACAATCAATTAACCCATAATTTTATCCTTCCTTATTTATCTCATATTCATTAATATTTTTTTTTTACCTTTACGCTTTTTATTTTTTATTAAAAGTCTCGAGTCAATTAATCATCACCATCAGAATCTTGATCATCTTTTCGGTGTTTCTTCCTGTTTCATGTCATCTTTTTTAGATTATTTTTATTCTAAATTTCATCTGAATCATTTTTCTTCATTTGTTAACAGATCAACTGAAAGTAATAATATCCCATTGATGAGAATTGTCCAAAGTGTTAAACATAATAAGAGAAGAGGATCCGAGGTGTTAAAGGAAGGATGGATGGTCCATTTTACTAGTAAAGATCCAGGGGTAATTAGAATCAATTCTCATCGAGATATTTCAGATTCATATCATGAAGAGATTATCATGTTACAATTGTTTTCTCCTTCTATTCTAACTGATTTAACTTTTTTTTTCTGTCTCTATTGTTTACAGAGAAAGCGACACTTTTGGAGATTGGATACTAAAGCAATTACCATGTATCATAATGAGACTTCATCTAATTATCATCGAGAAATAATTCTTTCCGATATTTTGTCAATATTTTCTTCCAAAAATGGAGATTGTGGTTTTGAAATGCGAACAACTCACTTGAACTATTATTGCGGTGAGCCAAACACCGCTGCTACTTGGGAAGCGGCGATCAGACAAGCGTTAATGCCGGTAGCCGATGGTAAAGCGATCACCTCTTCAATCAAAGAGGTTGAAGCCAATAACCGGAGTAACTTATCGATTGGCGAAAATCGAGTTCAAACCGATAATGATATTAGTTTACAGTATCAAATATTTCCCGATGAAGTTCTTGGTTCAGGCCAATTTGGTATTGTCTATGGTGGTGTTCACAGGATAACCCGTAGAGCGGTTGCAATCAAAGTAATTGATAAATCACGTTTTCCAACTAAACAAGAGGCTCAATTAAAGAATGAGGTATCAATTCTGGAGGCCTTACATCATCCGGGCGTAGTAACGTTGGAGAAAATGTTTGAAACAAAGGACAGAATTTACGTTGTCATGGAAAAACTGAAAGGCGATATGCTTGACATGATTCTCCACACCGAGAAGAAGCGACTTGATGAGCGTGTAACCAAATTTCTGATCTATCAAGTAAGAGAACGACTATTTATTATATAACAATTATCGGTTGAGAAAAATTGAATAAAAGAATAAGAGAAAATCCATTCAACTAACCAGAACAAATTCTATCCCTTAATTACGATGTGCTAATGACCTCTAATTGTTTATCCAAAGAATTAACTGTTATCCACTTGAGTTTATTTTCTATCTTCTCCATCATCTTCTCTCATCTTAATCCTCTCTCTCTCTCTCTCTCTCTCTCTCTCTCTCTCGTTCTCTCATTTATTCCCTTTCAATGTAATTATTTTCTTTTCCTTAATTAATTTGTCATCTTCTTTCCAATTTACAGATTCTAATGGCACTTAAGCATCTTCACTCACAGAATATTGTCCATTGTGATCTTAAGCCAGAAAATGTTCTTCTCTCGTCCGATGCTGATTATCCTCAAGTAAGAATTTTCTTTTCATCATCACAACGATGATGAAGATGACAAAAAGGAAGATGATCTTTACTAATGATTTGTAGTAAACATCAACAAGGAAAAAAAAATCACTGAATGAACAATAATAATGAGTAATTCTCATAGATTGTGATTCTGTCACGCTTTACCTACGAGCCATGAATCACAAGAGTCACGCTAATTAATAAACTGAACAGTTCACTCAACTGAAATGGTTGATAGAATCAAAAAGAAAAAGAATCGAATGAATTTAATTCAATGTGATTACTTATAATTTCATCATCGTTGTCGTTGTTGTTGGTTAATTATGACAATCTACTAATTGTTTGTTCTCCTTTTCTTTGGTTTTAAATTAATTCTCTCAACAGGTTAAGTTGTGTGACTTTGGTTTCGCTCGGATTATCGGGGAAAAATCATTCCGACGATCAGTTGTTGGTACACCGGCTTATCTTGCACCAGAGGTTATTCGTAATAAAGGTTACAATAGGTCACTCGATATGTGGTCAGTTGGGGTCATCGTGTACGTTAGTCTTAGCGGGACTTTCCCTTTCAACGAAGAGGAAGATATTAACGATCAAATTCAAAATGCTGCTTTCATGTATCCTAAAGATCCTTGGAAAGATATTTCAGCTGATGCGATTGATTTAATTACCAATTTACTTCAAGTTAAAACGAGGAAACGTTATACTGTTGACAAATCTCTGTCTCATGTTTGGTTACAAGTGAGTTTTTCTTTACTGTCAATCAGTTAATTGTGGTTTATTAGGATTGTCATTTTAATTGTTTTCTTTCGTTTTCTTTAGGATTATCAAACTTATTGCGATTTAAAGGATTTAGAGAAACGAATTGGACAAAGATGGTTAACTCATGAATCTGATGATATTCGTTGGGATTCTCATCGACGATCTTCATCTAATCCAAGTTACAATTTTAATCGAACTGGTTATGTGCCAACCTCATCGAAAGAAGTTAAATCGCCTTTAACGGAGGAATTAGGGAACAACGAATCAAATGATTATGGTTATAAAAGTGATTCTTCCGATACAAAACGTAATGGTGCCAATAATTCAACTACAATAACAACAACAACAACGACGACGACAACAACAACCGATTGTATTAACGATTTAAATAGAATGCGATTAAATTGATCAAGTTGCGTTGTAGGTCCAAGTGTAATTTAAAAAAAACGAAAAACGATTTTAAGGTCAACACAAAATCAATGAAAAATAAGCAACTAATAATACACAGAAATCTAAAGGAAACTTGAGCAATTTCAAAATTCAATATGTGTGCTAATTATTACCAATATTAAACAATTGCGACATTAATGTATAACGGTTTATATTTATAAATAACACTGGTTTTAATCAACTTCTAAATCACTTTGGGTGTCACATTGATTTCGATTCCTATTTTCCATTCATTTTCGGTTTAATTTTTTTCGATCTCGACCAAGATTCTTTTTCCTTTTCTTTTCAATATATTTGGATAGTTTTCCCGATTGTTTTAATTTCTTGAATTTCTCTACCAATTGAGCCTTTGTAATTGCAGCTACATTGAATAGAATTGAAGAAGAAAAAATTAGAAATAAGTTGAATGATTTTCCAAATCGATTTCATGTTAGGATCAATGATGGAGAAAATAATTTACCTTTGGTCACATAAACTGGTCCCGATTTGTTAATTTCTTTTCTTTTCTCTGATCTTAATTTCTGGATTAATTGTCTCTCCTTTTCTTGGGATTCGGATGTTTTTATCTTATTTTTGGTCCTTTGAATCAGAGATTTTATTTTTTCACTTTGTTCAGGATCTTTTTCTTTCTTTTCAATCTTCTTCAATTCTTTCAAATCTTCTACCATCGATTCTTTAATCAATGGACCAAAACGATCTCGAAATATGAACTTATTGAAATCTCCACTTGATTCTTCAAATCTTGGATCTCGAAGTATTTTACTCTTAAAAAATAAAGAAACAAAAAAAAGATGAAAATCAAAAGTCAACAAAAATTTCCATACGAAAATGAGCTTACCTGTGGTTGGAAGACCATCAATGGCTCAGGTCGTCCTTTGGATGAAATTTCCAAGGGCTCATCCGAATTAGGGTCTATAGAATTAAACTTTTTCTTCCACTTATGACGATTCATGATGGAACAAAAAAGAAGAGATCAAAATGATGGAATAATAAAAATTCGCAAAACAAAAACAAAACAAAATCAAAGAAAAAATCAAAACAACCGAACATGTGTAAAGAAAACCAAGGCCATCTAACGATTAGAAAACAAACTAACCACCGAATTTTTTTCATCTTTTTAATTTTTATTTCCGAGAAAAACTTTTCTCAATTTTCAAAGCAAGTTAATGAACTTCCAATGGAAAACAAAATGAAGTCAATAAATTTTTCCTTTATTTTAAACATGAATTGAAAAGATTTTACAAAATATGTTAATCAATATCATCGTCTCAATCTCCATCTCCATCATCATCCTCATCCTCATCCTCATCCCCATTCTCATTCTCATCTTCATCTTCATCTTCGTTTTCATTTTCATTTTCATCTTCATCTTCATCTTCATCTTCATCATCATCATCATCATCATCATCATCATCTGAATCTTCTTCATCTTGGTCTTCGCCATCTTTGTTTTTATTCTTATTCTTTTTCTCCTGTTTTTCTTTAGTCTGCTGAATTGGAATGGAATTTGAAAACTTTTTCAATTTCGCCACGAAAAAACCATCAGTATTATGTGCATGAGGATAAAATCGTCTTGTCAATGAAAGTGATGGATGAAATCTCCTATGTCTGAACCTATTAGAATTACAATAGATAATAATAAGATTAATACAACAATTAATATTATTTCAGTCCAAATTTGGAAATCTTTTAATTACCTTGTGAAACCCTCGCGACCAAAATTAATTCCAGTTGGACATAATTTCACGTTACGTTTTCTAATAGCATAATCAACTACCCATTCATTTTCTTCAACCTATGAGAAGGAGCAAAAAACAATCAAAACAAAATTAGAAAAGTTCAAAAATAATTAGAATAATGAAAACTCACCAATACAGAACAAGTTGAATAAACTAAATATCCACCACTCTGAGAATTGGCATCTAAACAATCAATCGCTGCGAGAATAAGTTGCTTCTGTAAAGTACAACATCTTTGAACATCATTTGAATCCTAGAATGAAAATAAATAATTAGTAAGTCAATTGAAGAAAGATGATCAAAGAATAACTAAATCAAAATCTATTTACCTTCATACTCTTTACAGCATTATCTTTTGATATAACTCCAGTTCCACTACAAGGTGCATCTAACAAAACCCTATCAAAACCTTTCATGATGGGAGGAAATTTGCGTCCATCAACAGCACTAAGTATACAATTATTGATTCCTAATCGATGAATATTACCCTTAGTTGCTTTGGCACGATCTTTATTAGAATCATTGGCAAACAGTGTTCCAGTATTTTTCATGATCGCTGCGATATGGGTCGTTTTACCTCCGGGAGCTGAGCACATATCTAATATTTTCTCATTCTCTTTGGGAGCTAAAGCCATGACGGGTAATAACGAAGCGGCTCCTTGTAACATGTAATGTCCAGCTAGATATTCAGGAGTAGCTCCGATAGGAACCTGAGAATCATAGATGACCAAACCAACTCTTGACCATTCACCGATAGGATCCAAATTTACCCCACGATTGATTAGGGCTTGGGCTAAATCTTTTCTACGGGTTTTCAGAGTGTTCGTTCGGATGGTCACAGGTCTCTGGGCTTCGGAAGATTCAATGAATTGAAGAAGTTCAGTTGGTTTGAATAATTCCATGAATTTTTCCATTAAAAATTCGTTATAATCATAAAGAGCACAAAGATCGTGCTTGAGAACGGCTAAGTATTCTTTTCTTTGCTTTCCTGCTTGTCTTCTCTCATTGAAATTGGCTAATATAAAATTAATCTCTCCGATTCTCTCTTTCAATGAGGTTGTCTGATAGCCCATAGTTTGATCCATTTGTTCAATCTCTTCTTTGGAAGGAAGTTGAAATAATCCATAGCCATCGTCGTACATTCCCATCGGCTCTTGGCTTATCGATTGCATTCCATTCTGAGACTGGGGGAACTATAAAGAAAAAGAATTGAGTAAATTCTCTAGAAGAAATTATTTACTCCATATTATTTGTTACCTCATCATCTTCATCATCAAATTCATCGTCCTCGGGTTTGGTGGTATGAGAGTTGTCTTTTTGGTCCTTTTCTTCATCGGAAGCC
The DNA here is from genome assembly GCF_014898815.1 of Panonychus citri. Lineage (NCBI taxonomy): Eukaryota > Metazoa > Arthropoda > Arachnida > Trombidiformes > Tetranychidae > Panonychus > Panonychus citri. Next base: position 74,896 of record NW_026515495.1, read on the forward strand.
ATGTCCTGGACTTCGTCATCTTCGTGTTGCTCATCATTTGCTTGGAAAGTCGCCATTTTTTTCATTTTCTTTGATTTTTTCTCCAATTTATCTTTTCCTTTATTCTTCTTTGTTTGTGGCGGTGGTTGTGGTGCTTCTTCTTCTTTTTCCTCTTCTTCCTCGGCTTCTAATTCTTCCACTTGCTCCTTCTCTTCATTTTGACCACCAGACTTCAATTCAGATTGCTTCTCTAACCGTCGTTCATTGATTCGCATCTCTATCAATAAAAGAAATCACAATTAACACCAAATAAAACACGAACCCTAGTATATGAGTAACAACTTGGACTTACTTTTCATTTTCCTTGTCATCTTAATCTTTTTCTCTTTAATTGAAGGCTTAGGCTTGATAGCTTGCTGCTCATCATCTTCAAGCCTGAAAGAACATTAAGAAAAGCAATGGAATAATTAAAATGGAAAAATCTTTTTTCTGTGCGAAATTAAAACTTACTCTTTATCAACATCAATCTCTGGTTCTAATTTCATTTTCAACTTTTTCTTGGCCGCTTGTTTAGCTTTTATTTTCGCCTTTACAATGTCTAGTTGATCTTGGAGTCTAAAGAAATTATTCGAGAATAAGATTCAGTGAATTATTCAATAATCAACAGAGAAAATCAAATCCAATACTTACTTTTTAGCAACAGGCCTCGGATCATGTGGAACCTCAAACGGAAGCTCAGGAGCTCCTTGTCTCTTTTGTTCTCGGGGTTTTTTCTTAATCCTTCTTTTCTCATCATACTTAGCCTTACGACCCATGATGAAAGTCAATAAATTAAAACAATTAAACAGACAAACTTAAACAATTTAGCAGACAAAGTTAATAAAACAAAACCGTAAACACAATTTAATTTAAAGCACATTAACAAACATGTGAGAGCACATGGAACATAAGTGGCGCCATCTGTTGGTGGAAGAAAATTTAATCCGACAAAACAATTAATTGAGCTCTTCAATTTTATTAATTAAAAGTGAATTAATCAAATTAAGGTGGAGGTTTTTAAATGTAAATTGGTTATCATCAAAGACTATCTATCCTGTGGCACCCCTTTGATGGAAATGGAATCATGGATTGAAACAAAATGGACCTAATAAAATTTGAGTGAGTAAATTTTAAACCCAATTACCAATAAGATTATTTGTCAGCAATTAAGATAATTACATTTTGACGATCGATTGGATATTTAGAATTAACTTATTCTCTTTCTTTCAATTGTTTCATTAAACGGGAATATCGCTGATGATAATGACCTTAGATTTGTTTGTTCATCGTGAAATTCAAGTATATGATGTTCATGACGATTAGAAATAAATTGAGTTTGAAAAAAATTGTCAACTGATTTAAATTAAGTCAGTTTAGTTGATAGAAGCAAAAATAGAAAATTAAATTAAATATTAAGACAATTCACATTTTCTGTCAATCACAAGCTATTAATAGTTAATCAATGATGTTTAAACCTGAGAAAATTGTTAATTTCATTTCAATGTTATTGGAAAATTGAGTGAAAACCAAAAGTTTCGAGACAATTTAAATAAACTAATTTATTTCTCTCGTTTATAACTCAATTATTTGAGACTAATTCATGAGAAAAATTTAATTATCAAGAGATTGACGTAAATCTTTGTTAATGAGAAAACAGCAATTTTAATTGCGAAAGTAATTGTAGTATCTGAAAAGAAAAAACATTGGATCGTATTGAATTGTATCGAAAAAATTTTCTCACCGAAAAAAATGGATATTTAAGTTGACAATTAGCAAGAAAATTATTGATAATTCAATAATAAAAAAACAAGATTAAAGTAATTATGAATCTGAACAGTTCCAGGAACAATCAAGTTGATTCCCAGAGCTCCGAACGATATTAAAAATGATTAGCTGATTCACAATCAAAATCAGTTGATTAAGTGACATTTCAATGAACATTGAATTGTAATCTCGTTCCTTTTACAAATTGATTCTCGAATCATGATGAAAACAATTAACAACTACGAGTTAAGTTCATTAACTTTTTACCAATACTGTGCATTTACATTAAGCTTTGCTGGAGCAATTGTTCAAGGAGTTTTAATTGTTATTAATTATTTCAAATATCCAACGATATCAACGATTCACATTGAAAGACCTCGAGAAGCGGAACTACCTTCAATATCGTTGTGCTTTTTTTACCGAATACCAGAGCTAAGAAACTATTCCTACCATGATGGAATCATTCATTATCCCCTATCATTGAATCAAATAGACTCTAAATTACCAACAATCAACGAATGGATAATTGATTGTCAAGTTTTAAATGCAACAAGTTACCAAATGGAACCTTGTCTCGTTTATTATAACCATATCGTTGAATACTTGAGTATTCATCAGAAATGTTATTCGTTCTTTGAATCTTTACCTCAACAAATTTGGTATAGTGATAATCTAGTTGTCGGTAAATATTTGGTTGATATTACATTTAATAACTCGGTGATTAACACTAATCATATTGGTATTTTTATCACTCATACTTATGCTGAATTAGAGGATTCCCTTGCTAATCCAAGTTTCTTACAGTTTAACACAACCGATTTCAATCAGGCCGTTGTTACGTTCAAACGAACGGCAATTCGTGGGTTACAAGCACCTTATTCATCTCGATGTTTTCAATATACAACGTTAGACTGTAAACATCGGCGAACTTGCATTCGAAATTGTATCAACAATAAACTCTACGATAATTATAAGTCCTGGTTCACTCAGACTTACGTCAAGTTAAATTCGAGGTTCATGGATGGACATTTCACCAATCGAGCCGAGCTAAAGGAGCACAATTCATGTCGAAATATCTATTTCCATGCTCCATGTAACGATTACTATTATCGCGCTGTTTTAACGAGTAAATTTAAATCTGAGATAATTAGACCAGATCAGTTTAGTTTAGCCGTTGCTTTCCCGACAAGTCCCAAAATTGAGGTTAAATTAAAGCCGAAAGTCAAACTAGTTGATCAATTGTGTTTCCTTGGTGGGATCATTTATCTTTGGACGGGAATCTCATTACTTTTTACCACAATCATGATCTGTAAGAAAATTCAATCTCTAATTAATCATATACACACAATTTATCTTAATCATTTTGGTGATAAAAAACAATTTCATGGTCATTTAACTCAATCAAGACCAATTGTCTCCATGATGTCAACAATCAATTACGAGGGAAAAAATGATTCCTCAATTAGACAATATCGTCTAAATCAATTCACTTCTCATCGATTGAAATAACCACAATTAAGAGATGGTTCTGATTATCAAGTATTAGAAATATGAACAAAATTAACAAGACAATTAACTTTGAAAATCTAAACAAAACTTAGAGTAAGAAAAATGGTTTCTCATTCATAATAAAAGTTACTTAATTGTTTATCTCTGGAAAGCTTTGATTAATTGTTTGATTAAACTCTCAACGATTCTGCTAATCATCTGATAAATTGAATATAAACAAATTTATCATGAAGGAAGACAAATGATGATGATAATGATGATAAACAATAGGAAATTAAATGTTACCAAGGAAATTTGTGCTTAATCATTGATTAGATTTTGGTGTTTACACTTTCAACAAGATTCAGTTTCTACTTATATCTTATTGAGACCAATTTATATTTGATATTTGTTACTTTTATTATGTCTGATCACCTTTCAGGTAAATTAGTTTACCACAACAATTGGTGTGATAATTTGTTATCTGAACTGTTAACTAGTAAATCTCATACCGATGTAACAATTAGAATCGGTGATCAATCCATTGAGGCTCATCGTTGTATCCTCGCAGCAACAATACCCTTTTTTTCAGCCATGTTCAACTCTAATTTAGATGATTCTTGCTCTGATATTGTCACAATTAAATCGGAAGACATTGAACCAGATATTTTCCAGCTGATAATTAGTTATGTTTACTCTCAGGAGATAATTATTGACCCAAAGAACGCTGATCTTATCCTGATTGCCGCTAATTTTTTGGGCATCGAAAGTCTGGTTATCATTTGCTGTGATTATCTAAGGAGACATTTAGATATCGAAACTGTGGTTAGATCCAAATATTTGGGAGAAATGGTTAATTGTGATGAATTGATTAAAGATTCCGATCAGTTTATTATATCAAATCTAATTAGTGTCTCTCAAACTTTACCTTTTCTTCAATTACCTTACATTTCTCTATGTGATTTTATTGAAATGATTTCATCGGATATAAGGAGACAATCGATATTATTTCAAGTGATCTTACGATGGGTTAATTACGATCTGGAATCAAGAAAAGTTCAATTTACATCTTTACTCAATAAGATATCAATTAGTTTCATGAGACCTGAAATACTAATGGCAAAAGTTCATGAATATCGAACGTTATTTGACTCGAAAGAATCTGTTGACTTTGTTTTGGATGCTCTCATTTTCCAAATGTTACCTGATCAACGAGATGATTTAATGGTAAAAAAATTGCTTCATGATGAAAATTCAGTTGATGGAAAAATCATTCAGAAGACTATTTATATTCTCGATAATAATGGATTCATGGAAACACTCAACCCAAACTCAGATGAATGGGAATCGTTTAAATTAACCAGCCACCGAGATATGAATGCTCATGTAACTTTACATGGACAATTGTATCTAATTGGTGGATTTGAAATGTCTCGGATAACCAATACTGTTGAAGTTTTTAATCCAAGGACCAAGGAATTGTCTAGATGTCAACCAATGCATATTAGCAGGTATGCGACATCAGCGTGTGTTTATAAAGGAAGGATATTTGTGCTCGGAGGATCAACGACTAAACAAACAACCTCGAGTTCAGTTGAAATTTATGATCCCGTTCAAAATAAATGGATCGTGTCAAGTTCAATGGAGCTATCGAGATGTGATCACAATGCGGTCACAATTAAGAATCGTATATATGTATTGGGTGGAGCTCATCAGGAATATTCTCAAGTTATTGGAGATGTTGAGATGTTAAATCCAGATAACGGAACTTGGACTCTTGTTGGTAATTTGAATTGTCCTCGTCGTTGTTTTGGTTCTACTGTGATTAATGATCTAATATACATTTTTGGAGGTACCGATGGATCGACTTGTTTGAAAACTGTTGAAGTTTATGACCCAATCAAGGATAAAAGTGATTTCATGCCCTCGATGAGCTGTGAAAGGGTTAGTCCACTTGTAGTTCAACATCAATCTAAAGTTTGGGTAATTGGTGGATCGAGAGGTGGGGAAAGTTTGAGAACCACAGAGATTTTTGATCTGGTCACCAAACAGTGGACAAGTGGACCTCAACTTGATAGACCTGCGGCCAGGACAATCGGTGGTATCTTAGATTTCACCGACTAAAAATAGTTTTTCGTGAGACAACCAGGACAACTTTTCAAACATTTCGAATACAGTTTTCAATGGAAAAAACTTTTTTAATATTTTATTACTGTTACGCCACAATAAAGTAAAATAAGAAGTGTCCTTATTTGTGACAATGGCTCTTTATACATCATTTACAAAGGACATTATACCAGAAATTGATGACAATCATATCGATTTCTAGGTTCAAAGGTGAGTCGATGAATGAGTTATTGAGCTGTACCAATCGAACTAAAGATTTGACTTTACTTTAACTTGGAGCTTATTCAATATTCTACCAGCATCGTGAATCGTTGAATCTTTTTTGAAAAAACAGAATCGAATTGAATTTTTGCCTTTGTCTCGATTAGAACTCGAATAAAAATAAGACACTGGCATCGTCAATAATTTCTGCAAACGAAAAAAAATATTTGGATTAGACAAAAACAACCGGATTAAGATATTTCTCAAAAGTAATCTTCCAATGGGTCAATTAATTAATTACCTTTTCAATGCAAAGCCATTTAGCAAATTTATCTCCTGGACTTTTTTCACTGTAAATTGTATCGTTAGATGGCCAATTAATGTTACGATAATCAGCTACAATAAAGAATCCACCCTGAGGAATAGTGGGATTAACACCCGATGTTTGAAGATACTTAATAATCAGATCTCTTTTAGCTTGTAGCTCGATAGCTGATTGTTTCCAATAAGAATCTGGTTTACCAATTCGGTTAAATTCAATTTCCAATGCAATTGCTGAAGCTTCTTGTATGGGTGTTGCACAGGTATGGACCGTATTCGAATGGATTATCTGTAATGGATTAATTAACTTTTTCGGACCATAAACCCATCCAATTTTCCAACCAGTAACACTGAATGTTTTACCAATACTGCCAACAGTCAAGGTGTAAGGCCACATCTCTGGTAGACTCGCTGTGAAAATCGTAACAATTTAAATTAATATCAAATTGGATAAAAGGATAAACTCGTAGTTTAGATGTTAACGATTACCCATTCTAATGTGACTCAGATCATCATAAATAACCCATTCATAGACTTCGTCCATTACAGCAATAGAACCATATTGCCGACACAATTTACCGATTGCAAGTAATTCTTCCTTCGAGTAAACCTAATATACATCAATTAAAATTCGAATTCAAAATCGAATCAACAATAATTGTTTAATTCTTACTTTGCCTGTTGGGTTATTTGGTGTAGTAACTACGATCATCTTGGTTCGTTCATTAAACTTAGAAGCTAATTGATTGTAATCCAATTTCCATTCAGAACTTGAAACTGTTCGTTGATTTGAATCTTCTGGTGGATTAAGAGAGATATAAACAGGTATTCCACCAGCCATTTCAATCATCGGCGGATAACAATCATAAAAAGGCTCAACGATAATCACTTCATCACCAGGATTGATTAAACCAAGAAATATTGACAAAAGAGCTTCATAAGCACCAACGGTAATTAAAATCTCTTTCAATGGATCAACTGGTCTTCCAATTAATTGGCTATACATTTTAGATAATATGTTGACCAGTCTTGGATGACCCTATTAAATAAATTGCTCTAATTAGGAGATTCATGGGAAAACTAATCAACTTACATATTGACGAGTGTATTGGTGAGATGATTGATTCCTTGCCGCAGTGATTAAGGCTTCAACTACATGATCGGGAGGAGGAAAATCAGGAAAACCTTTGCACAGATTAACTGAATTATATTTAGTCCCAAGTTCACCATATTCAACCCTTTGTTCAATTAGAGGTGACATTTATATTAATTTTACAGTTAACTTAATAAAACAATTAGTTATCACTTACCATGGGCTTTCGGATTGTCTTTTAACTAAATCAGAGGATGACATTGTTACTTTAATTGTTGTGCTGATGGAAAATCGTCTTGCAATTGAAATCAATTGCAATAAACGTTTCTACTCTGAGATTATCTTAATCATCGTTAATGATCAATTCAAGTGCTGCGATTGTGCAAAGATAGTAAATTAATTATTATCTTGATCCAAATGGATCAGCTTCAAGTTCTGTGTCATTTATAATAACAGATTAACTGTTTGACATTATGTCTGATGTCTGATTCCTGATTAGTTCCGGGTTCCTAATTGTGCTGATTAAATTGCTCAAAATTGATTATTCTATGCAAATGATTTTTGTTTTTGGCTCATTCCCATCAAGATCAACTAAAATTTATGATTAGATTAAATCAAATTGTCTTATAAGAGAGATGATTAGTACTTGAGATTTTCGTTGTTTTTTGACTTCTAATTGATTGATTAAACCAATCAATTTATTGTTGAAAATGAAGTAAAATACAATGATTAAGAAATGTAATCGGGTTAATTGTTACACATTCTAATGTATCCAATCAATTGAACGGTTTTAATCAGCCTCGTAACAGAATAGATATAATATTTTATCAATTCTGACAAATTTTCACTTGATTGTTATTGATGATTAAAGATTATTGAAATTGTACAATCAACTTAGTCTCAACTAAATTATCAACTTTACTTTTGGACTTTTTTGGTTTTAATATCTTTCTAATTGTTTCCAATGATCCGAGTAAATCACAATTCAAGATTCAAAACAATTAAGTTGTTACATTAACATTTCCCAAAGGATTTAAATTTATTGTGTTGATATGAAGAAGTTTTAATGAATCAGATTATTTGTTATGATTGGAATAATTTTCAATGGTTTATATTATTAATATATTATAATAATAAAATTATTTTCTCAAACAATTTTCAAATGACGATCGGGGCTCAGAAATGAACCATAACGTGACGATAGATTCTTAATTGGGCTGTTCGGGAGGGGGAACACAAAGTGGGCCAATTTGGTTGGGAATTGGGGAGGAGGTGAACGAATTAAATGCTCGTGAACATTGGATACATCTGAAGTTATCTCTTCAATTTCCATGTTAAATGTTGACGATGAACACGATGATGGTGATAATAGTTCTTGTTGAATTGTTAAACTCGATGAATTTGATGATAACCATTCTTCGGATGAAGATAATTTCTCCAATTTGGAAACAATAAAAGGATTGTCCTGGCGAGATAATGTCAACGCTTCCATGTCTTCATTTATGTTTTTTACCCTCGGGGAAACTGGAGAATGAGGTGGAATCCCAAACTCTGATAGGTGATCAGTTGAATGTTGGAGGGATGTTGATGGTCGAGGTTCAGCCGGAGCAATTATACTAATCACTTCATCATCGTGATTAGAATCAACTGATAAAACTGGTGGATAGTTTTCACTTTCATTCCAGCTCTTTAACCTTTCCTTTGATTTTTTCCTGAAACGATAAATCACAAATTCATAATACATTCATACTGTGATTAAATTGCGATTTTCAAATTAATGATCGATGATATTCAATTTTATTAGATTATCGAATCAACTTGATAATTAGAGGTTTTAGATTATTTTGATTTCCATGAAAATAATCATTAAAACTAATCGTTGATGAATCTTGTCTCTCAGTCTTTTACCTCAAGTTTTGAACATATTTCGAGACTCGAGTTTTCGTTACGACGTTTTAATAAACTTTTCGTTATCGTTTACGAATAAGTCCAACGATTAAGTTAAAAATGTTCATCAATTTGATCTACATTGATTAGCAATCGATTAGCTGATCATCTTTCTTATTGGAAGGAAAAAGATTAACAGTCAAGTAATCACAATTGTCGGATTAATTATTGTTAATAATAGAAACTGTTGCTAATTAGATTAATTGTGAAGCCAATTGAATGCATGGAAATTGTTCACATAAATCATTAATCTGGTTCATATTTTTATCTTCAGTTAAGAATTAACATAATCAGAAACAATTTAATCATCTAAATAGTGTTAACATTTAATGATTTTTTACTTATGATAATTAATATTAAGACAATTTACTACAATTATTGTTGATTATTATTAAGTGTAAATTAATCTAACCCAGTTTTGGTTTAATTAGTGTCGAGCTGATGTTTGATGAAAAATTTAATTTGAGTGATTAAATCGTTCTCATGAATTATTTAATTAGCCACATGATAATAACCTTGATGTAAATTTGATTGAAATTAGGTGATAATGACACACTCATGGATCTAAACTTTTATTTTGTGACAATTAGCAATTAATTAGCTGTATAATTTAAACGATATACAATGTAAATATAATTTGATTGAAACAATTAACTTGAATGATTAAAGGTGACCATTGAAAGTGAAATTTGATACGAAATTTAAATTCTTACCTGAAGATATTAGTAATTAACTCCAAAGCCTTTCGCTTTGAATAACTTGATTCATCATTATTATTACACATATTGATTAGTTGATTGTTGGAATGAGATTTTAATTAGCTTTCATTGGTTAACATTTGATCCAAAATATAACAATAATTTAAGGATTGTTGATATGAATACTTTTAATGATTGGAATGTAAAAAAAATTAGTTTTGATTGTTATTATGTCTGTAAGGTGAACATAATGGCTGATTGTTGTCACGATGATTAAAATACAGTTAGATTTAATTATTATAATTAAACAAATAGAATGATGTTCAATATAAAAACCCTTGAAGTGAATTGATTAGATGAGTAATTACCTTTAATCCAATGATCCCAAACAATAATAACATTTCAAGTAAGATGCATGAAGATGAGGAGACAGAGAGATGATGAAGAAGACCAAGAAAAGAAAGAAAGAAAGAAAGAAAGAAAGAGAGAGAGAGAGAGAGAGAGAGAGAGATAAACAAGAGAAAAAGTAATCAGAGAAGATGAGAAGAAATTCTCATCTCTATTTTGAGCAAACTCGAATACAGAAAAGAACCTAACTGTGAGCTCTATTTCGATCGCTCTGATTATTGTTCAGCATTTGTTTCCATGGTAACGAATTTAAGACACAATTTTATTGATTTTACCATCATTGTCATGATGATGATGATCATCTATTTCTAGGTGAGTTTTTTTCATAACAAAATCTTCCCAGAGATAAATGTTATTTCCGATTCTCCTCTTTGTCGAAAACAAAATTTTCAAGTTTCTTTCGACTTGTAATTCAATAAACTATTATAATATTGTAATTCAAATAAATCACTCTCATTATAATTGAGATAATTACAGCAAATGTCAATCAATGCGTAACTTACAACAATCAAATTAAATAATGACATTGATGATAGAAACCTTCATCCTCTGAATAGTTGATTAAATAACTGTATAGTTAACCCATATTGAGATTATCAAAAGTAATTCAAGTTGATAACAGATAACATTTCATTCAGATGAATATAAAATCCCAGTTAAAATAAGATAATTAATAAAATCCTCCAACAAGAAACAATTACAATCATTAAGAACAATTAAAATGAGTTTGACTGTTTTGATTGACAATTAATTTAAATTGGTTGGTAAGTCAAACCCTCTCAGATCTAATGGTTGAATCTCGGTGATTAGAAAAATCTGTCTTTCTAATTAACAAATTGTTCATCATAATTATTGTTAACTTGATCAACTTAACCCTCAACCTATTGAGACGAATCTCAAGTTCATGATCAATTCTGATTGGAGTCGACTCCATTTCCATTACAATTTAATCATGTTTTGATTGTTATCCAAAGTGACACCAAATAACAAATAATTAGAGATAAACAATCAATTTCCTCTGATTACAATTCTAAATAATCACGAATCAAATCTCAATGTAATCTATTTGGTGACAATTGGAAACTTTCAGTTTCGAGAAAAAATTCAATTCTTACGATTCGACAGTTGATTGATTTGATTTCTTTTATTTCTCTCATGATTTAATTAATTTTTTCTCCTGATAATTATTCGTATTCAATTGAAATGTCCAAAGCTGATATGACCAGTAATTTGGCGGTTCGATCAATCTCGGTAAGTTTAATCAATTAATTTCTTTTCGCAATCAATCAATAATAATGTTTCATGTTCTTCATTGAAATCCGATTGATAAATGAACTGAATTTCCCATGCTAAGGGTTACCCATGGTTTTTGTTTCTCTATTCATTGATTAATTATTCTTATATACTAATAGATGCAAGACAGGGAAGAGATTAGAAGACGATTAGCAATGGAAAATGATGATGAGACAATCAATAAATCATCATGGAAATCATCAGTTGGTCATAAGAAAGGCTATCTGAATAAATTGATTACCAATACAAGTGACCTTCGAATGTGTTTCTTCAATAAAACCCCTGACCATTTCGAGGTAAATTAATCAATTGATTGAATTAGATTTAAATTCTATCATTTCGATTGCAATTGAGATTTAATTTTCTCTATTCGACCATTTTCATTAGGAAAAACGAGACCTACAGCGAATCCGTCAGGATGCTTTCGATCGTATCTCTCAGAGTTTCAATAAACAGTCAAATCATCTCGATAATAATTCTGATCAATGTAATGGTGATTCAACGGAGAATCGGCTGAGTAATGAAATTGAAGGATTAAAGATAAACAGAGAGAAACCAAGGGATTTGATGGTTAATCTAAGGCGAAACAAGATGGAGCGATTCAGATATATTCTCAATACTGCTCGGCCAAATGACATGTCCAATTTTCATCGTTATCACAATTTAATCATTGCCGAGGCCAAATTTGCGCTGAGCCAAGCAAAAGAAATGGCTCAGATGCAAATGGAAACGGAAAGAACCAAATTTAAGCCCAATCGTATATCAAAATTGATCCAATTACCCGTTGATAGAGTTTTCAGTCGTGAAATTCTGAAAGAAATGTCCATTGCAAAACTACAGATTATTGTAAATGATTTACATTCAAGAATCGAAGGTAAGTTAATGAAAGATTTATTAGACCATCGATTAATAGATTATTAATCTCCTGTCGTTTAGTTCTCAATGAAGAATTGGTTCAAATGCTACAAGATCGAGATGAGCTTCACATGGAACAAGATTCAATTCTAGTTGACATTGAAGATGCGACAATATTTTTGTGAGTAACATTTTATGAATAATTATCAGGAAAAATTCTACATACTAAATCAATATCTTCTCGTTTTCAGATTAAAACGGATGAAATATTCAAATTCGAGGAGTTCTGGATTAATTCGAAAATCATCAAACTAATAGTTTAACTCGATCTAATTGTAACAATTAACACAATATATTGATAGCTTTTTTTAACGAGTTAAGGTTGATAATTTAGTTGAGACTAAGTTGATTGTACAATTTCAATAATCTTTAATCATAAATAACAATCAAGTAACAATTTGTCAGAATTGATAAAATACATGTATCATAGCCATTCTGTTACGAGGCTGCTTAAAACCGTTCAATTGATTGGATACATTAGAATGTGTAACAATTAACCCGATTACATTTCTTAATCATTGTATTTTACTTCATTTTCAACAATAAATTGATTGGTTTAATCAATCAATTAGAAAACAACAAACAACGAAAAAATTGAGACAACCACCTGGTTTAGTGTATTAATGCAAATGTATCGCACGAATAGCAGAGTCATAAATAGGAACAACTTCGGTAAATAAATGAAAAAGCATATTAGATTCATCCAATTTATAAAAAGACTCATGGATGTGGTGAAATTGATGAATAACTTTTGGATCATTCATACCAAAATACTACACATATCAGATACAAACAATCAAAAAGAAACAAACTGATAAACTTACAGAATTACTCAAATCATACGAAATCAAGGAATACATTCTGTTACCACGGAAACCGAAAAAATATTATCTCATAACGAAAGAGATGATTGATACTGAAATATTGAATTTCTTTGAAACACATCAATGGATCAAACTTTTTAGATCCAAATCAGAAAGGATCATGAGCATCCTCTCCTTAATGGAGCCACTATAAGTGCGGTAAACCTACACCATCAACCTAACCTAACACACATTTTCCCTTCATTTCGATCTCTCTCTTTCACTGGGTGAAATTCACTCTACTCTTTGATCATAAAACAATCGTAAACATAAATAGCGACATCTATTGACGGTGGAAAGTTCAACTAACCAAAACAAAAAATCTTTTTCTCAAAATATTGACAATTGAATTGTTATTGTCTAGTATTACCGATTTTTTGAATTCTTTTTTCTTTAAGCCTTTTTTTTTATCCATTAGGTGATATTAGAAAGTGAATAGTGATAATCATGTCTCACATTGGAATCGCTGGGATAGAAAGAAAAATTAAACAACAGCAAACAGAGACTGATAAAAATATTTCGGAGTCTTTTCAAGATTTAAATAAATTGATGGAGAAAGCCGGTGACATGGCTCGTTTAGCTCAAGGAATGGTTCAACTCTTGAAAGAAAAAGGAAATAAAGAGATTTCCAAAGATGAAACTGTTCTCTTTAAATCATATCTCCTCAATTTAGGTATTAATGAAGGTTTGGAGGATTTGGTTACACGGGAAAAGTATGCAAATGAAAGTCACTATTTCCGTGATCTTGGTAAACAAGTGGCCTTAGTGATTAAACCAATGATTGATAAAAGTGATGGGATCATGGCTTTAGCTGACATCTTTTGTGCGGTCAACCGATCTCGAGGTCTTGACCTGATTTCATCGGAGGATCTGCTCAATGCCTGTTACACCCTCAAGAGCCAAAGGTTGGGCTATAGTCTAGTTAAATATGATTCTGGTTTAATGGTTATCCAAGCTGACAATTGTAATCAAGAGTTAATGAACCAAGAGACGTTAAAAATCATCAAAGAAAATTGTGTTGATCTAAAGAAACCCGGATTAACGGCTAATCAACTGGCTCTTCACCTTGGTATTAGTCTTTCACTTGCTCGTCAGCGATTGTTAAATTGTGAAAATCAAGGTTTCGCTTGTAGAGATGAATCTATTCAAGGATTAGCTTTCTTTCCAAATAAATTTATACATAATTGAATTGACTATGAAAAATGGAAACAATCAACAAATCTAACAGTTAGTATTTCTAAAAGTTAAATTTGATTCTTGTTCAAAAATGAGGTTTCTATTGTTTTCTTTTTCCTTTCTGTCATGTTAATCATTTCGATTGGTTTAAAAGCCTTAAAATTGAAAATTACAATGAGGAATAGCCAAGAATTGGATTGACGAGATTGAAAAAAATATCTTTTTGTACAATTTTGTTTCAATTAATTGAGAAAACATTAAATTGCCTAAATCGATGTGATGGAATTGCGATTAATGTGAACTAATTGTTATGGGAAGTCCATAAATTACTGGTGCAGCTCCAGTTAAAAGTTTGAATCGACATGCAAATCGAGCATAAATTAGTGATTTACATAATTCTTTGTATTTAATTGGTTGATCATCTTTCGATTCCTTTGCTTCAGTTTGTTCCCAATCAGGTAACCATAAACTTAAAAGTCTATCAGCAAATCTATCAATATCACCATCGGTAACATCCCAAAGAAGACCAAGATAAGTTGGACATCCATTGATCATAAAACGATAAGGTGTCCCAAAAGAGTCAAACATTGAACCATCAAGGAACAATTTACCACTACAACAGCCAACAATTAGAGAAGCGGTTCTTATACTTAAAGAGTCAATTCCATCAGGAACAGTTTTGTAATATCTTGAACCAGCACCATGACCAAAATAGATATATAAATCACGAGAATTCAATGAACTTTGTAAATCTTTACAATCAGGAGCTCCACCAATGACTCCTTTCCACTTGACTTGATTGAGAAACTTTTCTCTAAATCGTTTCTCCGTTTTCATCAAGTTAGCACTTGGATTCAATAAATAATAGGCTTTTTGATGATTAACACCTTGGGTGAAAAGTTTATCTCTCTTCATGTGAGTTTCAACCAGAGAAATGAGGAAACGAAGTGAAGGAATCCGGAAGAACTGTTGATTAGCGGAAACTGCATTCGGTAATGATTCAAATGGAAATCCTTCCAATGGTTTGTTAACAATTAACCCAACAGGGTGAAAATCAACATTCTGAAGTAAAACTTTCTTTTCTTCATCAGAATAGAATGTTTCAAATATCTCCAAACAATTATGATAACATTCCTCTAGAAGAGTGAATGAAAATTGGCTGAAGAGGAAACAAATTGCCGTTTCAAATTGTTGCTTCGATAGCGTTGGAAAAGCTTCAATTATGCAATTAAATAGATCTTCATCACGACAAAAACTGGAATCAAAGAAATTGTTTACACTCTTCTTGATCGCTGAACGAAATTCATTCAATTTGGTATCATCGGTGAAGCCCATAAGTAACGCTTTGAATGGACCTAACCAAGTATCGGCTACACTTTGCAAAAGCATTTCAAGTCGTTGATTAAGAGCCGATCTCGCTGTCCAGAATGTTTGACTGTCTTGTTTCCGTATTGAGGCATTGGAAAGTTCAATGATTTCATAAAATTCGTCCATAAAATTCCTTGTAAACTAATTGTTAAAAGAAAGAGAGAAATAAATAATGAAATTAATGAGGAACTCGAAAGATCAAAAGTTCAGAACTTACTTTATCTGGATTTCCTTTGATTCTGATCATTAAAGTTTTCTTATTCTTTTGCCATCGAGTTATCATTAGATCGGGAATTCCCCGGTCACTTTTGGTGTTCGGGTACGAACATATTTGTACAATTCGCCAAGTTTCGGGAAGTATTTGTGTTTGTTTAGAAAGATTTTGATAATTAATGTCATTTACTGGATTAAAAATCAAATTTCCAATAGAGAGCTCGCTTGGTAGTTTGAGACGTTTTTTATTTTCCGTTGTGAAAATCGCTCGATATCGAACCATAGCAGAATTTGAACATTCGTGGAAATGATATGAGGAAGCGAGTGGATTGGGTTTGTTGGTTGAAGAATAGAGTAGGAATAGTTGATAATGAAGAGCCAGATAGAAATCGATTGGTGGATGATTAGAGAAAAAGGTGAGTAAACTTTTGAGAGCATTGATGTTGTTGGTGACATTTGATGGGCCATTAATTATTTCGTGATTATATTCTGTCGATTATTGAAAACATCTTCTTCTTCTTCTTCGTCGTTATCTTTATCATCTGAAAGTGTAATACAATCAATGGCTTCGGTCAAACTATCCAAGGCATTTTCTTTGAGTTCTCGTTTAGTTAACTTTTTCGATGAAGTTAAAGGTTCAACTCGTTTACTTTTCGCTGTTGATGGAGTTTTATTCTTGGCAGGAGCTCGAGTTCGCCGAGCTGGTGTTACCATTGGCGGGGGTTCAATGTTCTCTGACAATATAACGATATCAGAATCAGTAGAACTCAATTTATCACTTATCACGGAACTTTTTCGAGATAAAATTCTAGAAGATTTTCTTGGTGCTTGTTTCTTGGGAGCTTCGTGTAAACTTTTAGCATAATCACGAAGTTCATCCATTCGATAATTTGGTTTTCTATCTGGAGCATTAATCCGATTCATATTAACTCGAACGGGTGGCGGTGTTTTACAGACCAGAATTGGGCGAATCATTTTCTCTTGAACTTCTTTTGAATCAAATTCTGGAAAAAATGGTCTCACATTAAGTAATTGATTCTTGGCAATGATGAGTTTTAACAACAGTCGACCAATTAAGTCTCGAATGGTTAAATTGGCGCAGGTAATATAAGTTTCGATAAGAAAATGGTTGTTGTTTCTATAACTGGTTCGAATTGACCATTTTCTAGATATTGGTCAGTCAACAAATCGAAAAAAGTTGCTTCCATTAATATAACATCGCTCATTTCTTGAGAATTAAAATTTTCTTTGGTAATGTGAAGGTGCTTAATTACTTTTTCATACATGGGATGATTGGAGTCTGTAAATTCTGAAAAGATTTCCAATATTTTATCAATCAATTGTTTGCTGAATAGTTTTTTATCACAACATATTAAAGTAACCAGTTCAACGTAACGAAGATTATAAGGAAAGGGAAGTTTCATCCCTGTTGAATTGAGCATTTTCATGATGGTTAATTCATCAATTGGAAAATCTTCATCTTCATTAACAAAGTTTCCTTTTCTTAAAATTTTCTCAACCTCCCAAGCAGGAACATGACCAAGATCATGGACACATCGATCAGGACCAGAATTTCCAGTAATCTTTGAATAATCTGTATCACAATCTTCTTGAAGTTCAGAATCTAAATCAATACGATGAGTATTTACTGTTAATCCTGGTGGTTTCACTTCATCGTTTTCACTATTAACAGAATCTAATTTAGTAAATGTATTAGATTTAAAGGTGAGAGCAAGAATCCCAAGTTGAAGCTTGAAAGAAGCACATTTAGTTTTATCACATTTCATATCAATTGTCGCACCGATTTTCATGATCTGAGTGGACCTAAAAAAAATCAAGAGAATAGTAATTAGATCGCTTGATTAGATATTGATATATTGATGGAAAGATTTCTTTACTCACCAATTGAGAAAACAGTTACGACGGGTAAGGGCTAAAAGACAGTTGGAAAAAAATGATAGCTCCATTGGGAATCCAATGTTCATGTAGAAAGTTTTAATCATGGTTAAAATCTCAAAGCTAAATGAGTAAATTTCATATTTAAACCAAAGATGATCTTCTTCAACTGTTATGGGCCGTTTTTCATCTGGATAAAGTAGATGACGATGCCATCGTTTTAAAATGGTCAAAGCGATGTGAAGAGGTTCAATAAATTCACTATATTCTTGTGAGAATTGATATGATGACGGGAATTTGGAGGCAACCAGACAAGCTAATCCTTTCAAATGGTAACGATTAAGTGTCAATTTCTTGAGATAATCTGATTTTAGGAAATCTTTCAACTTGAGTCCACTTTTATCCTCTTCTCCTGTTCGCATTTCAATTTCACATTGATCCAGGTAAATTAATGCCGCTTGGTAATTTTGGTAACCCTCTATCTTCATGGTGACCATCAGTGATTGAGCCATTTTTAAAAATCTATCCGCTTTTGATAAGATATTATAATCAAGGTAGAAACGGATCAGCAAATGATAAGCTGTAAGTAGTGATTCCTTTTCATCGGGTAAAATTTTTCCAGCCAATTCAACCATCAATCGTGAACAAAGGTATCGGTAATCAGGCTGTGTGTAACAATGGTAAATATTATGAGCTGTTAATAAAAGTGTGTTAATCTTTAATCCTTCAAGTAATTTAATAGGAATAGTTGAAGCTCCAGCAAATGATTCTCGAAGACATTGAATACATTTGTTCAATGGTTTAAGAAGAGTTTGTTGAGTGTTAATGTTAACAAATTGTGGTAATAAAAGGTTAGAATAACGGGAAGGTTTAGATTTTTCAATATTTGGAAATTGTGATCCGGAAATTGCTTCATCGCCATGACCAGATTCGGAATGAGATTGAGAATCGGTTGATTGATTTCCCTCATTCTCAACGTGATCATATTTTTTTTCCTCTTCTTCAATTGACTTGGTATGATTTTCCAATGAAAGTAGAAACAGTTGATAATAATTGACCGATAAGATTAACAGGTTAGAAGCTTTAACAATACAATGACAAGTCTCAGACTGTAGATGATCTTGAAATATTTTAATTGCTTTTCTAACTGTAATTAAACATTTCGCTTGATCCCCTTGAAGCCAAGAAGATATTTTCAATCCTTCACTAATGGATGAACAATATTTACTTTTAACCTGTTTAACACATGAATTGGACATTATCACCACCCAGAGAAGCAGTTAAATCAACACAACAAACTAAACAAACAACACTAAATAACACAAGAGATAATTAAATTAAACTGATTCCACAAAAAGAAATCAATTCAAAAATTAATCTCAACATTAAACAAACTCAACACTTTTGGCGCCTCAATGGAGCCCAAAGGATCGGATATTTTTCTTTCCAAATATCGATTCCTACTTTTTGTAGAAAATCGCTAGATGGCAGCACAACTCAAATTCTTTTATTTACCTTCGATTATAAATCGATAGATGGCGTTGATTTCGAATGAAATATTTTTGTCTTAACAATTAAGAATCAAATTGATTCAAGTTGTAAATTGTTTTCTTTTAATAGAGATAATTAAGCTAATTAATTTTCTAAAATTTTTTCCAAAGGAAAATCAACTTGTTGGTTACTTGTTAATTGTGGAAATTTGTGAGTAGTTTTGTTATTCTAAAAACGTAATTCAACTAACCCTTGTTGCTGTTTTGATCTTGACGAGAATTTGATTTTTTTGTATTTTCATTTGGAGAATTGTTAATATTTCTATTAATTTCTATTCTACTTGTAGAATTAATTGTTTAATTGTTTGATTGTAGAAAATATTATTATTGGTTAATTACTGATTGTTCTTGTGACTAAATGTAAGTTTGTTTTCTTCTCTTTTAAATCTCCCACTACTTTAAATGAACCGCACTCGCTGATGGGGTTGATTGAAAATACAGAATATCATAAACATATGACATTTGTAATTGTTTTGGTTTTTTTTTGTTAATTTTATTTCTTCTTCTTTAATTTAGTGTCTCTTGTTGTTTTGTTTTCTTCTTACTGTCAAGATGAAAAGAGGCACATTATCGACTCTTACATCTTCCTCTTCGATTGGGCCCGATATTCCAGGTATCGGACCTTTTGCCTCAAAGAAAACTAAAAAAAACGATGAGAACCAAAAGACTATCCGTTTGGAAATTAAACTTCCAACTTCAACATCGGAATATTTTCCTGAATATTCATACCCTGAATTAGTTGATACAGCAAATGGTAAAGATGGTGATAAATTCGATGATTCTTTGGGGTCTGATGATGATGCTAAACTTAAGGCTTTAGCCGAAAAATTCAACAATAAATATGGTCCCAAGAAAAGTAAATATAATGTCATTGAAGATTTCATCGATAAAGGCATGGGTTATGATGAAACTGATCCTTTTATTGATAATGGAGAAGCTTATGATGAACTCATACCGTCCACAATTACTACTCAGTATGGAGGTTTTTACATCAACATGGGTCAACTTGAATTCAAGCCAACATCTGAAAATAAGGAATTTGCTAAGCCAATACAAAAACAGCTTCAATCTCAACCAGTACGGAAAACAACTCACCAAACATCTCAAAAAATGCAATCGGCGAGAAATCCAGTTCCACAAACACCTCGACACTCACAATCCCCTGTCACCCAGCCAACCCAAAAATCAGCCCAACCACAACAACCACCGCCACAAAAAACGCAAACATCCCGAACCCAAGCTCCACAAGTACCAAGACACTCACAGTCCCCTGTTACACAAACTAACCAAAAATCAGCTCAACCGTCTTCACAACAACCACAAAAACAACAATCAACACCACCTCAGCCACCAAAATCACAATCGCCGCGAACCCAAGTTCCACAGACACAACGACACTCACACTCTCCAGTAGCACTATCCACCCAAAAATCAGCTCAACCAACTTCACAATCACAACCGCAATCGCAAAAACCTCAATCAACACGAACCCAACTTCCTCAAACTCAAAGACACTCACAATCTCCCGTCATGCAGCCTACCCAAAAATCTTCACAACCACAGCCCCAACAACCCCAACCACAAGCACCAAAACCGCAACCGGCCCCACAACAACCCCAAACACCACGACACTCTCAATCCCAAGTAACCCAACCTTCCCAAAAATCAGCTCAACCACAACAACCACAACCACAAAAATCCCAATCATCACGATCCCAAGCTCCACAAACATCGCGACACTCACAATCTCCAGTAGCACTATCCACCCCAAAATCGGCTCAACCAGCACCACCACAGCCACCTAAACAGCAATCAACTCGTAAACCAGCTCAACTAACCTCACCACCACCGCCACTGCCGCTAGCACCTCCACTGGTACCACCATTGGCTCCTCCATTGGCTCCTCCATTGGCTCCCCCATTGGGCACACCGCTGTCTCTTTTCTCCCACGCTCCTCATCACTCTCATTCATCTCACTCTTCTCACATGTCTCACCCTCAACCCCAACAAGCTCACCAACACAAAATAACTGCAGCTCATCAACAAAAACCTCAAACGGCTCATTTTTCACCCCCACAAGCTCATCAGTCTCAAGTACAACACCAAGGATTAGCTCAATCTCACACTAACAGTCAATGGCCACAGAATTTTGTTCAACCTTATCAATTCCCTTCGATTCATCATTTCTGCTATAATCCACAATGTACATGTGATAAAGTGAAAGTGAGCAAGTTACAATGAGATTGTACAGGCAAAAGGAGAGAAAAACTTTTCTCTCTCTCTCTCTTTCTCTCTCCAATAACATGATCAGAATGAGAAAAGACCATCAGTTGGTAAAATGATGTAAACACATGAACAAGTCAAACTAGTCAACAATTAACATCTTCATCAGCTCATCATCGTAATCACAATCTTGCAAACAATTATTATTATCAAAGTAAATTGTTGATACTGTTCATCAGTTCATTATTGAATCAACATTATCAATTTTGATTGATCGCACACAAAATTAACTTACAAATCCCTTTTGCGATCTAAGTGTAACTTAAATCCAGTTTCCAACACTTGATTATCCTTATCCATTTGGTTAATCCTTTTTTTTATCTTGTTTATTTCCCTTTCATTTCCGTCTTCTCGTTTTCCTCATTAATTGTATTAAATTTGATTCAATCAATAGTTAATCAGATTAATTCTGATAATATTGAGCCAATTTAATTAACTTCACAATATCATAAAGATTAACAACACCACCACCAACAACAATACAAACAATTAAATTAACCCGTCAACATAACTAATTGTCTCGTTTTTTTTTGTTTCTGCAAATTTAACCCCTCAAAAAAACCCAAACTAATCAAATGTTATTAACTTAAATACTAACAATCAACAAAATTTAACATCAGAAACAATTAAAATTAATTGTAACCAAAGTATATCTACCAAAGTAAAGTGATTTAAATTGTGTACATTTTGAAGATGTCAAATTTGTATCTTTGCTACATATTATCGTTAATTGTTCTGATCTCATGTGATGTTAACACAACAATTAAGGAAAATGAAGAGATTAATGATAATTTAAATTACTACGAATACACAAAACCATTGACCATTGGTAATTATACTTGTTACGATTATGTTTACAACAATCGACCTCGCCGATCGTTCATCGGATTTAATTCTGACCGGACAATTAAAGAAAACAATAATTACACCATTCAAATGGGTGTCGCCTATCGAAACTCACCTTACCGGTCATCCAGTAAACAGGAAATGGTCAAGTTTCATGGGGACATTAATATCGGCGGTTTATTTCCTATGCACGACTCAGGAGATGAGCAGCATCTCTGTGGGTCAATCAAGGAGGGCAAAGGTATCCAAAGGATGGAGGCCATGTTGTTTGCCGTCGACATGATCAACGGGGACGATAAATTATTACCTAATTTAACTTTAGGTAAATATAATTGATTAATTACCCGAAGTTTTTTTCTCAATAGTCAATCAGCGATTCAATTGCTTTCAAATAATAGAATTCAATTCGGAAAATTGTTACGATTTGGTACTTTTGACCTTTTCGATATTATTTTATTTCGATAACATTTATCGATAAAAGTAACGAACTTGAACTTTATGTTAGGATATCACGACATTTTGTTCTCGATAAGAATAACATTGAATTATCTTCTTGTTTCGTTTAGAACTTAGAATTTCAGATTTTCCCGATAAACAAAAAGAAGGGAAAATAATGTTGAAGATTTTTTTTTCGATAAAAATTCTCAAGATGAACAGAATCGAGAATATCAAATAATATTTATATTCTTGGGTTTGAAAGTTTCTCTTCATCTTCACAGAACTTTTCATTCCTTCAAATAACTTTGTTATATTGACTCAATTTCTATCTTATCATAATTAAGTTGATTCTCGAAATGTTTGTTATAATACTTATCTTCCAAAAAGAATCATCTTCAATTCTTATCCATCGATTGATAGAAAATTAATCTCCAAGTGATTAGCATTTTATTAAATCTCAACAATCAAATGAAATGATTAACAATCTCTTATTGAGAAAATCGCTTCTATTATACCATCAGAATTACATATAGAGTGATGGAAGGAAAAAGTTTGGAAAATTTTTTCTTCGAAAAATAAAATACACATAAGTTATATTAAGAGCTATTCCTTGTTCTGGAATCATTTCATTGATATTTTTCATACTGACCTTTTATCGAATAATAGAATATTTTTTCCAATTCTCGAATTTCCTGTCAAAAATTCAACCTCGAACAAGGAAAAGTTACTTTTTTTCCCTTCAGTTCTCAAAGTGGACATTCGTTGAGAGATGAAAATTATCAATGATACATCACCAAAAGAATCAGAAATCATCATGTTAACCAAAATAATCTATCAAATTCGAACATAATGAGTTTCTGATTCCATGATAAACTTGAGAAACCACAGAGAAGTAGAAATGGAATCAAATGACAAGAAAAAAAAACGATAAGTTCTAATGAAATATTCTCTAAACAATGTTCGCCATGAATAGTGAATCATTTGGAATTGAATTTGATTCAGTGACAATATTTACCTGTGTGTCTTTGTATTTGTTGAAATGATCACAATGATGATTCAATTTGGATAAATGTTACAATCTTCAAGTTTGCGGACAATCAATTTGATTGAAATGATAATATGATGATCATGAAGAGGGAAGATGAAGATGTAAAAAAACATAGAAAAATCCAGGTAACAATTTCATCTTCATCCTTCCACTTCCACTTCCCACTTCCCACCTTCTACCTTATCCTTATCATCCTTTGACTTTTTAATTCTGTTACTCAGTAACTTCAACTACTCTCACAGTTTGATCACAAAATTGAATTTCCAGTTCACTTGATCGAGAAGCCATTATATTAGATTGAAGACGAAAAAAAAAAGTTCAGAACTTTTCCTCGAACTTGGGTTTTGTTTTTCTCTTTCTTGTGTATCTCTACAATTCCTCATCTTTTTTTTTTCTTATCTTTCTCATTCTTTTCTAACTCTTACAAAAACTACTTGTTATCATCTTCATCCTCATCTTCATCATTTTCATCATCCGCATCATTTCAATGTAACTTTTCAAGAGAGACAATCTTCAATTTCCTATTTAGACAATAATTCATCTTGATTCTGAATCTTTTTCCAATTTTTTCACATTAAATTCTGATTCTAATATCAAAATTTTCCATTCATATTCTTTAATTGTATCATTGAGCTATTCACCTAATTTTAGTCAATTAAATTGCAGACAATTTATTGATTATCAGTCCGAAAATTGTATTAGTGGTTGATTAATTCACTTGATTACATAATCATGATGATAGAAACGATTGAGAAATCATTTAAAAGTAATTGAAACATGATATTCACACCAATTTTGTAATAATAATATGAAATGTCAACACATTTCAATAGCCTCAGGGGAATTTGAATATCATCAACATCAATGATGAGCAACATGTTTTTATTATCATTGGATTTCAATTTTTTCTCATGATATAATTCAGCTTCCAAATAAACAAGATAATCAATTCTGCTAATTCACTGATTTACAATCAAATTTGAAACAGAGTTTAATGTCCAGTGTGCTAATGAATCAATATTGACCATGAGAGGCAATTTTTACACTTGTGATTATTATTCAGTTTGGATTGTATTTTCTCATTAGTAAATTAACTTCTATTTGTATTCAGTTGATTGATTGTTGGCAAACAATTGATTCAAATCGCCTTTCAGTGTAAATCATTGTGGTAACTGTTTACTTAAATTGGTTCATTAACAATTAACAACATTTTCTATTATTTATCATTTTTGATTGTTCCAAATTTACAACTCAATTACATTTTCATCATTATGTAAGTCAATGTTTCCAATGAATATGATATAACATTAATTTCATGATTGAATGAATTTAAGTTACTGATTACAATTAAGATGTCTCATTTGAAGGTTTATGCTAATTGAAAAACAATCAAAAAAAAAAGCTTGATTAGAAGGTGAAATCAGTGAATATATTATAATCACTAATCAAGAATAATGAATTAATCATGTTAGTTGATTGTTGCGGATTAAAAATTGTCTCTTGCTTTTTGTAATATAATGATAATAATTATATACAATGAGTTGATTAATTGTCTTTGATTGTCAGTTAGCAAAGTAATTATGTTAGTTAATCATATGCTAATAATGTTCATCAATCAATTAATAACTTTTTCCAATCTAATACATTAGTGATTCAGGTAAGCGAAAGTTTTCAAACAAGATAGAGTCAAAGTGATGAGGATTCTAATTGTAATATGAAACAATCAACGATATCGAAGACAATTAAATCAGAAACGATTCTAATTCTGTCATTTTTGTATTCAAACAATTGAATCTTTTCAACGAACTTCGTTTCAAAAAGTTTCATCAACTTTTCATTTCAATTCCCATTTCGACAGTTCTGGACTTGAGATATTCACCAAACTATTAATGATGATTGAAATAATGGTTATATCAAATTGATAGATTACTTAAAATTGTCAACAATCAATTGATTGTATTTCAAGTGATTATAAATTAAGTCAACTGTTCAATACACTTAAATATGCAACTACTAATGAGAGAGTCCAGAATTAATAATAATAAACCCGATTAACTGATTTAATCAAACTTAAATGGTTCAAATGTGATTAAATGTAAATTAGTTTCATATTGTATCATATTGTATGTGTCATAAACAATGGAAATAATATTAAATCAATTGAGTTACTAAAGTGAATTGATTAAAACAAAAGGGTAACCCAGTTTATCCTCATCCTCATCTTCAACTAAACATATTACTCAATTAATGGTTAAGTATCATCTCAATTTGCTTTCAGCTCAAAGTAAAAACTAATATTTAAACTAATACAAAATGAACAGTTCATTGAAATGTGATTAACTTAATTAGCATCAACTGATGATTAATTCAGCTGTTTATAAACAATTGATGATAAAATAATCAAAATGTTCAGTGTTTACAATTAACACATTCATTTGTTGTTATTATCATAAATGTATCATCAACAAATTATGTAAATTGTATGTGAATAAGTTGATTGGGAATGAAAAAAAAATACAAAAACTTCAACAAGTTCAACTACAACATGATCAGAACTGAATAGTTCATTGAATGTAATTATATTCAGTAGTAAGATTAAACTAATATTAATATGAATTTGTACTGAAATTCAATGAAATTCAATTGTTTAAATTTAGACAATTGAATTTCTCTCTATTTAAACAGAAACTTAATGAGCCAAACAAATATAATATTACATATATATGTGAGTTGATATGATAAACATGATGATGAAACTTTGTCTTGAAACTTATGATATAAGTTCAATATTGTCTAAGAGATTAAGATTATAAAATTGAGGTTGAAATGAGAAGATGAGAAACAAAATATAAATCAGTTTGTATTATTATCAGTGTAATAGTTTGTTATTGTTGCCTGATGGGGACCAATCAATTTCATGGTTGATGATTTATGGTGAGTACTGGTAACATGGGAATATATATATAGAGAGAGGAGATAAATATTGAAAAGAGAGACTGAATTTAGACTGATGAGAGAGAGGAAGATAAATAGAGAGATAGCAAGAGAGTGGACCTGGAAAACCACAGGATCATTGAGTCTTTAATACCTGGTGATGGTGGAAAATAAAGTTTACCTGATTGAAAGAAATGATAACTTGGAGCAATATACTCTGAGATTATTTCCTGGAGTGATCAGGAAGATGAAGAGCATGGGAGTTGAGCCGAGAGAGAGAGAGAGAGAAAATGGAGAAAGTTCTGAAAAATAGATATGAACATGAGGATGAAGAATAAGAATAAGGAAAAAGGTAAAGGTGGATAAGATTTTATTGATCTCGAACACTTTTTTTTAACAGAAAAGTCTATTAGTAAACTCATCATAATCATTAACTGAAATGATAAATGAATCAGACAATCAGATGATTACAGGTAAAAAGGATCATGATATTAGTGTGAAAAATTTTCACCATGATAATTGATAAAAGATTTTAACATGTTGAAGATAATATTTTATATATTAAATGAAACTTTCCACTCCCAATTATTATCATTATAAAGATAACTTTTTCCATTCCAGAATCAAATATTCAGTTCTCCATATCTATGAAATATGAAATCTCTTTAGCATGATAAGTATTGTCATGATAAAGATTAGTTGAGAATCTGAATAATCTTTTAGACTTAAATTTGAATGATAATCATGATGAGAAACTCAATCAATGTGATAACCTTTGCCATTCAGATCCTAATTGTGAATCTATTATCATAATAATCAATGGTGATCATTTTAATCATCATATTGATATAAAAATAACAATAACAAAAAAAAGAGAGGGTATTAGTATTTGATATTAATTCAGACTCAGCAATATTTTCATGATATTATACACATGTGATAGGTGGAGGTGAAAGAATAGGAATAGAAAGAAAGAGAAAAAAAAAGTTTCTACTTCTATTTTTACTCAGAACTTTTCTATCATCATGAAAGAATATACAGAATTGTAAGGAAAGAGAAGAGAATGAAAATTTTTCTTCCCCTCATCATAATTCAATCAAAAATTGATAACAAATAACAAAATTCTGATTCCATTGGTATATTATCCCCACCTTCCCTGAATTTCATCAGTCAATTTCACCGAGAAAAAAATCATATTTCCGATTGCAAGCTGAGTTGTCGAACTCAATTCAATTAGAACTTTTTTTTTCTCTCTCTCGCTATTCGAGAAGAATGAGAAAAAAAAAGATTCCCAAGACAAACTAAAAGTGATTATTTGTTTTTCCATCACGATAATCATGATAATAGTTCAGTCAACATGAGAGATAACATGATAATAGATGTTGATAAAACTGTCAGAATTTATGATTACAATTCTGTGTTCAGGTTTATAAGGCAGAGACTGAACTTTTTTTTAATCAAATAACAATGATAAAAGTAAATTGGACAACATTTAACACAAATAATCATCCTTGTTGACAGTAAAAGTTATCATCTTATCATCATCATCATGAATTATCATCAAGATTAAAAAAAACCTTTGTCTTCATCATTTTTACCTTAAAATTTACCTGAATTTATGTGTCGAGTATATTATTTTTTTCTCGTTACCATCTCAACTTTTGAACATTTCAAGAACTTTTTTTCACCACCATCACCACCATCGTCATCACCCTGAAGATGATTATCTTTCATCATTCAAATTGTGAACAGAAAATTAATATATTCATATGAATCATACAGGGTATGCGCATAGATATTAATGTTAATCATGGTTAGATTGAGATGTTAATTATTACCAATTTGATGTGACAATTTTGTCCTTTTCATTCAACCAATTTGACAAGTTCAATAGCTTTAACTGGGTTAATCATTTAAATTGTTTACTCCAACTGATTTAATTGCTTTTTCCATTTTAATTTATTTGAATTTGATTGTTGATTTAAGCTTAATTTTTTTCTCATTGCAATCCCCTTATTATATAATATTTACCTCGATGATTATTATGATTAAAAAGCAAACCAATTTTCACAGTTTTGTCAAAGCAAAAAAAAAAGATGAAAGAAAATTTTTCGCAAAATTTGAATGACTAAACTTTTGCCGCGTTTTTTTTTCGTTTTCAAGATGATTAACTGATTGTTTCTAATTGTGTAGGTGTTCACATTTTAGATACCTGTTCACGAGATACTTATGCCTTAGAACAGACAATGGAGTTTGTTAAATCATCATTAACTACGGTTGATCATACACTCGATGATTATCAATGTGATGATGGTTCATCACCTCATCTTTTGGCCTCCGATCCTGTTGTTGGTGTTATCGGAGCGGCATCAAGCTCAGTATCGGTTATGGTAGCAAATATTTTACGTCTTTTCCAGGTAAGTTTTAGATTGATGATGGATTTATCTTAATTAATCTTAATCAATTGTATCGAAATTAGATTCCTCAGATTAGTTATGCTTCAACAAGTGTCGAGTTAAGTGATAAGAGTCGATTTGGTTTCTTTTCTCGAGTTGTTCCTCCCGATAGTTTCCAGGCTCAGGTGATGGTGGACATCGTGAAACTGTTCAAATGGACTTATGTGTCCACCATTGCGGAAGAGGGTGAATATGGTGAACGTGGGATAGAATATTTTAAATATCTTGCCGCGAAAGAGAAAATTTGTATCGCTGAAGGCGTGAAAATTGGACGGAATGCTAAACCCGAAGATTTTATTAGAATAATTAATAAACTTTATACCAAATCAAATGCTCGAGGTGTAGTACTTTTTGTCGATGAGGATAACTGTCGAAAGTTACTAAATGCTTCCCAAGTGACCGGAAAAGTGGGCCACTTTGCTTGGCTTGGAAGTGACTCTTGGGGCCGTAAATTGTATCCAGTTAAAGGTCAAGAAGATTCGGCAGTCGGAGCGATTACAATATTACCGAAAAGAAACTCGTTACCAGGTAGAAAAACTAATTTGTTCTCTTATTGTTTTTCATTTCTTTTTTTCTGAAATGAAAAATCGTTTTCCTAATTACTCATTTTTCCTCCTATAACTGAATTTAGTTGAGATTAAATTGTTAAATTCGAATTTATGTCTGATTGAGTGAGAGAAATATAATTCTTATTCTTTATTCGATGTGTCAACTTTTCTTATATCGAAATGAAAAGAGTAAGAGAGATATTCAATTGATATTCGATGTTCTTGAAAAAGTTCTTCAAGTCAATTGAACTTTCGTTTCCTTCTTGTTTAATTTCCAATCACTGAATGAATGTAACACAAAATGAGAGAGAGAGAGAAAGAAAAAGATAAATGATGAAAGAATTTTTTATTCTTTTATCATCATCTCATAGTCTCAGACGATGGTCATCATCATCATCATCATTTTCGAACTCAACAAATAGAAATATTCGATTGATTAAAAATTCTGATATAAAAGTTCTATTCGATTAAATCTTCAATCTCTCTCTCTATGTTACTTTTCATTTCTGCTCATCATCCATAGACTTATCTTCATCTTTATTATCATATTAAATTCTGAGGCAGAAATAAGAGGAAATAAAAAAAGAAAAACTGAAAAACGAGAACGAAAAAAAACTCGAAACTTTAATAAAAAAACAAATTCGAAGAGTTCTAATATATGATAGTAGGACAGAAAAACTTTTCGACCAAACAAATATGAGAAAAGAAAGAAATAGAAACAGTTTATCATCATCATCCTCCATGATGATGATCATCATCATCCCTTTTAAATTTAAAACACACACACAAATATATGAAACTGTCATCAATACTCAATCAATAATAATGAAAACTAATAATGATCATGACATTGATCAATTTATTGTTTACCGTTTGAATTGATGTTAAGAAACTGTAAAGGTAAAAATTACCCGAGGCAATGGTGACACAAACTTTGCCGCAAATATTGATAATAGATGAGGAAAGAAAATTTCAAAATCCATTGAATCATCAACATGATGATGATGATGATCAACAGCAACAACAATTCCAACATGAAGTATCAAGAAACACTCAAAATCATCATTATTAATAATAATTCATCAGTTAAAGTATTCGAGACAAGAACGAGAAAAAAGTTCTAAATACTTTGTATAAGTTTTTTTTCTCGTTTATTTCTTTATGGAGAGGAAATTGATTCCAGGAAATAAGTTTCATGAGGAAGACGAAGATGATCATCATGATGATAATTAGAATTGGAGTTAATATTGGATTGAGTAGATATTTTTTTCTCGATTTTTACTTCTTGTTGTTATATAATTGAGTTGATTGTTGATAGTAAATTGCTTTTGATAGCTTCAACTATCATCATGGTGAATTCTGAGCTTACTTCTTGAATAAGATTCCAAGTTATTGAGATAAGTTCAATTTGATTAAGGTAACAAACATAAGAATTGACCAGTTCTATGGAGACAAATATTACAAATTGTCTATTCCTTTTTGATTATGATGAACATGATGATGATCATCATCATGAACCTCATTATATTTCATTTCTTGTCTTCATCTTATCCATTCAAATAAAAGTTAATCTCACTTGGAGGAGGTAAAAAGGTTCATGATAAACAATCAGGAGATGATGTTGATCAAGTCGATGATGATGATGATGATACTAAGGAAATCGGAAGGAAATGATAACATGAATGCTGAATACAAGATGAAATAACTCTGATGATGATAAGATAATAATAGAATCAAAATATTATATAATAAGAATGAAAAAAAACTCCATTGGTCAAGTAATAAAAAAAACGATGACCAAATATACAGAATTACAACTAATTAACTGACCAATAAAATCAAAGTTAATTACTGATTATTAGATTTCAGTGGAAATTTTCATAATAATATTTTATGTACAGAAAACATAAAGAATGATAAAGTTTTTAATCATCCTGAACAATTAACTCGTATGAAAATGTTAATTTTATATTATCATAACAGCTGATTAAATTTACCTTCTTATTAATCAAAATCTGATTATTGTATATAGTTATTTATAAATTGTTCAGGTATATATTTGTGTACATATAACCTGAAATTGTCAGAAAAAAGGTTGATGATTAACTAATCACAATTTAAGACTACTCTTTAAGCTATTACTGAGTTTCATTGATGCATCAAATTTAGTTATCATGAAAAAAAAGTTATAACTTAAAGATATTAAGGTTTATATGGTTTCCATGAATCTACTTTCACCTTCACTCACCCTGTTCATCCTTTATTATCATCATTATCATCTTCATCATCATCATTGTATTAATAATTTTACCTCTTCCCACCCACTCTTAGTTAATCTGATGATAACAATGATGATTATTACACAATGCACCTAAAAGGTTTCATGAAAGATGAGGAAGAAAAAAATGAAAAGGATGAAGATGAAGATGATGCTGATGATGATAAAGATGAGAGAGTGAGAGAGAGAGAGAAAGTGAAGAGTATCTTTGTCAGCATTTTTGACTAATAATAAGACTTTGAGCTCTATCCCGTTGGATGAATTAATAGGATGAGAATATAATAATAATAATGGAAGGTAAAGAAAAAAAAAAGTTCTGATAACATGGAATCAGAATTGGAATCAGATTACCATGCAAGTGAAACAGAACAATTTAATCTTTCCTTTTTTTCGCTTAGATTGTTGAACTATTCATTATTCTGATTATCAGGTCAATCTCAAGTTTATTATCAATTGTTAATTGTTTATCATTAAGGTAACTTGGTAATTGTTATCAATGAATAGCGTAACAATCAGTCAATTGTTGCCCTCGAATCTTTTATTATTAAAATGGTTCATCGTTTTTGTTTTTATTTATTTCAATCAGAAAATTTCAACGATCGATCCTAATTATCATTTGATCAACTATTTTACAATATAATCATCAATACTGAGTGTGAGTGATAGTTTTAATTACCATCTAATTGCGACAATTAAAAAGTTAAAATTGTCTATTCATGTTATTAGAAAAAAAACAAAAAGTTCTGAAAACAAATTCTCAATTCTTTAGTTATTATCTTGATATTCTTGTTATTATCATGATAATTTTTTTCTCACTTCTTTGTCTTATCATGACATTGATATGATAATCATGTTTCCCTTGATGCTGATATTAATTATATTTCATCGGGAGAATTGAAAAGTTATCTTAATAAAGAGTAACTATCTCTGTTTACAAAGATTCTGATTCATGATGAAATTCATCCGATAATCAGATTGTAATTACTGTTGTTATTTTCCTTTCAGATTTTGATCAATATTTTAAACAATTAAATCCACTAACCAATAAACGGAACCCTTGGTTTAAACCTTTCTGGGAGCAGCACTTTAATTGTTATTTAACTCCCACCATGGATTCAGCCACTTCCACCACCAGTGACTATTCAACTTCATCCAATGGTGGTAAATCCCCTGAAGCAATTAACTTGAAATCATTGGGGCAAAAAAAGTGTACAGGTAAATATTATATTGGTATAAAAAACTTTAATCACAATCGTTTATCATTTATATTCATATTAATCAAGTTACATTCATATTATATAAACCAGTAAAAATAACATGATAACTGAATCATTATCAAGTAAACGACAATAATGATAAACTTGAAATTACCTCCGGGCAATTAGATTATAACTGAACCAGGAAATCAGAGGATGTGGGTGGTAAGACTCCTCTTCATGTAATCCATTTACAGAAAAAGGAAAAGTTCTGATTATTTTTCATGTGAATGTTTTTCTTTTCTTACATTCTCTTTGGAGGACATGATGAATCTCAGAACTTATTCAGTTGTAAACTTATTTCTAATTCGAGATCATAAACGTACTTGCATATTCTCGGTGTGTATATATGTATATCAACACGTGAGGTTCATTCCAAATTCTGATTATCAACTTATTCTAATTCATGAGTAATCTTAATATACATGAGATTGTGATAAATTTTTTTCGAAATTCTCTCTCCATAATATCCAGGTAAAGAAATTCTGGTCAAATATGAACAGGAAGGTTTAGTTCCGTTCGTTGTTGATGCAGTTTATGCCATGGCTCATGCGATTCATAATCTATTAGCTGACCGATGCCGTCCAAAGGTCAAAACTGATCAAACTTATTTCGATTCAAATTTAACCAAAAACAACAACAACAATCACGATTTCTGGTCACCATCGAACCCATGTATACGTGAACCCATCAAAGGACAAGAACTTTTATCCTACATAAGAAAAGTTTCTTTCCCTAGTAAGTTCAACTGAATCAGGATTAATCCCCACTAATCAAATCACGATGATAATTGTGTTTTTTTAGCCCAAATCAAACAGTAAAATAATCCAACAGTATAATTGTTATGAAAAAAAAAAGTTTCAATCAATATGATAAATAAAACTAATGATACAATTGTCCGATTATAATATTTATCTTGGACTTGTGAACTTGATAACTACTCATCTCCATGAATTCATGATAACAATATGAGAAAATCCTTGTGAATGTGAATAAATAATTATCTTGTAAATCGATTACTTTACTTTTCCATCCCTTCTTCCTGTATGTTGGTCAACAAGAAACTTGAGAAGGTCAAGAAGTTAATCTTTCATCATTTACTTATTATTATCCCTGTTAAATTTGATTGTTATTCAAGATGTTATATTATTCTGATCATCATCCTCATCATCTTCATATTTATCATGATTATCATCCTTCCAACAATCACCAGTAATAGTATACATCCAACAAAATATATATATTTCTCTATGTAAATAATACTAAGGATGCAAAAAAAAAAGTTCTGGTCAAGTTTACTTTTTTTTTTGTTCTGACCAAGAGTATTCATCATTATCCATTCATCTTCAACTGGTTTATTGTTAATCAACAATTTAGATGACAGAAACAGATATTACTGATTATCAGCGATTGATTAGTATTAATATGTAATACTAAAAGATATATTAGAACTTTTTCTCACCCCCTTCCCTCTTCAAATATCATGTTCGAGAAAAATATATTTCTGACCAACTATCCAATGGTCAAGTTTATGTCTCTATGAGATATAGCAAAATGATGGTGATGATAAGTGGCTCTTATCAAGAAAAACTAAGTAACAATTAAGGTTCAAAGTGAATCAGTTGATTAATTTAATCAACATTTGAAATACTATTAATACATTATATCAACTTTAATATCAATTGATTAACTTTTTCTTTTCCTTTCGACCATTGGTCAAGTAAAGATGACCAATATAATACTTTTATCAACACCAAGAAGAAGATGAAGAAAATAATTTATAAAGAATTGATTAATTTGAAATATAGCTCATTAACACTTAATTGTTTTCTTTATTAATCTGATCACAAATTTTCTCATTGATTACAATCAACTATTAGGTTTACAAGGTATGACAGTTAAATTTAACAAGGATGGAGATGCTCCTGGTCGATATGATATTTTTCAATATCAGAAAATTAAGGAATCAACTTTAATTTCTGTTAATCAATCTGTTGACAATTCGACCAATTTAAATTACAGTCCACCCGAATATGATTACATTAGAATTGGTAATTGGGAAAGTGATGTAACGTAAGTTAACTTTGTGGATATTGGTTGATTGTCCGGTTAATTGTTTGGGTATTTTTTATGTTCCATATTTTAACAGGTTAGTGTTTAATTTAAGTCAATTGGATTGGCCTAATTTTGGTTTAAATCAAAATGAAAGTTACTCGGAAATACCGAGTTCAGTTTGTTCCCGGGACTGTGATCGTGGTCAATTCCGTCAGGTTCATGAGGGTCAACCCTGTTGTTGGCATTGTTCATATTGTGGCGAGAATGAAAAGATTTACAATCTTACTGATTGTGTCTCTTGTCCGATTGGTTATGTACCCGATGAATTCAAGGAAACTTGTCATAAACTACCACTCGAATACATGAGATGGAATTCACCTTGGACAATTCTTCCGGCCGTTTTTGCGTCTCTCGGGATCGTTTCCACTGTATTTACCTTTATGACGTTCATAAGGTTTAATGAGACGCCGGTTATTATGGCCTCTGGCCGTGAACTTTGTTATATTTTACTTTTGGGTTTAATGGTTTGTTACATTGTCTCCCTGCTCATTTTATCGAAACCCACTTTATTAACCTGTACCGTGGTTAGAATTGGCCTTTGTTTAGGCCTTTGTATATGTTATTCTGCAATTCTAACCAAAACTAACCGAATCTCACGAATTTTCAATCGTGGCGTTAAAAATGGACTGAAACGACCTTCCTACACTTCACCAAAGTCTCAAGTAATCATTTGTACTTGTCTAGTTTCCGTTCAATTGGTTTTCGTTGTGGCCTGGCTTATACGTGATCCACCTTCCGTTAAAGAGGTGATACAAAAATTGGGCTCACGAACTGTTGCCGTACTTCAATGTGGCATCTCAGCGACTGCAACGGCCATCTCACTAATCTACAACATGTTACTCATCCTTTTATGTACAATGTACGCATTTAAGACTCGAAAGATTCCCGACAACTTCAACGAGGCCAAATACATAGTTTTCACAATGTACAGCACTTGCATCGTCTGGTTGGCTTTTATCCCGATCTATTTTGGGACCAATAACGATTTCAAGGTAAATCCAAACTTTCCCAATTCTATAAATATCTCGAACAGAAACAAAAAATTGATCGAAACAAAAAATTTTATTCTAATAAGTTTGTATATTATAATAATCTAAATAACATGTTACTCAAATTCAATGAGAGAGTAAAATTTTCTGCAAGCTTGCATTTCTAACATGAGATGAGATTCATGATCATCATGAGCATCATGTTATCTGATGAACCATCTGATTGAACAATTTGTTGTTTTTTCCAAGTAATCATGTGAATCTTACATATATGTTCATGCATCGATAGGATCACAGGGTGAAATAAATAACAACAACAACAACCTTCAAGTTTATCCTTGTAAAAAATGAATAAATGAAATCTGAATGATGAACCAGAAGCAAAGATTATCTTTCCGCATCCTTTTATTTTTTTTGGTACTTTCCCAATATTTCAAGACCTGAGATTATGATGAGCATGATAAGTTATCAAAATTGATCAACTGTAAATAAAAGGTTTGATAGTTTATCGTATGAGTATTTTACTCTGAGTGTGCAAAGTTTAATTCTGTTCAGATGAGATTCTAATAGTTCATTGATTCATATGAAAAGTGATTAAATTGTTGTATCAATTGAGAAAATTGTATCGTAATATTAATTCAAAAACCAATTAACGTATCGATATCTAATCAAAAGCTAATCTCAGATTCAATAGTCAACAATAATAGTAAATGATGAAAGTTAAATTGAAACTTTAATTCATCAATAACAACAAATGTCGTTGGTTGATTTGAATTTGTTTATCAAAAGTTTTATTATAATCAAACAGAAAGTTTTATCTTGATAATATCAGATTGATTGTTAACCTTGAAGTGATTACAAGTGATTACTTTTGATTTAATTGTTTTCATTGGTGATTATTATCTAGATTCAACTTGCTAGTTTATCAACATGCATATCAATCAGTGCTGCAGTTAACATCGGATGCCTTTTTATACCAAAGCTTTACATTTGTCTCTTTCAACCTTATAAGAACACCCGACACACCGGAGTTCAGGTGAGAATCGATAAAAAATCTGAATCAATTTTTCATTGAACTTTTGTAACTTTTGAAACTTTTTGAAACTTTTTGTTACCTTTGTCTTTAGGCTTCTGGTGGTGTTGGTACTTTCACCTCGAATTCAACCTCGAATGCCCTTCGTTTTGCTCGGCCTACAAGTTCCGGTGGGTGTGCAGCGGCCATTGCTGCCGCTACTCAGGCCATTTCGGCTCATCAATCAGCACCTACAATAGTTTTACCAGAAGCCTCTTCCGGTGACCTGAAGACCACATCAACTACCAATGGTGAATGGACATCACCAAGTCCTGAAGATGAGCAAAATAGCGCAATTTAATTGTTATCATCAACAATTAACCATTAATTTGATTGCATAATGCAAATCACTAAGTCTTTCAAAATCCATTCCATTAATTGTCACCATCATCATCAACAATTAAACTATCAGCTCTCGATCTCTAACTATCAACAATTTAAATCTGTAAATGTAAATCTGGTTAACAAATCACAATTTAACCTCATCAATTTTAATTGTTACTCAGTTTTCCTCCTCCAACTCTGTTATCATTGTTGTTTTTATACTTTCTCTTAAACAATTAACTGTTATTACCCCACAATTTAAAACTAAAATCAATTTAAATGCTCAAAAAATTAATAAACAATCAATGTCATCAACTTTTTTTCCACTTTCATTACAATTTACTAATCACAATCTAATCTGAACAAGTCATTTCCTTTTTCTTGTAAAACAAAAAAGTATTAACATCATCATCGTTAATTATCAGATTAATCATTTTAACTAATCAATTATTAATTATCAGCATGTAATTAAAAGTTAAACATATATTTCAAGAGCAAATCAAGTTAATTATATATATAAAATGATAAAATTAGTGTATAAATTAAATTAAATATAATATATCCTAATCATGATGACGACAATCAAATTAATCGTAACTTTAATTTTGAGACATTAAAAAGTTCAATTAAACCACAATTTCAATACTAAATGAAAACAATTAACACACTAAATTAGCAACTACTAACATAATAGTAATCATGATGATGATCATTGAATTGATCACGTTTTAGTGAAAGCAATTAAGTATCAATACTAAATCAACAACAATTATTACCACAGTATTTTGTGTGTTAATTGTTTTAATATCCCGAGAGTGGGTTACCAATCATATTGATTATTAACGATTAATTATTTAGGATAATGCGGAAAGATTAATTTACTAATCATACGGAAGAAGAAGGTTATTGATTGAAACAATCACGATCACAATTAGCCAATAATCATCAAGCAAAATGAGAATGAGCTTAATTGTTGTTGTTGATGTTCATCTTGGTGATCATATTAAAGCTCCGGAAATACAATCATTCATTTTAATCTAGAGTGAAAGTGGATAGTTAACAATGACGGCAACTTTAATTAATTGTTATTACAATTAACTGTTTACTTATACGATAAGCAACAATCCCATAGACAACAATTAACGGCCACCTCCTTATCCTCCACCTCCAAATGATTTAGTTAATTGTAACCCTCCTCCTCCTTGATTCCTTAATGTTTATAATTGGATTGGGTATCTAACCAGTTTACCAGATAAGTTAAAGTGGTTATTACAATCAAATCAAATCAGTAAATTGTTTATCCATCATCTTCATTCACTACAATTACAATTATCACAATTGTAACATCATTAGTTAATTACAGCCAAATTAAAGTTAATAATTGTTATAAGAAAACAAAGTTTACCTTAATTGTTGCTTTTACCAAAAATCTAATAATAATATTATTATTATTATTTTGTTATTGAATTAAATTCTGTGTTAAATTAACCATTAACAATTAATCAATTTCAATCCAATTACAATATTAATTGTTGTGATTAGTTAAATTGTTTATCTTTTAAATTGTCATCTTAATCAACTGTATGAAATTAACATCTATTATCGGTAATATTTGCCTACAGCCAAAATCTTCTGGATAATTAACTAAATCATAATTGTTACTAATTTACAATTCTAATTGAATAACAACAAGAAGACTAAATCATTATGCCGACCATTGGTCAATACACTTCAATCACAATCCTTTTCATGGTTTTTGGACTCTCGTTGGCTGGTAAATCACCTTACCATTTATGTAAGTTAATTACCTTAAATTGCTGTTAATTTATTGATTACGTTCAATTAATTGTTCAATTCAGGCAAGGAACGTAGTTCAATGTCAAAAGATATTAAGATCAACATCTCTGATTGTGACCACAAGGAGCGATGTCCTTTATTTAGAGGTCAGAATACAACCTTATCCGTTATATTCAGTAAGTATGACAATTAACTTTTCTAATAACAATCGACTAATAGTTAATTACAATCAGTGAGTCGAGAAAATCAACTAAAATCAATGAGATTTTTTTTCACAATCCAATCATAACGAGATTTTGTTTAAATGATCAACTGATCAGTTTTTTTTACTTCATGATAATCTGCAAACTATTTCTTGTAGAAATTAACTAACTACTATAATTAACTTTTCGTTTGGCAATTAATTGTTTCAGCTCCTCAATTTGATTCTTCTCGTGGTATTGAGAGGATTCTTACAGGTAAATTTGCCTCAATCAAAGGTAAACGTATCGTTGAATTGCCGATGGTCAAGCCAATTGATGCAAGTCGAGAAACAATTAGATTGTCTGATAAAATCTCGGTAATTACGATCCCAATTAAACGTAATTTACAATACATCACACAATTTACTTATGCTGTTCCTGTTGCAGCGGCTAAGGTAATTTACTGATCGATAATCGTTAATTGTTGAATTTACTTTCAAATTGAAACACTAATTGTTATTTACTTACAGGGGCCATTTGATTTACGATTGGTGATCAGGGAAAAAGTTAACGGAACCAAATCATGGAAACACAATCAAGGAGCTGTTTATGTTTGTGCTATGATTCCCTTGCAATTTGCTTGACAATTAAGGTGATAATCAGTGAGAATTAACGTTTGGAATCAATTTAATTAACAAACTTTTAATCAACAATCAACTATTGGCCTTAACCTAATCTCAACGAGTTCTTTGACTTTCTTATGTCAATATTACAACATATTAATATTTTGCCGATAATCCTAATCATCATCATAATCGTCAATACAATTACTGGTTCCCAACCAATTGATTGAATCTAATTGCTGATCAATTAATATGATTTAATTGTTACAATCAAGAGAAAAGACAAATTTCAATTCACTACAAGTTGTTTTTTTCACTTAATCTCAAGTGATTGCAATTTTAAGTGATTAAGACAATTGTGAATTCATTTACTATTTATTTACATTGATTCAGGTGAACCAACAAGCTTAGATTGTTAACAATTAACATATTATATTGATCATCAATGATTAACCATTTAAATTAAATTGTTACATTCTTGGATCTGAGATGATTATGATTGATTTAATCATTCTAACTTTTAATCATTACAATAACAATTTCCTCTCTCTCTCTCTCTCTCTTAATTTTGAAATCAAAATTGTTACTATTTATCATGGCAACTTTAAGCTAAAACAATTAATAACAATTAACTAACAATCAATTAAACCACCGAGATAAAAAAAACATCATCATGATATCACAATTTACATAGTCAAATCTAATTGTTACCATTTGGGAAGGTTAAAAAATGATGAAAGTTAAATTAAAATGGTCAACATATCGTATTGTCATGTTACGATCTGATTGATAGTGATTGAGACAATCAACTGATTATAGTCAAGGTTAAGTTAATTTGATTCATAAATTGTGATCACACAAACCTTACATCCCATTGAAAGACAACAATTAAGTTGTTAATCAGCTCTGGGCACATTGATTAGCAACTTGTAATTGTTATTAATCAACATTGAAAACCATGTAATCTTTCACAGTATTAATTATACAATAAAAATAAAATAAAAAGCTGATCCCAATTAACTTATACAAATATCATATGATTATTTAATCAGTAGTTCTTTATTTTCAGATGAATAATTTAAAACTTGATTCTGATATCATTGAATTGTAATTTGAATCTCCGTCCGAATAAGTAATCGTTTCAACAATTAAAGTTTAAAAGGTCGTTTTCAAAACAATACTATCGACTTGGAACCACTCATGGATTTCAATTCTTTACTTTTCACCATCGTCTTCATGGGGCTCATGTCGCGCTATCCTACCAGAATTCTGGTTCTCACATGGAAAATAATGATTATCATGGTTTTGGTAACTCGTAACGGTATTATAATTAGTTATGAAGGTTATGGTTCTAATGGTTATGACTCTGATAGCCAAAATATTGAATCATATTAATTGTATGATTATCAGTTGATTTCATAATCATGGTTAAGTTAACCAGATAATTGTGATTCTTGCTGATTTTGTATTGTT
The DNA here is from genome assembly GCF_014898815.1 of Panonychus citri. NCBI lineage: Eukaryota > Metazoa > Arthropoda > Arachnida > Trombidiformes > Tetranychidae > Panonychus > Panonychus citri. The sequence goes on from NW_026515495.1 coordinate 116,897, forward strand.
CATATGGCAAGAAAAAATGAAAATAAAGCTCATTTCAAGCAAATCGTCAACCTAATCAATTAATTGTAACCTTCATTTAACAGTCTAATTTAACCACATTAACCTTGACAGGTAATTTAAATCATGATCTTGGTGATTAAAGTTAACTGTATCCGGTCATTTTAAATTATGATTAACGTTGACAATTTAAATTATCTTGTATTATGATATTAACACGAGACAAGTTTCAATTGTTATTGTTTTGTTTTTTTTTTGTTAATTGTTCATTTAATTGTTTACATCTTGAATAATAATGTATATTGTCTACCATGAAGGGTTGATTGTTTATTAATTGTTTAGAGGAAAAAATTGATTTCTAATTGAACTTGAGGTTATCCCTTTTAACCCTGAATTTATTGACAAAACATTATTTCAAGGTTAATTGTAATTAAACTTGTCACTAACAATCACATTTAATTGTTTCAAGTGTTCATTCATCAACAATGTTAATCATCATCTGATTAGCATCATCAGTTAATCAGTAAATTCTTATGATTAGTGATTGTTTAGTAAATAAAGGATTGATTTTATTTCCGTTTAATTTGATTAAATATCAAGGACAACAATTAACCAAAACAATTAATATAAAGGTTAATCATTGATGTTCAATAAATGATTAAAGTTCAATTGGTAATTGAATAGTTTGATTATTTTCATCATTCCATCTGCCTTGAAAATCTTTCAATTGTGATATCAACAATTGTTCACTTTTTATTTACTTCAAATTAATTAGCATTAATCAACAACAATTAAATTATTTTCTTTCAAAAAAAAGTTTTTTTTTCGTATTTTCTCAACAGTGGTGACATCTGTTGATCTTTTTAAGAACTAACCGAAAAACATGTTTTCACTTTTTTCTTGTAAACAAAAAAAAACTGTTGATGGGATAAATTTGTTTTCTAACTGTTAATTGTTGTCAATTAAGTTTAATTTGATTCTAAATTTGATTATGGTGATAACTGTACGATTTGCTCCCAGTCCAACAGGATTTCTTCATCTTGGTGGTCTACGAACAGCCTTGTACAATTATCTGTTTGCAAGAAAACATGATGGACAATTTTTACTACGAATTGAAGATACGGATCAGGTGAGAACAATTAACTTAATTGTTTCTCTTTTTTTTTGTTACTGTTACAATTTATAACTGATATTAATTTGATTTAAGCAACGAGTTGTACCTTCTTCTATTGGAGACATAATCAATGTCTTAAATTGGGCTGGCATTAAACCGGACAAAGGACCATTTAGTCAAGAAGATGTTCCCAATTATGTTCAGGTACTTTTCTCAAGTTTGATTTACCGAATTAAATTGTTCTCTATCAATTAAGTTAATCATATTAATATATAGTCTATATCTCTATCTTATCCCTTAATCTCTATTCTATGTCTAGTCAGCAAGGATTAAACTCTACAATGAGAAAGCAAACGAATTACTTGACAAGGGATTGGCTTATCGGTGTTTTTGTTCAACAACTCGACTTGACCTTCTAAGAAGAGAGGCCATTAAAAACAGATCAATTCCTCGTTATGATAATCGATGTCGACATTTAACAGATAAAGAAGTTGATGAGAAATTATCATCAAATGCTCGTTATGCTGTTCGATTTCGCTGTGAAGAGCAGATTATCTCAGTTGACGATTTAATCTTTGATGAGACAACATTTGACCTTAAAAATTCTGAAGGTGATTTTGTGATAATCAAAAGTGATTCTTTTCCATCCTATCATTTAGCGAATGTAATTGACGATCATAGTATGAATGTGACCCATGTTCTAAGAGGTGAAGAATGGTTATTATCAACACCGAAACACTTGATGATCTACAAAGCGTTCGGATGGGAACCACCAAGATTTGCTCATATTCCGATAATTCTGAACGAAGATGGTAAAAAGCTGAGTAAACGGCACCAAGATCTCGGTGTGATGAACCTTAAATCTCGTGGTTTCTATCCGGAGACAATAATCAACTACCTAATTCTAAGCGCTGGTGGATACGAACCGAAATCACCTCGAATGTCAACATTAGAAGAGATCGTTGAAAATTTTGATCTGACCAAAATTAATCGCGCTCGATGTAAAATCAGTCATTCCAAGTTGAAAGCTTTTAATCGACAAGCAATTAAGATTAAATTGGAAGAAGATAGGAAAGGATTTCTATCATCGTTGCGAGATTATTTAAAACAAAGATTCACCAGTGAATTGATCAATGATGAAACTGATGAACATCTCATCTTCCTGTTCACCGAAAGTCAAGTAAATTCAAAACAATTAAGAATCAACAATCAACCAATTAATCAAATTCTTATTTCAACAGGGTCGTTATTCTAATTTCGGTGAATTTGCTGATGAAATTGGTTTCGTTTGGACAGAATGTCAACCCTCTTGGTCTTGTGATCAATTTATTCCCTTAGGAGATATTGGTGAATATAATTAATCGACAATTAGTATAATCTAATTATCATCATTTGTTTTTTCCATTCACAGAAAAATCAATTGAAAGTGTCCTTAATTTGATAGCCAAAGAATGGGATTCAAGTGAATCAAGAATCGATAAATTGTCATTCGTGAAAACTTTTTGCTCTGAAAACAAATTTGATTATCGTTTGGTGATGAAGTTTCTTAGATACTCATTGGTTAATCATGAGGTAACTAATTCAATTTCATTCCTGTTGACAATTAATACAAATATTAGATTGATTTAAATTGTTCTCTATTTACAGATTGGTTTACCTGTTGGACAAATGTTATTTATTCTGGGAAAAGAAGAGTTCATCAGGAGAGTTAGAAATGGAATCCAATATACCAAGTCACAATTAGCGAGCACATAAGAGAATCACAATTAATTAGGATTACAGTTGATAGGAAATAGATTCCATCTTGTAATTAATCAAAGTGAATGAAAAGTTGGTGAAAAAGTATAACAGGAAGACGAGAAAAATATTCAGTTATTAATAGAAGATGACAAAGGCCTGAGAAGAAATTGATTTAAAATTTTTCTATTCAAGTTTTTGCTCTCGTCGACAATTTAACTGACCAAAGAGAAAGGAAAAACTTTAAATCAATCAATTTAAACTGTCTGATTAGATTGTGTTTATATTTTGTAAATAAGTTAACTTAGTTACAACTTGACAGTTTTGTAGATTTTTTTTGTTTTATAGAAAATGTTGATCTTTAAAACATTTCAAATGATTCTTATTAAACAATTAATTCTTTTTCATTTTTGATTAACCATTAGTTTTCTTTATGCTTCCATTTTGGACACATTCAAATGTTGATGAATCATTTCCTCTTTGTTGATTAAATGATCAGCCTTACAGACCAAGTTCATCAAGGCACTGATATTGTGTGACCAATCATTTAGAACTTCATTTGGATCTTTATGAGCCTCGAAATTAACGATACCCTCTAAACGATCAACTTTTGACCAAATTGTCTTATTACACACCAAGTTGCTGAGAATTTCTTCAGTTTCCTGAAAAGAAAAAAAGAAAGAAATGAGAATAAACTAACTGATAGAAAGGAAAATTTTCCAATAATCAATTGTAAACTTACCACAATCGAAAGGTCTAAAAGTTCAGCCATACGATTTAATCGAATTCTTTTGTAATATTTGGCCATAATACGAATATTCTAATGTATTGAAAGAAGATATTAAATTTGATGGTTAAGTGAGAATGATTAACTGATAAATGTTAACTTACATGTTCTACAACACGACTTTTAAGGTCCTTCCATCTTTTCTTTCCAAGTTCTGAGAATCCATAAACATCGGTTGCAGGACAACCTTCGGTTCCTGATCTTAAAATGTCTTCGAATCCTTGAATGAATAGTCGCCAATTAATTAGCTCGGTGGTTGTGAAAAATTTTAATACTTCACCGTAATTGGGCAATTCTTCTAGACCCTTTTCTACCTTGATACGGTGGATAAGGTCAGATTGTTCATTGTCAAATGGTGAGAGGACGATGTAAAGGACTATATTTTTTAAAACTTCATGATTCTTTTGAGGGTCTTGCTTGACAATTGGTGTATCAAAAACAGCTCGGTAATGTTTGCATATGTTCAAATAGTTTCCTTCTTGTTGGTCAATTTTAATCATTAACTCGTAATATTTCATCTTAAGGTCTTGAACTTTCTCATCGGAGAAAAACTTGGTATGAATCTTTTTGGAAAGAATTTGAGCTTTGATAAAATCCTTTTTAGCAAGACAAAGTCTCATTTGTTCCAAGATAAGTTCAACCTTTTCCCGTTTATCCATCGATCCAAATGTTTCAATCTGTAAATCTCCTATTATATTAGCAGCATCTTCAATTTTACCTTCCTCTTCCCTCATGATGGCTAATTTATGAGTTAATCTAGCTCTTTCAACTTCAACATAGATCTGGAAAAGAGAGAGAAAAAAAAGTTAACTGTTAATATCCAACAGACCCACAGGTAAAGCAAATAGGATAATAAACAACAATTGTTTACCTTGCCAGCGGTGACAGATCTCAGGGTATCAATTAATTTCAATTTTTCTTCCTTGTCCGTAATTTTATCAACAAATTCACAACATTCTCGAACCATGTCAGTGATAGCCTTTTTAATTTGACCTCTTCTCTTAGTGAGAACAATAATATGATCATTGAGAAGTTTATAGTCTTTAGCATCGAAACAAATGTCTACAATAGCAACCAAAATTCGACTAGTAGAAAAAGTATCAGCACCCTAAATACACATATGAAACAAGAGAAGAGAAAACAAAATAAATCAATTGAATATTAAATGAGAAAAATGCAAAATGCCAAATACAAATATAGCCAAAAGAAAAACTGGTTGTCAGATGAGAAAACCCATAAAGCAAAAAAACATCACTCACCGTTCTAGTCAATTTCTCCAAAGCTAAAAGCTGTTCCAAAGCAGAATCAATTTTACCTTCCTACAAATGAAAGAAACAAAATCAATCAACAATTAGACATAAAATTAAAAAACAAAAAAAAAGAATTTCAATCAAGACATAATAAAAGAAAAGAAAAACGTTTTCTTCTCCACTAACCTGAGCAGCCTTTTTACAGGCAGGAATTTTCTCATCACAAGAAGAGGAATAATCAACCTCCATCTTAAGTAATTTACCAGTATCGGTAAAAGTGATTTCGTTTGACATTTTCACTCACGTAAAGTTGAACAGTCGAAAGAGATAAATAAAACAATCAAATTTACCAAAAAATATTAGAAGATAATTTAATTAATAACCCAAACAATCAAAGAGAAATTTTCACCGACAATTTGATTGAGAAAAGAAAAAAAAACAGCAGAGTAATCGCGTTTTCGAAGCGAAAGTAACTCCATCTGGTGTAGAGAAAAAGAACAACTGGAAAACGAACTTTTTTGAAAAAAGTAACAAGTGAATTTTAATTTTCTTTATTAATTAATTTTCTTCTTCTTTAATTGTTGTTTGCAATTGATTTTTAGAAATAATTAACTGATATTAACAATTAAAATTTGGAATTGAGAGACTTTAGAATCGTCTAGTTAATATTAAAGATCAACAAGTGAGTCAATTTTTGTTTAGAAAAGTCTAACATGTTATGTAATTGGTGTTTTTTTAAATTCTTTTTCTAAAATTAGAATTTTTTGTTTTTAATTTGATTTGTTCTTTTTTTTTAATCAATTAATTCTATTCTCTTTTTATTTTATTTTTCAGAATGGTGTTTATTATTTCAGCTCTTGGTGTAAACAAGTGGAGAACTGTATTGATACTTTGGTGGTGATGGAAGAAATGAAAGAGAAACCTTTATGATGACTCTACCATGATGGAGGGAAAAAAAAAGGTAAATAAATCAAAGGAAAAAGATGCCCAATCATCATTGGAATAACATGTAATCAACAAAAAAGTGATGATTATTTTACAAGTAAGAGCAGAGGAGAAAAAAAAAGACAACGTCACAACTAGTTGATTAACAAAAATTCAGGCCAAACCTTGATCAACAAATGGGGAGAGTTGTATTGAAATTTAAAAGCCAATGGCAGTTAACATTGAGGGGCTGTAACATTGTTTTGGTTTATACAATCAAGGTGATCACACTTTGAATAAATGGTCAATAGTAACATCAAAACGTACTCATCATCATCATCATCATTGGATAATTGATGTTTTCTAATTTCGATTAAACCAAATCACTTGCAGTTTGAAGGATTTAGAGATTCAACCATCGGTCAACAAGACAAGAAGCAGAAGATTGTTTTCCATCATTGATAATCCATCTCTTCATCATCTTTACTTTTAGTGAATTTATTTTCTTTTTTATTTTTGACAATTACCTCTTCTTCTTCTTATCCTTTATTGTTAACTAAATCAGTTATCTCCTCTCACCAGAACCATGGAATTGATTGAACCTCACTTTCGTTCAGTAAATGAATGTCCTCAAGAAGTTGAATGTCAAATATTAGGTAAAGTATTTTCATTTTGAATCTCTTTGTGATTTTATATAGAGTTTTCCCTCCAATCGTTTCCGTATTTTCATTTACTAATGGTGTTCATTTGTCTCACCTTTTAGGATCTTTACCTGAATGGTTACAAGGTTCGTTGATTAGACTTGGCCCTGGTAAATGGGATCTTGAAGATGGATTCACTCTTAATCATTGGCTTGATGGTTGTGCGATGTTGATTAAATTTCGCTTTGAAGATGGTCGAGTTTTCTATTCATCTAAATTTCTTCGGTCAAACGCTTTCACCAAGATGATGGCTCATGGTAAACCCGTTTTCACAGAATTTGGAACTCGAGCTTATCCTGATCCAAGTAAACCATTGGTTGCACGGTTAATTAACCAATTAATACCAAGTGATTTAACCGATAACGATATTTCCAATATCTACCTGATGAATAAACGTCTATTTGTAGCAACTGAAAGTTGTAACATTTGGAGAGTTGATCCAGCAAATATGACAGGTATTGAAAAGGTAATTAATCAATATTTCACATAATCACTTTATAAAAGAAACCCAATCATGACATTACTTTTTTTCCCAGTAATAATCACAATCATGATTGCCTTAATCTTTTATAATCGATTATTAATTAATGTCACCTTATTATTTTTTCCCCCATTTGATTAAAGTTTAATTTGGACAGAGAGGCTTCGGTTAATCTCAGTACATCTCATCCATTATACTCAGCGAGTGATGATTCTTATTACAATGTTGGAACCAATTTCTTATCCGGAATGAAGTACAGCATTTATCGAGTTCCTAAAAGAGAAGATTCGAAATCTCCATCATCAAATCGTAAGGAGAAAATATCAAACAACAAATCATCAAAATGATTAATCTTCTTTAACCTAAATGATATTTTGACTTCTCATGATTCATATTTCCACGTAACAATTAACGCTTTTTTCTTTTTTTCTTTCAACAATTAATCCAAATATCGGTGGACAACAACAACAACAACAACAACACTTGGCTAATTAAACAAATCAACAGCATTCAAAGGAGTTAAAAAAATTGCTGTTATTCCTTCAAGATGGAAAACTGGATTCAGTTATATTCATAGTTTTGCCATGACTGAGAATTTCATTATTATAATTGAACAACCATTGGTGGTAAATGGTTTCAAACTTGCTACTTGTACACTTAAAGGTAAATCAATGGAGGAATGTTTGGAATGGCGACCTGATGAACCAACCCGATTCTATGTGATTAACAAATCAACCGGAAAAGAACAAGAATTTGACTTTGAATATGAAACTGAGGCTTTTTTCTTCTTCCATGTAATGAATGCTTACGAGCAAGATGGACATGCAATCATCGATTTGGTTGCCTACGAGGATATTAAAGTTCTCGAAAAGTATCACTTGAAATATCTTCGATCAAATGAATTCAATGATCAATGTCAACCAACAGCTCGTCGATATGTCCTTCCATTGGAAAAGAGAGTAGTAAGTATTAATATAATAAATAGAGAAGAAGAAAAAAAAACTTGTAGATTATTAGGTAAAAAGAAGAGAAAAAAAATGTTCTTTCCCAAATTAATCCTAATCAATAAACCATAAGGTTTGCGAGATTAACTGCTAACATGACACAATCTGATTTAGATGACAAAACACATTACAAGTTAATCTTCTCTATCTAATGTTCACTAATATTTTTCTCTCTTGTTATTCCTTAGCCTCAGCAGAATATTAAATCACAGAATAATTTGGTTGATCTACCTAATTGCTCTGCTTCAGCTTATCTTATCGATGGAATAATCAAATTAACATACGAACAATTAGCCGAACCTGGTGAGCATAATCTCTCTTTTCTCATCTTCTAAAACATTTTCCTCTTCAATATTTGTCTCTCTAATTATTCAAGATTTACTAAATTCTAATCCATGGAAAAGAAAGAAAAACAAAATTAATCATAATTTCGTATAAACGTTTTTTTATTCCTAAGGCTTTGAACTTCCAACATTAAATGATTCTTTCGCCTGTACCAAATATCGATATGCTTATGGAAGTGGTACATTCGAACAGGGAACTTTCTCTCACTCTGTAAGTTATCTCATCCTATTCTCTTTGATAATCCATCTTTAATCTTTTAAGAACAATTTATTTATCATATAAACCACTAAACAATTAATTCTATCCATTGATAGGCCATCAAACTTGATTTGGAAACTCACGAAGTGAGAATGTGGAAATCATCTGAGACTGCATTCCCTGGAGAAGCTTTTTTCATACCTAAACCTGATAATCAAGGAGAAGATGATGGTAATTGATTTTCTATTATATATTAACAACCATTTTATCCCCAATTCTTTTTCAATTAACTCATATCATATTCTTATTTACCTTTTATCTCTTTCTTTCTCTCTCAGGTATCATTTTATCTGCTGTTCTGGAAAGTGATCAGAGTAAGAAAAGTTTCCTTATTCTCTTGGATGCTCGAACTATGATGGAAATGGCAAGAATATTGATTCCTCGTGATTTAGCTGAAATTCCACCCACAATTCATGGTGTTTTCATCTCTAACATTAAAGAAATTGTTATATAAATTAATTGGAATAGTGAGAGAAATTGTAATCAACATTTTTCACTTAGAATCAAATTAATTCAAAGAAAAATATTCTCTCAATGGTTAAGGTTTATGATTACATTATATTTATTTTATTCTTTTTATTTTGTTCTCTTTAATCAATCAACAATTTCAAATCTCATTTTAAAACCTGATTATAAAGGTAGAAATTTTAATTGTACTCCTAATTAATTAATAGAAACAATTAATTCTTAAAATACTAATAAAAACAATTAGATATTTACAATTGAACCCAAATTCTAATTAATCGAAATTGATCAATTTTGATAAAAATTCTCAGATGAAATACATAATCTAATGGTCACTTAACATAACCTGAAATTAGATTCTAACAATTAGTTAATCACAATTAACGAATAAAAATTTTTTTCTATTATCTAAGCGATCGCTAGATGGCGTCACCAGTAACAAGAGATTTCGATCAACTGAATTAACTGATTGTGTTTATTATTGAATTTTAATTGCTTTGGATTTAAATTATATTCTAAAATGATATTTAATTTCTATAATTAAGTAAATTGTTAATCTCTTTTAATATGAAGTTGTATCAATCTTTGTTGACTGGCCAAAAGGAAAAGTCAACAAGATGGATTAAGATGTTTATGTGATTTCATTTATTGGAGCTTCAATCAGTTTAAGTTTTATTGATTTAATTTTTAATTATCTAGAAATTTTATCCTTTAATCATTTGATCACCACAATTTGACCATAATTAACTTGTCTTACCGTCATCAAAATCAACAGGTATTATCAATCTAATTGAAAAGAGATTAACTTGCCCGATGAAAATGTAAGTAACCCTACACTTATTTTAGCTTTTTTTTCAATTTTCTACCTTTAATAATCTGATGGTTTAAAGGTTAATCACTGATTTAATTGTTAATTTCATGTTCACTGTTGTAATCAACCTATTTTTTTGTTGTTGCACAATTAAGTAGATAAACAGAAATACATGTTACATGTTAAGTAAATGGTGGAGATCAACACACAAGTCTAACCGTCAGTTTAATCCTTTACTTGCCGCAAGCTTTTCCCAACATTTGATTTATCCATTTCTAATCTAATGGTTATCTTAACTAATTGTATCAACCTTGATTATTTAATCAACACAACCTGAAGTAATTAATGACTGGCCAACAAAGTGGAAGAAGGTAAGTTAATGAGAAAATAAAGGTTAGTACAACAAGTGTAAAAAGAAAACATGAAAAAGTCTTAACATGTTCTATAATTATGTTTACCTTTTTTTCTAACCATCAATAGTTGACCTTTTATCTTAAACATGAAATTTAATTATTCAAAGATTTACTTTTCATTATGTTTTTCCATTTGATTACTAATTATTTTCTCTTCTCTTTATCCTTTTCCTCATCTACAAGGTTTTACCAGTTGGAATTGTGGATTTATACCAATAACATTTTCTTAAAAGGTTACATATACTCTATCGTTGAACAGAAAAGTAATTAAGTGTAACCCTTGTTATCAATAACTCTAAGCAAAGGAAAAGAGGAAGGAAGCAAGAAAAAGGAAGCAAAAAGAAATATACAAGGAGGAACACGAAGAGGAGAAGAAGAAGAAGAAAAAAAAATTCCAAGATCTGATATACTAACAGGAGGAATTCCTGATTAAGGTGATGGTGGTGGCGGTGGAAAAGATTGAGCTTTCTCCTTGGTTATTATTCCATAGGCAGATGAGTTAACCTATCAAGTGAGATAATAAAGGTGAGATTGTAAGTTTAAGTTTTCTATCCAAGTTTCACTACAATTTCCTGTTAACTTAAGTCTTGTTTACTGTTATGTCGAATAGGTTGGTTGCTCAATGGAAGAAAAAAAGCAAAATAGGAGAAGGAGAAAGGTGAAGGTGGATATGGAGAGAATGAGGAGTAAAACAGGATAAGTTACACAACTTGGAATCAAGGAATAAAGTGGAACCCAAATGAGTCTTCAGAGTCTCTGTAATTACACTGGAGAGATGATGCAGAAAAAAGGGAAAAGTAGAGAGAGAAAATCTTACTTATGAGTAACTGATACAGTGTGTTTAATATAACAACAACTAGAACAACATTAAGTACTCGAGTGAACAAAAAGCAGGAGAGAAGCAAAAAAGAAATTTTCTTCTAAGGGTGGAAATCAACATTTCTCTAGTGATGATAAAGGAGAAAGTGAGAGAGAGAGACTGTTTTCTAGGTGATTTACAATATATGGAAAAGAGAGATGGAGAAAATTAAGAAAGATAAAATGGTGATGTAGAACTTTCAAAGTCGAAATTGTGTCGAGAATAGATGAATTACTCTAGAATTGAAGCGGCTTCTTGATTTTGTTATTAGCCGCATAATAACCCAAGGGATTTGTTGATTCTCCATCGTCACATCAAGAAGGAGAGAAAAAATGAAGAGCGACGTTTTCTCTCTCTCTCTCTCGAACCTTTATTTCCTTTAGATTCTATATCCCACCTTCCACCCATCTCACCAGACTCTATCTTCTTCCTTTCTCTTTTTTTTCTCATCTTCTTACAGACACATAGTCACTATCATCCCGAAAATGATGAGGAAAAGCACACAGGAGAATTTTAACTTATGGATACACAGTTAAGGAGGAAAATGAGATGGAGAGATGATAATGATGCAGGAAGAGGAAAAGATGCAGACTTGATGCATCATCGCCATAATATTTTGCCTTCTTCTTCAATCCTTCTTAACCAAGTTAAGAATATAGTCTTAACAAAATATCTTTACTTCCACTTTCAGTGTTATATCATCTTTCTTTACTCACTTATCGAGTTGTCTTCAATCGAGAGAGAAGGGGAGAAAGATGATGAAGAGAGTGAGATGATTATGAAGAAAAGCAAAAAACAAAATAACAGAGATAAAGGTAGACTTATTCATCGCCCGATTTTCCACTAATATGAGGATGAAATACAATAAACCTCCTCTTGTTATCTCTCATATTGCTTCCTTTTCGCTCTTCCTCTCTCATCCTTCTTCTCCCTCTCTTCCTCTTCATCTTCTTTTTTATATTATATTTTATTTTCACTCTACTGATAAACGTGATTCGCATTCTTATCATCAAAATTGACTCACCATAATCTTTTCTCTCTCTCTCTCTTTCAGAACTGCTATCATCATTCTGATCTTCATTATCATCCTCAGTCAACATCACCACTTAAACAAGCATCGACATGAACACGAAGATTAAACCATTTTTTACTACTTTTCTCCCCATGAAATTACAAAAGGATGAAACTTGAATTGGCTAACATGATGATTCGTGTAACAACAACTTGGGACATTGAAAAAGTCACTAAGCAAACTGAGATTCACCAATTGTCAAAGGAAACCAATGAGATGATGAATAAAATCTTTGAAAGTTTGTTGATTGAATTTCGGAAACAGAATAAGAACTTAACTGTAATTGAATACCTTTGATGATCATCTTCCTTTCTCCCTCCCTCCCTCTCTCTCTCTCTCTCTCTCACCTCATTTCATATTTAGACACAAATTTCGTTACAAAAATGTATCCCAAAAGTGGACTGAAACAATCTCACGGGAATTTCAGTGATTCTATCTTCATCATCTTCTCATTTTCTCTTATAATATTATTTATTTTCTCATTTTTTTCTTTTCTTCTTGTTCTTTTTTTTTCCTTCTATTCTTTTAGATCTCAATTCATTGATGGACTAACAAGTTATCGCTTCTCATTAAGATGAGTAACACGGAAGAGTATCAATTCAACTAATAGATATTATCAAAATCTGTCCATCTTATAATATAAGATGATCATCTTAATTGCTGTTATCTTTAGTCATCATCATTAGATTGAATTTCACTGAGAAAAACTTTTTCTCAAAGATAATTTTCCCTGTTCGTTATTGCTTTTTATTATTATGGGAACTAATCATTTTTTCACCATTTACAAGGTTCATTTGTTACCTTAATTTCCAACAATTGGAAACAATTGTTCAATCATATTAATGGTTTTTTAATTGTTCATCTTTATGTAAACATTAATTTTTTCTCTCTCTCTCTCTCTGTAGGTTTAAGCAAACAACCAAAGCTTTGGAAACATTATCTTAACATTAACGATACTAAAAAAAAGGAAACAATTTAATGATCTTTTCACATTAATACTAATCAATCTATTTAAAAGTTTCCATTATCAAGGTAAATATTTATTTCTCAATTTTGTAATTTATGAATTTTACATTATGATTTCATATTAATGATCGTTTTCTCTTTCTCTTTTCCTTTTCCGATTTACAGTTATCATTTGATTTACAAAGATGAGCAACAATTAAGTAATTGAAATGATGCAAATTTAAATGATTCTAATACTATTGGTATAATTGCAGAAAGTTAATTGGTCCAATTGAATTGAAAATGTGTTTAACCAACAGCACAAGCTTGCTACTTAATAGATGATATTTGTTTCTGGCAACACTCAAAAAGACTGTGGAAACCTTGTAAATTGTGATGTGTGTTCATGTCACAATTAATTTGCAAATTAAAACCTGTTGACATCGGAAGAAGACTAAGAAGTGAATTACAGAGAGAAGGCAAAAAAAAATGGGCTGATGGGTTAACTGTAATTCTCAATGGATAAGTGGACTTGAAGACACTGGCAACAGTTCAACAATTGACGACAGTAGTAAAGGTAAACTAAAGGCACATTAGGGCGGGGCCTAATATTTTTTTCTCAGAATGGAATAAAAAGGGGTGGGGAAGATTAAGTGAGAAAATTCAAATATTTTAAAACAAAAATTGGCGCGAAAAGTGTATTAACTTAAAGATGGCTAACAATACATGATGAAATGTTTGAACCTAATGAATATTACAATAAATGAAGATTTCATCATAATGATTTTAAGGACTACCTATAGAATGAAGTACCAAAGGTCGCACTCAGATAAGTCTCTTATTCTTTAATCCTCTTAAGTCGTTTACTTCTGAAATGACTTGGGGATACGCCAAATGATGGTTAATGAACCAGATAAGTTTAAACCTCTAACGTAGCTTCGGGGTGATGATATTCCCTCCAGTAATAACCTTAAGGACAGTAGAGAAGGTTTATGAGGCTCCACCTCATACAATTGAATCAGTATAAATAAAGAGCGATTGTCAATGTTAAAGTCATTCATCCTCAGTCAGTCTTCAAGTTAACATCTCCTTTATTCTCAAAGTGAACTACTTCAACTTCAACAAGTCAACAAGTCAACATGTCTTTTAGAACTGTTACCGCCAATATTCGTGTTCTTCTGCAAACCTACGGACCAATGATGGGAGGTCAAGAGGAAAGTGATGCTCTAGTGGACTATGTTGTGAGTCTAGGTGAAGTCGATTTGACTCAACCACCTTACAACCCCTCTTATAGTGTCGCCTATGAGTATGCTTCAGAATTCCGTGGTATTCCGGCCGAAATATTTGAAAGGGAAGGTTGGCCTGCTAGTTGGTTAGCTTCACGGTGGCCTGGCGAAGTTCCAAGTGAACCCACACCGATAGAAGGAGGTCCAACACCACATGACTGGCTTTATGAGTACGACTCATTCGGTGATGAGATACCAGCTGAATATTTTGAGAGGGTAGGTTGGCCAGAGGAATTGATTAGGTTCCGAAGACCAAATGAAGAGGTTCCATCTGAAGCTTCGAATGAGGTCTCAACCAGTTCTATTCCGATAGAATATACTCAGCCACCTTACAATTGCCTTTATGAGTACGACTCATTCGGTGATGAGGTACCAGCTGAATATTTTGAAAGGGTAGGTTGGCCAGCGGAATTGATTGAATTCCGAAGACCAATCGAAGCTCCGAGATGTTCTACACCAATTGAGCCTACTGAACCAGCAACCTTCCCACCTATCTATCATATAAATTGATAGGATACACTCTATTCGGAGGTTTAGATATAACATCTAGTTATACAAAACTGTATCCGATTGATATGATAAATCAATGAAATAATTAATGAATAAATAAAAATGATAAAAACCAATATTTTCTATACTTACTTATTAATACTCAAGTTGAACCCACAGAGGGAGCATCGAGAGTTTAACATATAAATACAGACACAGACACAAAGAAAAGTCATTCAGTTTTGACCAGTCATCGTGATAAGTTTCATCTATAACGTTTTAAAAATTAGTTAAACTTACATTTTGTGATTATACTTCAATATTTAATTGATCATGAGTTCTAATTATACATCTCCATTATTTTTAGATTTATCTTTTGAAGAAATGTGTGAAGATCGTCCTTTTCCTTATCTTAAGAAAATGCCAAGTGTGGATAAGAATATTTCACGTCCGTTCAGAAGATGAATAAAATTGGAAGCTTTCGTGGATATGTGTCAAGACCACGAAGACTATTCAAAAATGCTTAAAGTGGGAAAATATGTAAGCAAGGAGGAATGTCTGGAGGTTCCAAATTTTCTAGATGATGAAATAAGCTATGTTAAACTTCCACGCCTTTTCACTGAAGGATACAAACCAAGATCAATTCTGTGTCAGAATAGCATGAAAAAGAAACACAATATAGAAGAAGGAAAGCATAAACCATCTCTTTATAACCTTAAGCATAAGTGCCAAGGCATCTGTAATTGTAAACCTCTTAAACTAGCCTAGGAGCTATTAAGATTAAAAATAAAAAAGATTATCATAATCTACTCAAGAGATACAAAAAAGCGTTTCTTTTCTTTTCAAACAAGTTACGCCCACAGCAAAACTATCGTATAAAACCAGAAATGGATACGATTTGACTTCATTCTTCTCTCTTCTACCGTCTAGTAAACATCATTATATTTCATTAGTTCAGCTAACATCAACAATGAACGTATTGAGTAAATTTTCTAAGTGTTCTTCTGAAATTGGCGAAGGATTGGCTGTTTGGGGAGCTTATCTAGACCAATTCAAGAAAGAATCTGTACGATTGGCCTCTTTTTTTCATTCACAACCTTGTTGGACTATCAGTGGGGATTCTTTCGCTGAAGTTGCATCTGATGGATTCTTCTACACGGGTATGGATCGAATTGTTAAATGTGTTTTCTGTGATTTTGTCTACAACTTACCATTACTTCCTGATCTACACTGGGTCGATCACCGACTTGAGAAGCCAGACTGTCCTTTCGTTTGTGGAAAAAGTGTTGGTAATGTAACTCACAAACCAGAATCACTTTCATCTTGTGAAGATGATATGCGTTTAAAACTACTTTCTAAGGCATTCGAAGATGTTGTTTTAACTTTGACATTAGATTCTGATTCTGAAAGTGATTCTGAAGAAGATATGGATGATAGTAATGATGCTGTTGACTACCCATACCAACAGTTTGGTAGACTTTCCGAGACACCTTCTCCTAAAGATACACTATCGCCAACACCATCTGAATCTTCTTCTGGATTTTCCTACAATTCTCGCCCCAAGTTTGGACAACTTCCCGAGACACCTCCACCAAAAGATACACCATCACCTCCGATAACTGAAACTCCTACTGGACTCCCCTGTTATCTTTCAAGTCCATGCCAAAGTACCTCCAGAGGAATGATATCTGTAGACGATAATGAAAAGACTGTTTCTCTCGAGGGTCATTACCGTGCACAAGAAACTCTACGGAGGTCGCAGTTGTTCAGAAGAATGAATGTCTTGGAAAAATCATTAATACGACTTCCTTCTGGAAACATACAGATAAGATCCAGAAACCATTATAGAAAGAGCATTTCTACGGTGAGAGTGATAGATCAACGAGTGGCCTGTTTACCGAGATTGTTTTGTTACGGTTACTTTCCAATAGACAAATTACTTTCATCGGGACCTTTCAAACCTGAAAAATCAGAATATTTTGAAAGAATCAAATCTTTTCTCAACTGGGATTTTGATAAAGTAGTTTCTTCTGATCAACTCGCTAAAGCAGGATTTTACTATCGTGGAATCTATGATATTGTTCATTGTTTTCACTGTGATGGCGCTATACATAACTGGCGTATTGGTGATGACCCTTTTACACTCCATGCAAAGTGTTTCCCTAGCTGCGGTTTCATATTGAAAACTAAGGGACAAGATTTTGTCGCAAGCCAATCAAAATCATTTACTTGCTAATAACAAAACACATTGTAAAATATAATTTAGAAACATTTGTTAATAATAAATAAATTTGAAACATAATCGATTTTTTTAATCTTTCTTTAATAGATCGTATTTTTTAAGAATATTTAGAAGTGAATGGTGTACATTTTGAATGTTTTGAGCAGTCTTGAAGCCAGTGAAAACAAGTTTACCAGTGTGATGTATCGCTACCTTTTCCCTTGTACCACTCACAGAATAATAAGCAGATGGAAATAGCTCTGGATGATAATCAAATTCACCTGAAGACCTTTCCATGAGCTTCAATAAGTTTATACCAGTACCAATGAATGAACTTGCCACCATATTCACAATTCTTTTTTCCTTGATCTCCAGTGGATTGTATGTCTTTTCACAGAATAGTTTTATCGCATCATCAGCTATTTTTTCTGTTTTAGCGCCTACAACGTTTATTTTACCATTTCGAAATATCAAGAGACAGCATCCAAAATCCTTACAGATAGCTCCATTGAACTTTTTCTTGTTGTATTTAACATTATCAAGTACAAACTCTAGAAACTCTAAAACAATAGAAAAATTTAGAGTATAACTTATCACAATGTTAGAAACAACTGGAGATGTACTCGCGTCCATGGTTTTGAGATGAATGAGTTGTTTTGAAAACTTAACTAGGGGTCATAGCACATACGGATTACTTTCTTATCATTAACTTTCAAATTCTTGTTAAACTGGTTAATAAATCTGATGAAATTTTCCTTTCTATTTCGTGATTTCAAAAAGGAAACACAAAATTCACCACAAGTTTTTGAAAAAATGTTGTACATCTTCCATTCCAAATGAGTTTCCTGTTTTGAATAAAGGTCTAAACTCTTTGTAAAGGGGTGGTATACCGAATGAATCAAAGTATTCGCAGAATTTTTTATTACATTTGAAAGCTACCCAATGGCTACCTGGCTCAGAGGCTTTATCGTTGTTAACGACTAAGCAAAAAGATGATCTTTTTAGATCAGGGATTTTATCCCGAGGAAAAACACCAATAAAGTCAGAAACCTGTTTTAAACATCTATCAATTTCAAAGTCATACATTTTATTTATTCTTAATTATAATCAGTTGTGACATTTCTTTCAGAATCAATCTCAATCAAATTATCATATTCACAATACAATATGACATCAACAACCTCTTTTAGGGCTTCTTTGAATCTTAAATAAAGTCTCAATGTTCCTCGCTTAATTGGATTTAGATGACCAGCCATACCACATCCATGTGAAAGATCTGGCGCAAAGTTAAAACCAAATACTGTTTTACCTTCAATAAAATTATCCCGAGTTATATTGATGGTTGTTTCTGTGTTATTCATATTCATCGATTGAAAAAGCCCATTATACTCTCTAACATAACATCCATTTGAAAAGTCAGGTTGATAAGCATTTGATGGATATTGTATACCGTCCAAGTAACAAGCAGCAAACGATATATCATAATGATTAAATACGAATACTTCATTTTTATTGGAACCATTATGTGCGGCATTTGAAACACAGACAAGATAAAGTCTTCGAGGTAATTGTCCAATGATAATATTATCAAGCATGGCATCCAATGAGCCAGCAGGAATGGCTACTTGTCTCATGTCAATTCTGGTAACAGGATATTTAGCTGGAGCCAAAGCCAAAGCCTTTGCATGAGCTGTCAATAGCTGCGATGTTACCTTGAGTCGATGAACATATAATGAAGCGTCGATGAACTTCATTGATACTTCAAAACCATCTGGATACTCGAAAAAGAAGTTAGGTGAATGAGGTACTAGTGAAACTTGCAACTCACATCCTCCTAAAAGGGCTTTACCTTGAAAAGATAAATCAAGGTGCAATCTACCATACAGATCAACCACATTACTGGTAGCACCTCCAGTTTTAGGAATGAATCTTTGCTGCCTAGCTACATCATTTTCATTCCATAAACAAGAGCCCAAGTGAGAACTTTTAGCGTCATCAGAAAATCCTAAAAGATTATCAAGATAAGCTCGATACGCATAAAGATTATTTGACATTGTGATCTCTTTATTACCAATACTTAATTCTACTTTTTTTATCATAGAATGAAGAAAATTGTTTGCTGGCTTCATTTCCAACCAATCACTTGATGTCATTGGTGTTTTATCAGTTTTGACAACAATAGCTTGTAGTTTGATGTAAAAATATGTTTCGTGTAACAAAATGTATTCATCCATTGAGGTTGGTATTCGAAAACTCATCATTGAACTAGAGTCAAGAGCTGAAATAGGTCGATGTTGAGTCTCATATCCTCTCTCTGCTGACTTTTGCGTTGGAGGAACTGAAAAAAGGTCAAGTTCTGGCAGAAAAGCTTCTGATGATAACTTATGAATTGAACTCATCTTAAAAAGTTGAAAAGAGTACGATCTATATGTCTTTTATTTATTCTAGGTCTTTTTATACCTTCACCAACTTGGTCACTCACTGATAATTTTCTTTTTCTTTTTATAACTTCACTAGCTACTTCTTGTACTTTATCCAAAACTCTGTTTGTTGCCGATGTCTTTATATCATTAAAGATAGCTTTCCCCGTGTCAAGAGCTTGTGATCCTAAATATTTTAGTATAGGTAAAACGTGTGTTTTAAAAATACGACCGAAAAATCCATAACCTCTTTGATATCTAACGCCAGAAAATACTTGTAATGGTAAACCATCACCAGCCTGCTTTAAATAATAGTTCTCCATCTTTTTCTGAAATGTAAAGTTACTGAGACTCTACCGAATTTGAAATCAATACAACGGCCACATTCATCCTTTATATTGATTCTCAATCTATCCAGTTCATTGGTTGATATAGGATGATAATAAGGTTTACTGAAGACCATATTGACATCTTCTCCATAAACACTAGAATTACTGACAGGTACTGATCTCAATAGATTTGAATACACATTACCAACAATTGTAGGAGTAACAATATCTGAATAGATCATTAAGTTATGAACTCCCGCTTTCATGTCAACCGCTGATGATTGGTTAAGACCCTCAGTAAATGAGGGGATAGATATTATTTCAATTGTTGAACTTTTATCAAACTTGATTGTTTCAAAACCTAACATAGAGTCGAGTTCTTCTCCGAATGATATGAGAATGGGATGTTTGGTAGAATCTTCTGCGTTTTGATTCTCACAGCCTTGGATCATTGTTATCGTATGTGATGATTGATTAAACTCTAGTAAAGGTAAAATGAGTTTTGGGTTATTAGAAAATAATTCTTTAACATTTTGGTTAATAATAGTTACTAAGTTATCTACAGAATGATAATAGCCGGGTTGGATGTTGTTAACTATTTCAGATGAAATGATACGTTTTGGATCATATAGGGTGAATGTTGGCACTGTTAGTAAGTTAAACCAACTTTTAGTGTAATTAAACTCCGTGAGAGCAACCTCATAGTTATCAGAGAGGCACAAAGGGTTTGGAAAGTAAGTAGTGTAATCATATAGTTTATTTTCATTAATGCTGACAACATTACTAGGCAATGTTAAATAAAATGAGTTTGACATTGCAAAGCTTTAAGAGACAACACTTTCAAGAGTTGGCTTTATATGAGTTGAATTATCACGTTGCAAATAATTGATTGGTTTCGAATTCATTTTTGGGGTAGGTAAAATACAGCCAAGAGACATTGAAAGCAAGGTTATCCATAGTTTCTGGTCACCAATGTTTAAAGACAAGTTAATCAGTGACGCTAGTATCACGAAAAAAAGTGTGGAAATTTGTGCGATGAATAAATAAATTTTAGATTCATTCATCCCAAGCTCTTCAGGTCGTCCGAATTGATCCATGAGTTATGAGTTGTTGAGTATCCTAGCCACTTTACGAAGTATTGAATCTTCCCTTTATATACACGTCTTTTTAATACTTTTTCTACTCTGTGTTCATCAGCTTTAACATGTTGCACCTCTTTATCATAAAACTTTTTATCAACTACTTTTTCACCTATCTCACTGTTGAGAGTATAAACAGGTAAGAGTTGAACTTTATCAATAGAGCTGATATTATAAATCTGATCGCTCCAATTTGGGTAGAATCCTTTGTCGAATGGTTTCTGCTTGTATTTTACCCTAACTTGGTCTGCTTCTTCGAGACGTGGTATTTTTTTATTGCTTCTATAGACATCACGAAGACATGACTTTCCATACAAATTTTGAAAAACTTGAGAAGAGTTAGATTGATTAACTTTTATTGGTGGCATTTTTATTGCTCTATGATAGGCATTATTATAACTTTTTAAGAGTTTATTTATTACATCCACATATTTACGAGTTCCTTTAGAGGTGAAATACTTGAACATTTTAGCTTTCAAAGTTCTATTAAACCTTTCTACAATAGCACATTTAATATCTCTATTACTTGAAGAATAATAACGTATACAATGATTTTCCAACAGTTTTGAGAAGCCTGAATTTATGAACTCTTTACCTTTATCTGTTCTCAAAGCAGCTGGTGTTCTTTCAGCGAGTATAGATTCAAAAGCACTTGTAACTAATTTCGCTGTTTTATTTTTGATGGGAACAGCCCAAGCATATTTACTGAAACAATCAATAACAGTCAGTATATAACGATAGCTTTGATTTTGTCTAGAAAACTCCTGCATCTCGACAAGATCCGCTTCCCATTGTTCGTCAATAGAAGAAACAATAATTCTATTTCGAATGAAATTTTTTCTTACAGATTTGTGTAGAGTATAAGTGAGCTGTGATTTAGTCCATTCTTCCACTTCAGACCTCTTAATATCTGGAACAAGCTTTTGCGCTTCATCAAAAAGTCTATCTATTGAAGAAAAAGATGCAGGATTTTCAGGACTATAGTAAAGATCATTCAGAGTCTTAATCTTTACTGAGTCGAGCCCATCTTTTTTCTTTGCCATCCCGGAGATTATAATTATTGTTTACTGGAGTATACTTTTTTCTTGGTCTCTTGATCTTCTGTGTGACCTTAGGTGTACCTTCAAGCTCTAAAAGGATTTGAGAATCATTTACTGCTTTTTCCTTATCAAAAGTGTGTAAGTCGTTTCTAGGGATGAATAATGGTGGCTGTACTCGTACATTCGAGAGAACTATTGGACTACTTATACTTGTCTTTTTAAGCTGCTTAAGTTTACTTATTCCTTTAAATCTCTTGATGATTTTTTTATTAGTAAAGTCACTAGAGGCGAGCCCTGAAGCCTTAAGAACCTGTAAAAATTCAGATAATCCCTCACACGTTTCACCCTCGGACATACAGCAGTAAATGAGATCTACAATATCTGTACCTTCAAGGGGTTTCTTTTGGAAGATGATATTATTGTCTTGATTATAAGACCCCTTAAGCGCTAACCTGAGGGCAATCCTAATAACTTTATGGATCAAATCTTTAGATGGAGTCAAAGAAACTTGTGGGTCTGATTTTCTAGCTTTTTTAATAGCACCACCATCTTGTATCAAATGATTCATATCCTCACCATCAATTTGGTACACTTTCTTGATAAAATTATCCATCAATTAGTTCTGATATTAATGATATCACAGTTGGAATAAGTATGGGAAGGTAACCTCCTGACTGCGCTATGTGTTTTTTCCTTCGTGTCTTGGCTTTATCTTTAACAATATCTACAATTTGATGTTTATGTTTCTTTAGCGATCTTTTTTGTGTATCAGTTAAAGGTATATTTTCCTGTATCAGATTCAATGCAATCTCCTTTATCGCTTTAAATAAATCACTGTTTTTCTTGAATTGATCGATAAGAAACTTTTCTCTAAGTTTAACATTGCGAATTTTGGAAGCAATTGTTAATGTAGATATACACTCTTTCAATTCTGAAGAAATCATATTTCATAAACAACAACTGTAGGAGTAGATTTTGTAAATGAAAGACAAGCTTGTACTCTGAGATTCTCTGGTGTTTGTGGAGTAAGGTCAACCTTTAAATAGCTGTAAGGATCACGAGTTGCGTCTTCAAACACCTTGATAAATAATTTAGTCTTAGTAGGATAAAGTTGCCTAGCCAAACAATGAATTTGAGATTTATCACGAGGGTTCTTCATCAATATGAGATACTGACAATTTAAACTTATACCTCTCATATTTTTAGCTTGATGAAAAATGTTTTGGACGATGAAAAAGACACTAATTTTCATATGATGACTTCCTTTTGTGAATAAGTTCAGAAGGCGATTATTGTTACCCATCTCATTCATCAGATCGTCGACTATGATAATGTCATAGCCAGAAGGATCTTCAATAAGACCATCGTGATACTCAATGAGAGTGTTAGGTTTATAACGCTCTTGATCTTGACCATGACACCAAAGTATTTTGGGTGATGGACTCAGTTTTGAAAAAATCTTTGAATGGTTTCTTAGTAAATTTTCGACTAAGACCGTTTTACCACTTGAAGTGGGACCAGCTACCATACATGTGAAAGGATGGACAAATTTCAAAGACATTTTGATTTAATTATTATTTTATTGTTTATCTTAATCAACGAATGAAAGAAATGATGAATGTAAGTAAGATTATTTTAGTTTTCTTTTAAATAATCAATCAGTTCTCTGACGCTTTTTAAGTTGTCCGGAACCATCCAAATTATTCTTTTTCCACTGCTCTCTGATTTCTGCTCGTACTTGCATCAAAGCCAGACCAACAATGTTCTTACCCGTCCATTTTCCTGGATTTTTGATTTCATCTTTTCCTGGTAAAATTCCACAAGAAAAGAAGTCATCTTCTTCATGGTCAGCAGCATAAACAATTGTCCTTGAACCAGTCGCAAGTAATGATTGCCTTGCTTTAATGTTCTCCTTGAACTTGCCATTATAAGCTTCACAAAGGATGGTGAACAGATGGTCTTGGAAGTATTTTCTCTTATCGCCATGGATTCCAACATCAATTTTCAGCCAGTGGTCAAGATAACTCGCAACGGATTGGTATGCTCCTTGACCATTCTCACAATGAAAGGCTACATCCTTGTTTGCGGGAAGTAAAAGAGTATTGGTTTCACTGTTCTTCGCGAGTACAAGAAAACTAGTTTGTTTTGTAGCGTAGGTCTCTGGAATGGCTGTAGTAGATGGAGAGTTTTCACGCACTTGAGGTTCTTCGTGTTCAATACGACGTTTCTTACCAGCTGTATACATATCATAGGATTTCTCTTGATCAGAGTCTGAACTAAATCTCGATGAAGACGTGGATCGGGAGTACATTTTGATGAAAGTTTTAAGGACTTGATGTTTGATGATGAAAACCGATGTTGAGAGTAACAAGAGAGAGAAGGTTTATGAGTTCTGGTCACAAGTGTTCGCTCTTTTATTCTCCAGCTCTGCCAATGAAGGAGCAATGAGTGTCTCCCAAATCTTAATCAGTCTACTCTTATTGGTCTCTTCTCTCCTGTAGATTTTGCGCACAATGGGAGAACAACTGGTGTTATCTTCACATACTAATACTAACTATCACTAACAATACTGACCACACCCATTAGTTGTTATTTGCATGATGAAATTTGAATCAAAGTTTTATCATTTGTTCGTTAAATTTGACATTGAACTGATAATTTTTGAAAAAGTTTTCACTTAAACGTTAAATTTTTAAAAAAAATTGACATTAAAGTGTAAACTTTTTTAAATTTTTCCCATGTTATTGCTATGGAACTTCTTAATTTTGACATTGAGTGACAAAATCTCATAAATTTTTGCAAATGATTTGTTAATTTTTTTAGAAATAATGAAAAAATAAATAGAAATGTTTATCTTTAATGAAATATTTATTATAATTTATGGCAATACATATGTTAATTCAACAAGATGTGTTTATGATGGGGTATATATCCGTATGGTCGTGTATCATTCCCAATTATTTTTCTCTTCTCCGAAACAGCTCGATAAATTTTATTGAAGCTCTTGGTTTTAACAATGTGGGTGAACTTATCCGAAACAATGTTAGTTTGATTGATATGGACAACATCTTGTATTCCATTGATGTAGTTGTCGATCATTTCCATAAGTTTTTGAAGTGTAAGGATATCCAAAGCTGCTGATGTTAATTTGATACCCTTTACTTTCGTAATGGCTTTTCTATTTCCATGTGTATCTGACACTTCATATCCATAATTTTTGGGGCCAAGTGTAACAAAGTCAGTACATTTCCATCCAGGTTCGATCTCATCCGTCAACTCACCCAGATAATCACCACACTTGATCTCTGGATCGTTTTCATTCTCAACAAAGACAACACTATCAGTATCAAAATAAAGTACTCTACCTACTCTATGATTTTCAATCTTGTTAATAAGCCTGAAAAGCTCTAGACGTCCATAAGCAGTAACAAATGACGCTACAGCTAAATTAGTCTTACCAGGATTGACTTGATCAAGAGATGTATCATTGTACTTATGTTGAATCAATAGTGTATCATCGTTGACCTCAAAAAGACCAAGAGTTTCAAGTTCAGGATTGTTTGCTATCTGCCACAAGTCAGCGTAGCTTCTAAGTACTTGTGTCTTAGGCATGTTGGGATTCTGAGCAAGTTTACCCCAGAAGCTATTGAGC
This sequence comes from Panonychus citri, assembly GCF_014898815.1. Taxonomy (NCBI): domain Eukaryota; kingdom Metazoa; phylum Arthropoda; class Arachnida; order Trombidiformes; family Tetranychidae; genus Panonychus; species Panonychus citri. Next base: position 142,636 of record NW_026515495.1, read on the forward strand.
ATAAGTTTAGCTATGCTTCTCTTACCCGGATTCTTTTCGATATTTTCAAATTCAAGATCAATGTCCTCTGCTGTTTTATAATCACTGATGTATTTGGATTTGTCCTCTTCGGTTTGACACCAACTTGGCCATCCACTGGATTCTTGTTTTATTTTCAGCCACATTTTGATGTATTCTCCAAATTGTGATGAAGATGGTGACTGCTCATAATCTAAAACTTGATAAATCTTGATGATCTTGTATCCGATGGTCATAGCCTCTTGGAGCTCAATTGTTGTCCAAGTGTTGGTCATGTACCTTTCCTCGTCTGTGTGATCACACTGTTGTTGCATTTTAGTGGCGCATGTACGGCAGAGAGGAAAGAGAAGTCTATCCAATCTGAGAGGAAGAACACCAATATTGATATTTTGGGGAGCCAGAACTTTACATTTGATGAATCCAAAATACTCAGAAATATCTTTGAAATCTTCTTGTATTACAGTTGGATGTCCCATAGGGAAAACATTTTTCCTGAGAACATAAGGGTATAATGATGTGAAATCAAGATATCTTATTCTTTCATTCTCACTACACTTATGGAAGAACTTGATGTTATTAGTTCGCCCTCCGAAGAAACTTTCCTTGATATCTATGCATCCGACCTTTTTTAGTGAATGATAATACTCCATTCTATCAGCAATGTATGAATCTTTCTTGTCAAGTTCGTGTTCCCATATTTCCTCCAGTTTGAATCCACGATGAGTATAATAAAGACGTTTCAACTCGACTTTTTCGTAGAGAGTCTGTACATTGATGGATTGGTCACCTATTCTCACATCTTGAGATCGATCAGGATAGCAAACAGGACATCCATGGAAGTAACACCCCCAAAACTCGAAAACTTGTTTAGTTTCGGGAATGAAGCCATCAGCGAAGAAGTTACCTATTCTATATTCACGTGGAATAGGTTGGCCCTGTTTTTTCTGTTGAAAATCTAACCAACATGAACCAATCACTGAGTGTTTCCTCGCAGCGTAACCTAATGTTGGTGTTACAGCTAGAGACATGGGTAACAACATTTTAGCTCGGAATACTTCCATTGCAATTGATGCCAGGGTGAAGCCTCTCGTTATGGGGTTAATACCAGTGATTGAAGAGAAAAGTTTTACGAATTTTAACATTGATATCATCAGGATCTGAACATCTGATCGACAATATTCAACTATTTCTTTACCGAAATCGAACAAATTATTGGCTTGTTCCTGATGCCAAGAACTGAATTCTACTAACTGCTTTGGTTTCATGGACTCAGGATAATAGTTTTCAATAGAAGGTAAAGATCCTACATACTCTTGATTTTCTGGTGTATTGAATTTATGAGGAAAAAATCCTTTTTTAAGTTCTTCAATGTTGAAGGACTCAGAAAGAGAGCTGAGTGGCTGAAGAAAAAGGCTGAGCGAGTCGATAAATCTCAGTTGCTCCATTCCAGCAAAAAGAATCTTTGATCCAACCATTATTAAATTTGGAGTGGCTTGAAAGTCTCGCTTGTAAAAGTCCTGGATGATGAAATGGCCGTCATATCCCCTCTGGTTGTGAGCGATGATTGTTACTTTCGATTTTTTAGCATAAGCTATTGGTGCGATATCTCTGTAGAGATAATCACAAAATCTTGTAACACAATCATTACCTCTGTAGATGTTTTCAAGAGGGCCACACACTTTACATATGCCGTCCTTTTTACCGAAGGTTTGAAGATCAACACACTCATTACAAATCGTGAAACTTATGAGGAGATTTGGCTGGTGAACGAGTTCGTTGTTTTCTAAAGGTATTTGCATGGATTCAATATCGTAGCATATCATAATTGCTGGTCTCTCATCATCTTTTTTAAGATCATCAATTTCCAAGACTTTGATGTGACAATAGTGGGGTGATTCTTTGTAGAGGACATTACATTTAATACATTTGTATGTATCACAAACATGAATCTCTTGAGTATTATAAACAATCCAACATTCTTCACATTTCTGTTTTCTTTGACAAAGAGTCTTTTCAATATGATAATCGAAACATGAATCGCTATTAAAGTCAACATGACAGGTTGAACAAGTTATCAAAGCTATTAAAGGGCACTGAGTGATTTTTGTACACTTTTTACATGAAGTAGAACAACTATGTTTACCTTTTTGGTGCTTAACCCAACATCGTGTACAAAATTCGACAGCGTCCATATAACTTTTGATTGATTTAATGAAGTTGAAATGAGGTGGCTCACTATACTCTAAACCTAAAACTTTCTCTCTTTCAGGACCTGCGTAAAGTTTTAACTGAGTTCTTCTATCAATAACAATTATCTGATAATCATTTAACTTTTCTTGGATTGCGACAATATTATTCATATCTAGTGGACGAAGACAATTGACTCCCAAATCTTGGAATAAATTACTAGCTGCTTTTAACTGTGCTATTGGTGATACTCTCGTTCTCTTCCAGCTAACATGATCTTCTAAGAGTGTACCTGCTATTTTATCTAGGAAAAGTTTACCTATTCCTATGCCATATACCCACATTTATGATCCTCATTAAAACTTGGACAATTGATCTTTTTGGTAAGCTCTGATCGATCCTGGCTGCAGTTTAGATACTCTACCATTTCCAGTTACACACTGAACGACTTGTACTTTGATTTCGAATACATTGTTGTCCAAAAATTGCAGATTGCGCTAATGCATAAGCTCTATCTAAAATTGTTCTTTATTGAAATTTTCTTTTTGAATGCTATATAAAGTTCTCTATTTTCGCTGCTGTTCCTGAATGTTATATAAATTCTATCATTGTTTCCTGCTTCTGAAATCATACTACTAACAAATCGTTCATAAGCTGAGTCAATAGCTTCACCTACTTGTAATAGATTGATCCTTCTTCATCATGTGATAATTTGGCTCTCAAAGTTTTGTCTTAGTATGGAATGTACGATTCACTTTCCAAGGTCCCTCTAATATCTGAAACTCAATTTCTATTTCATCATTTCTATTATCATTCCTGATTATGTTATTGACTGGTGGTTGAGGAATAGGTAAACCATGACCTATCTGTGGATGTTCTGGTAGATTTTCTGTTGAATTTCTTTCTTCAGCACACTCTCTTTCATAATCAGAAACATCTACTTCCATGCAAAGAGAATCATACTGATCATTCATTATATTTACTTCGAAAAGTCTACAAAGAGAATCATCACTAGTGTCATTTAACATCTAAAAGAATGTGTCAAAAGTGAAGTCCATAGAGTCATCATTCAATTGTGAATCTAAAAGAAGTTCATCTAAACCAGTCAAGTCCATTGATTCATCGAACATGAAATTATCCATTGCAATTGAATTCTAAATTAAATTTGTACTTGAACTTACTACTGAGCTGATTTTGGTTGATTTTGGTTGATTTTGGTTGATTTTGGTTGATTTTGGTTGATTTTGGTTGATTTTGGTTGATTTTGACGATTTTCACGATTTTTTTCGATTTTTTCGATTGTTGTCGATTTTTTTCGATTTTTTCGATTTTTCGATTGTTGTCGATTTTGATTTTATTTTTTCTTTCGATTTTCAATTTGTTGGGTTGATTGGTTGAATTGGTTGAATTGGTTGAATTGGTTGAATTGGGTGAATTGGTTGAATTGGTTGAATTGGTTGAATTGGTTGAATTGGTTGAATTGGTTGAATTGGTTGAATTGGTTGAATTGATTGTGTTGATTGTGTTGATTGTGTTGATTGTGTTGATTGTGTTGATTGTGTTGATTGTGTTGATTGTGTTGATTGTGTTGATTGTGTTGATTGTGTTGATTGTGTTGATTGTGTTGATTGTGTTGATTGTGTTGATTGTGTTGATTGTGTTGATTGTGTTGATTGTGTTGATTGTGTTGATTGTGTTGATTGTGTTGATTGTGTTGATTGTGTTGATTGTGTTGATTGTGTTGATTGTGTTGATGGTGATGGTGAACAAGGAGAGAAGTTAAAGGTTCAATGTATGAATGAATAATGAATTCATTTACTTCTCTCCTTGTTCTTCTATTCATTTACTTTTTCATTTCATCTTCATCTTCATTATCATCTCCCTTTCTTTTTTCCTTTCTTTTCTCTTTCTTCTCTTTCTTCTAATTCTTCAAACTCTTTATTTGCTTTATTTCATTTATTTATTTCATTCATTTGGTTATAATCTCTTTTTTGACTTATAATCCTTTTCTTTTTTGTATTCTTAATCTTTTGACTTATAATCCTTTTAGACTTATAATCCGTTTTGGACTTTTTTCTTTTTCTATCTTATTCATTTCTTTTTCTTCTTTTAATCTTTTTATCTTCCGAGGGAGCAACACGCCTATCGATGAATATAGTCAAAAAAAGAAAAGAAATTTATCATTGTTCATTTAACAACAACACCAACAACTACAATTACTACTCTCTCTCTCTTTGTTCTCAACAACACCAACAACTACAATTACTCTCTCTCTTTGTTATCATCAACAACACCAACAACAATTACTACTCTCTCTTTGTGACCATCACAATCACCAACAACACAAACCTTCTCTCTCTCTCTTTGTGAACATCACCATCACCAACAATGTCATCAACATCATCTCCACCAACAGTTTCATCAACATCATCTCCACCACCAATACAACCATCTTCATCAACACAAATGATGCCAGTTGGTGAAGTGCTCGACCTCCTCTACCTCTTCAGATGTGAACTAGAGGACAATCGAGACAGAGGACGTTATTGTCGACCTTTGGCGATGTTATCAGGGGTTAAAGATCGATATCGATCACCCCAACCATCACGGTCTCATCTCCTTCACGGTCTCCATCTCCTACGGTCTCCATCTCCTTCGGTCTCCATCTCCTTCACGGTCTCCATCGCCTTCGGTCTCCATCTCCTTCACGGTCTCCATCTCCTTCACGGTCTCCATCGCCTTCACGGTCTCCATCGCCTTCACGGTCACAATCACCATCGCCATTTGTTTCTCTTTCTCTTTCTCTTGAAACTCTCGCTCTCCTTGTTGGTCCATCGTCATCATTATCATTAACACCACCATCGACACCAACACGACCAATCCAATCCTCGACACCACTACCATCACGATCTCCCTCTTATTCCCCAATTACTCCTCCTCCGATGATTCCTCTTCGACCTGTTTCAATCGAAGAGGATGAGGAGATTGTAGCATGGGAATTTATGCCCCTCCGCTTCAAACGTCATATTGACGAGATTGAGTTGACTTCATGTAAACGAATGAAGCCAATCGATCTCTCAAAAAAACCTTAATTTCCTTTGTTTCCCTTCTCTTTAATCATTTCTTTTTTCCCTTTCCCTTTTATTTACAAATTAAACATTTTTCCATCATATTTTATTTTTGTTAATTTTTATTTCGACCCTTCGGTAACCCCTAAAAAAATTTTTTTTGGGCTTTTTGGCGTTTGTTTGGGATGTAGAAGAGTGAGACAAAGCGATTACTTGATTCAGAATTTCATTTTGATTAATAGCAAAAAAGTTATTTAATTTATAAGATTTCCTTTTTTTCATTTTGCGGAAAATTTACAAGTTTTTGTGGAAAATTCATTTACCAACAGATGGTTGATATTATTCCCCCTTTTTTCAAACAAAGAAAAAAATATTAGGCCCCGCCCTAATGTGCCTTTAGTATACCTTTACTACTGACGACTTACAGAAACTCTCAAACAAATGAACAAGATTGATTGGAATCGTAGATGAAATGACTTGGCTCTCTTTTTTATCTTCCTATTGCTCATTTTTTTGTCACCGACTATTCGGATAAGTGCAATAAAAAAAGCATCAACTCTCTTCTTCTCCTGAACCTTAGCCTCATCTCTCATCATTGAAGATAAGCGAAAGAAGAAAAAAAATCAAGAGCAATATGATGATGATGATGATGAAAAGAGGAGAAAAAATGATTTTGCATCCTAAGCATCTCTCTTATTGTCATTGAAATGATCATTGGTGATATAATAACAATCAACTAAATGGAGAGAAAAGTTTGGATTAATATACTTTTCAATTAAACTTTGCAATGTAATCAAAAATAAAAGGAGTCAAGAAGCAGATGAATAGGCAAACAATCAACAGAAAAGTTAATCCAATGGTATTTTTATCAACAATGTAAAAATTATCATCATCATCATCATCTAACCAGATCTCATTTACACTATTAACTTTTCCTGCCAACAGTTTGCACTACAAGAATCAATTTCAAGCCTTAACTTAACAATCTTTACGGTTCAATTTAATGAACAATCCATCATGAGCCTGACTTGCCAATCAACCTTATTAGAACCTTTGAAAAAATGGTTAATTTCAAATTAACTTTGAGCACCTTCTGGACTTGACTCAATTTTGGTTCTGTTATCAAGGTCGTTACACGCGCGTCATCATCATCTTCATCCTTATCATCATCACAATCATCATTATCATTAACATTCCCACCAACATTTCATTTTAACTTCTGTGATTATTATCATGATCATCAATAAGATATTTCCTTTGTAAATATGTAGTTTATATTGAAATCGAGGAGACCAAGGAATTGGATTGGATTAGATTGGATTCCATTAAACAGCAAGCTTCCTACTCCCCATTATCATCCTCATCATTTCTCTCTCTCTCTCTCTCTCTCTCTCTCTCTCTCTCTCTCTCTCTCTCTCTCTCTCTCTTCCTCCTCTTGAATATCATTCCCATTTTCATCCATCTCCTTCTCCTCTCTTCTTGCCACAAGTGTTGATCATTTGACTTACTTTTAAGTAACAAAGCATATCGAGATTAAATTAGACAGAGTAGGAAGAAAGAAAGAAGAAGAAAGAAAGAAGAAAGAAGAAGAGAGAGAGAGAGAGAGAGAGAGAAATGATGAGGATGAGGTGGGAAGAGGTTGGAAAAGACGGAGAGAAAAAGAGGCTTGAGTCAAATGTTAACAATAGCGATGTTATTAGTCACTTCACTGATCCTATTATATTGGAAATGCAGGTTCGCACCAATCGGTAAACCGATCTGAAACCAATATACCAAAAGGGAGGGAAAGATGATGAAAAAAGACAGAAATTAACATCGAGAGAGTGAAATTATTTTTTATCCTCACCACGATTCCCGATCCTTTACCTCCCTCATCTACATTATGATGACTCGTCACTCGATTTCTTACTCATTCCCATTACTCTTGCTTAAGCTTGTTTACTTTAATCATCATCCCAATCATCATCCTCATCCTCATCCTCATCACTAAATCCTGTTAACAGTTAACCAAACTGTTGTATCTCCCATTGAAAACCATTGGAAAAGTCACCAACTGTGTAAATGAAAAAAAAGATACAATTGATATTATTTTTATTATGATGATTGTTATTAATAGTATTTATGAATGAGAATGATGATTATTGCAACAAAGTACAATGATTGATTAAATTGTATGCGATTTCGCTTAATCAGTTGATCAAATTGTTGTGCCAATGCAACAATCAATGAGATAATTGTGATTATCCATCATCCTGACTAGCGACTTAATTATATCTCATCTCTAATAACAACGTATTAAAAATAATAAAACAACAATAATATTACAACAATTTATTTGATTTTCAACAATTAGGAACAATTTATTTAATTTGCCAACATTAAATATAAGTTCAAATATTTGTTCAGTGTTCATCAAGATACAATTTGTATATTCAATAAGATAAATTGTTCATTGAATTAATAATAACATTGATTACAAAAATTTATTGATTGAATGGATTACAAGAGTAAATTAATTAAACACATAAATTTAAATGGTTAAATTTATGCTAATCAATAGTTAAATATAATAATAACTAATTGATTGTATGATTACGTTTCTAATAAGATATGTGCAAAATTTTTGTTCCTAATTAAGTAAATCAATTAATTAATCCTTAAGATTGATCTTAATCATGATGAGTAAATAAATTGTGTGTGTGTCAATTAAATGATTAAGTTTATCAAATTTAATGGTTCGAAATTGTTTCATCAAACTAATTATCTAATTGAAAATTTACTTTGAATTGTAAGAAATTGAACTGACAAAAGTAATTAATTAGTTAACCATTGAGAGGTTTAAGAAGTTAATGAGGAAAAAGTTAATTGTTAATGGTACCATTGTAAGCGATTGCAATAATCAAGATGAAGACGATGATTGAGATGAGGATGAAGATGAAGATGATGAAAGAAAGTGAGTACTTGAGAGAGAGAGAGAGAGAGAGAGAGAGAGAGAGAGAGAGAGAGAGAGAGAGAGAGAGAAGATAAATAGAATCAAAATAAACCTTTTGAAAAATATTCAATTTCTTATTCTTGAGTCGTGATTCTTGGGATAAAGTTTATCAGGGGAGTTGATGAGTAAATGGGAGAGGGAAAAGATGAAGATGATGATGAGGATGAGGATGGAAGATGATAGGAAGCTTAAATTGATGACCCTGCTGACGGCAAATGATGATAATTAATGGTGTTGATATAAGCGCAAGCGAAAAGGAGTTTGCATTGGAAACTGAGATGATGAAGATGATGATCAGGATGAGGAGATAAAGGTAAATGTTATACAACAATCAACTCATCGGCAAGTTAACTAACTCGTTAAAATTGATGAAACTGCAAAGATGAGGATGATACTAAACAGGTAACATGATTTAAACAATTGCCCTTAGGCGATGGTCTAAAACAATATTTATGTAAAAAGATTGTATTTAAATTAAGGCTAAAGATACAATTATTACTTTCATCATCTTTTTTTATCTTCCTCATTATTGATTTTCATCTCTCTATCTCTCTCTCTCTCCTTATTATTAATCTATGGTGATAAATCCTCATCATCCTCATCATCCTCATCTCATCCCTGCCATGAAATTAGATTAACCGGATTAAATTGCAAATTGTAATCATCATCAGAGTGAAAATAATCTAATCATAAAAAAACTTTTCTCCACTTTGTTTTACCTTCCATAGACTTTAAAATTATCTCTGCTTATTGTATTATCAGGTAAGAATCAATTTGAATTTAAATTAATACAATTATCTAGACTTAATTAACCTTGATTGTTGTGATGATGATGATGATGGTGGTGGTCATGATTACCAGGATGATAATTATGCTGATGATATTCAAGCCTCCAGTATGATTATAATTTTGATATTTAGATTGCTGTTAATTTGATACAATTGAAATTCAGATGAAACTGAATCAACATCTTCATTTGTTGATGGAGACAAAGATGATTAAGATGATGAGGATGAGGATGATGATGATGAAGATAAGTTTGAATGACAAGATCGTGTAACATTGAAAATGAGATTGAAACTTTTTCTATGTAAATGTTTATATATTTTCATTTATATTCATTTTTTATCCTTCTCAAATTTCATCACTCCGATTAACTTAATCATTATGATAATTTAGTTATGATTAAATCAATTGCAATAAGATTGAAACTTAATAATCTTTCAATTGATTGTAAACCATTAGATTGATTTAATCATCTCAATAAGTAATCACGATGATTTATTTAACAATCAACCATCATTGAAAATTGTTAATTGTTGAGAAAGTAATTCAAATTGTTCAGATCATCTCATCATCATCATCTCTTAACCTAAATTGTTCACAATTATCTTGAGAAAAAAAAAGTAAATCACTTTTAATTGCAATTGATTATCTTCAGTAAATTGTAATAACCAATCACCCTTTTAAATTAACCAGCAATTAACGTAAATATGTCAACAATTAAAATGAGAAAACAAAAACAGTAATTATCCAATCTAACTGATGATGATCATCATCACATTGATCACAATTAAATTGAACAATTTAAAATATTAAATCATCAATAATAATCAAGCGAATGAAATTTTAATGTGTCAACAGATTTACTTGTTAATCAAACTAATTATAATCATGGAAAAAGTTTATTTGCAAAGTTAATTATTCGGTAAGAGGAAAAAAAATATTATTAATCTAATCGGATTAATGAATGATGATGAGCTTATCATCATCAGAATTATGATAACGCCTTATAGTGTAATCTAAATTACTTCATTTATCATTAATTCATCTTGCGAAATGAGTACATGGTGAAACATTAGAAGGAGAGAGAGAGAGAGATGAGAGAGAAAAAAATTCGAAGAAAAGAATTTTTCGAATTTTTGACATGACCAACCCCTCGCATCTTCCATCATCTTTAGCATCCTCATCTTTTCACTTTCACTTCCTAGTTCAATATCAATGTAACCTAATTAAAGTGGATCAATTTCACTTGCATGTTAACGGTTCCTGTTAACTGTCATTTGATTGTTGATTTAGTTTTCAATTCATGAATAACATTTTCCAATGATTATCATATTTAACAATAGATTCATGAGATTCATGAAATGTTCATGGTTATCAACTGAATTTGGGAATTTCAAATTTTAATACTTCCATTAGACCTTCAATTTAAACTTTTCCTCTCATTAATCCACATTAATCAATCCATTATTAATACACTTTTTCTTGATCATTTCATTTGATATTTAACCTTGATTAACTTAATCATATCTGATCATCATTGACCTGATTTATTGATCGTTACAATAAAATAACTTTCGGTTAATCAGATGATTAAATTAGATGTGTTTCTTTTTTTATATACCAAACATGAATTAATATTATTCCAATCAATTTATTCATTGAATCTGCTGGTTGATTGTTGAGAAAAAAAAATCTCTAATCTGTTAACAATTAACCCGATCAATTGTAATTAACTTTGAGCTTTCATAATTGACTCTGTGATCCTCTAAATTTGATTGTATTAATTAACTTTTAAATTTGTGGCAAAAATTTTCACACAAAATTCAAAGGATTAGATTTTTGGATTTCTTTACCAATCAATTGTAATCAAAGTCATCAAATCAATAGAAATCAGTTAATTGTTGTTGAATTCAATTTCTTTCCCTCAGGTTTACTTTGTGTTGATTAAATCTGATACCTTGATAATTTTTGCTTCTCAATCAGGTTGATACAAATGATCAAATTATCAACAACTATCAATAGAAAGATAATCAGTTGATAATCATGGTAATCAACAAGAAAATTCAAATTGCCTGAGGTGAATTAACTTTCCTTAACTTGGAATACGGTTAAATGTAAATCATGATGATACAAATTATATTATTATATCAACAGTGATCAATCATTATTATGAAAACAATCAAATTTAACTTTCAACCATTGACAATTTTCACTGGTGTTACAATTACACCGATTGATTAATTTGATCAACATTTCTGCAAACTAAATTGTCCATATTAAATTGTTGTTCCTATCCAATAATATCTATTAATATTATTTATATTAATCAATACCCACCAATGTAAACAATCAACATGATGATTAGATAACAATTTAGATTAATATTGAAAATGAAGTTACGATTTATGTATTGAAACAAATTTGATTAATCATTGAGCCAATTTAATCATTTACTCATTAAATTGGTTACCAGAATTAACATTTCAAATTAAATTGTGATTGAATAGTTGGCATTTAGAAAAGTTATACAATTTACTAATCACAATTTAATTGTTTCTCCAAGAAAATATTAATCATTACAAACTTTCACTCTCTCTTTATTGGAATCAAATCAAAAATTATATCAATCAATTAATCAATGAGATTACATTGAAATTGAAAGTTAATCTAATTAGTTACGAGGAAAACAATTAACTGTGACAATTTGAAAAGTGATTAAAATCAATGAAAATTAAATAAATTAACTGATGAAATAAGTGAATCTGATTATTGATAATGATGATGAAATTAAGTGTTCACGATGAAATGAATCAAGTTAATAATCTTGATCATCTTAAAACCAGTGTAATCTTAATTGGATCAACCAATAATCAGTGACAATCATTAATACCTTAATTTCAATGTGACTAACAATTTAACTTGATACATTTAAAGTGATTACGATGATATAAGAAAAAAAGTTGGAAAATCTAATATTGCACCAAATGGATAATGATGATTATGATGATGATAAAAGCATATTATCAGGGTGAAATTGCCTCGGGCAATTATATCTTATCGTCATCATCATCATTATCATCCACTGAGAATATATAATAATAATAATATTTTTCTCTTCTTCTTTTTTTCCTTCTTTTTTTGTCATCTCATCTTCCGCATCTTCCTACAAGTCAACACCATTTCATGTCAATGTTGATAAACCAATTAATCAGAATTCTCATTTGATGATGATAATCATGATTAATTTGACGTCAACGTAAAAATCCATTGACAAAAAGGATGAGGATGATAAAGATTATTAAAAGAAAATTATAATTATAAGAGAGATGATGATGAAGATGAAGATGATGAGATGATAAACTGGACTGAGCCTTAAGGAAACTATTGTTGTTGAGTAACTAAAACTAATCAATGGTCAGTTGGACCAATGGTCATCAATCTGATTGCATGGTCACCTAATAATGAGGAATAAATGAAAAGGAATCTGAAATGATTCGAGTAATAATGATGATCACAGATGAAGATAATAAGAGAAATGATTAGAAGAATATGAAGAAATTTATCATCTCAATGAGAAATAACGGTAAAAGCTCATAATAATCTCTTGGAACTTTTTTTTTCTCCTCTTATCCTTTTTTCTTAGATCTTTTTCTCTCTTTCTCTCTTGTTGTTGATGAACATCTTCTTATCTCATGCTCATTATCATCTATCCTCTGATAAATCATTTGAATCTCAATTCACCTGAAAAAAGAGTTTTCTTCATCATTATCGTCATCTTTATCATCTTTCTAATTCCTTTGAGATGATAAGTTGAACTTGTAAACGAAACAAAAGGTTTCTCATCATCTTTTTTTCTTCTTGACCATAGTTACCTCGTCTTCCTTTTTATCTTCATCCTCTTTTTCCACCATTACCATCATCATGTGTGGAGAAAAAGATGAAAAGCTCAGTCCGATGAACCAGAAAATCGAATGGAAAAAAAATAATAGAAGAAAAGAAGAAAATCCATTGAGAATTTTTTGACAGTTCGAAAAAGGAGAAAAAAGAAAATCAAATGTTGGACCAATATTAACATTCGAAAATTATTCTTTCTCTTTCTCTTCCCTCATCCTCATCTCCATCTTCATCCCTTTACTTTTCATCTGCATTTTATCAAAAGCAAACAAATAGATGAAGATGAGGTTGGATAAACATTGAGAACGTGTAAACTTTTACTTGCAAATTACATTATGATTGGTCATCATTTTTCATTCCTTTCTCCCTCATCCCTCCTCCATCCTTTTATCATCCTCCTCTTTCATCTTCCTGTCATCTTAAGTGTCAAATGAGATGGTGCAATGATCATATAAGAAGATGAATCTGTCATATTAAAGGTATATGTTTCCTTTGATCTTCATCTTTTCTCATGTAAACAAAAACTTGAAACTTTTTCTTTTTCACCTTCTCTCTATCTCTCCCACTAACCACACCCATCCCCATGAAAACTATCATGAAATAAAAGAGCAAAATGATATTAAAATAACAGAATAAGATGATGATGAGAGAGAAAAAATTCGAAGAAAAGAATTTTCGAATTTTTGACATGACCAACCCCTCGCATCTTCCATCATCTTTAGCATCCTCATCTTTTCACTTTCACTTCCTAGTTCAATATCAATGTAACCTAATTAAAGTGGATCAATTTCACTTGCATGTTAACGGTTCCTGTTAACTGTCATTTGATTGTTGATTTAGTTTTCAATTCATGAATAACATTTTCCAATGATTATCATATTTAACAATAGATTCATGAGATTCATGAAATGTTCATGGTTATCAACTGAATTTGGGAATTTCAAATTTTAATACTTCCATTAGACCTTCAATTTAAACTTTTCCTCTCATTAATCCACATTAATCAATCCATTATTAATACACTTTTTCTTGATCATTTCATTTGATATTTAACCTTGATTAACTTAATCATATCTGATCATCATTGACCTGATTTATTGATCGTTACAATAAAATAACTTTCGGTTAATCAGATGATTAAATTAGATGTGTTTCTTTTTTTATATACCAAACATGAATTAATATTATTCCAATCAATTTATTCATTGAATCTGCTGGTTGATTGTTGAGAAAAAAAAATCTCTAATCTGTTAACAATTAACCCGATCAATTGTAATTAACTTTGAGCTTTCATAATTGACTCTGTGATCCTCTAAATTTGATTGTATTAATTAACTTTTAAATTTGTGGCAAAAATTTTCACACAAAATTCAAAGGATTAGATTTTTGGATTTCTTTACCAATCAATTGTAATCAAAGTCATCAAATCAATAGAAATCAGTTAATTGTTGTTGAATTCAATTTCTTTCCCTCAGGTTTACTTTGTGTTGATTAAATCTGATACCTTGATAATTTTTGCTTCTCAATCAGGTTGATACAAATGATCAAATTATCAACAACTATCAATAGAAAGATAATCAGTTGATAATCATGGTAATCAACAAGAAAATTCAAATTGCCTGAGGTGAATTAACTTTCCTTAACTTGGAATACGGTTAAATGTAAATCATGATGATACAAATTATATTATTATATCAACAGTGATCAATCATTATTATGAAAACAATCAAATTTAACTTTCAACCATTGACAATTTTCACTGGTGTTACAATTACACCGATTGATTAATTTGATCAACATTTCTGCAAACTAAATTGTCCATATTAAATTGTTGTTCCTATCCAATAATATCTATTAATATTTATATTAATCAATACCCACCAATGTAAACAATCAACATGATGATTAGATAACAATTTAGATTAATATTGAAAATGAAGTTACGATTTATGTATTGAAACAAATTTGATTAATCATTGAGCCAATTTAATCATTTACTCATTAAATTGGTTACCAGAATTAACATTTCAAATTAAATTGTGATTGAATAGTTGGCAACTAGAAAAGTTATACAATTTACTAATCACAATTTAATTGTTTCTCCAAGAAAATATTAATCATTACAAACTTTCACTCTCTTTATTGGAACCAAATCAAAAATTATATCAATCAATTAATCAATGAGATTACATTGAAATTGAAAGTTAATCTAATTAGTTACGAGGAAAACAATTAACTGTGACAATTTGAAAAGTGATTAAAATCAATGAAAATTAAATAAATTAACTGATGAAATAAGTGAATCTGATTATTGATAATGATGATGAAATTAAGTGTTCACGATGAAATGAATCAAGTTAATAATCTTGATCATCTTAAAACCAGTGTAATCTTAATTGGATCAACCAATAATCAGTGACAATCATTAATACCTTAATTTCAATGTGACTAACAATTTAACTTGATACATTTAAAGTGATTACGATGATATAAGAAAAAAAGTTGGAAAATCTAATATTGCACCAAATGGATAATGATGATTATGATGATGATAAAAGCATATTATCAGGGTGAAATTGCCTCGGGCAATTATATCTTATCGTCATCATCATCATTATCATCCACTGAGAATATATAATAATAATATTTTCTTCTTCTTTTTCCTTCTTTTTTTGTCATCTCATCTTCCGCATCTTCCTACAAGTCAACACCATTTCATGTCAATGTTGATAAACCAATTAATCAGAATTCTCATTTGATGATGATAATCATGATTAATTTGACGTCAACGTAAAAATCCATTGACAAAAAGGATGAGGATGATAAAGATTATTAAAAGAAAATTATAATTATAAGAGAGATGATGATGAAGATGAAGATGATGAGATGATAAACTGGACTGAGCCTTAAGGAAACTATTGTTGTTGAGTAACTAAAACTAATCAATGGTCAGTTGGACCAATGGTCATCAATCTGATTGCATGGTCACCTAATAATGAGGAATAAATGAAAAGGAATCTGAAATGATTCGAGTAATAATGATGATCACAGATGAAGATAATAAGAGAAATGATTAGAAGAATATGAAGAAATTTATCATCTCAATGAGAAATAACGGTAAAAGCTCATAATAATCTCTTGGAACTTTTTTTTTCTCCTCTTATCCTTTTTTCTTAGATCTTTCTCTCTCTCTCTCTCTCTCTCTTGTTGTTGATGAACATCTTCTTATCTCATGCTCATTATCATCTATCCTCTGATAAATCATTTGAATCTCAATTCACCTGAAAAAAGAGTTTTCTTCATCATTATCGTCATCTTTATCATCTTTCTAATTCCTTTGAGATGATAAGTTGAACTTGTAAACGAAACAAAAGGTTTCTCATCATCTTTTTTTCTTCTTGACCATAGTTACCTCGTCTTCCTTTTTATCTTCATCCTCTTTTTCCACCATTACCATCATCATGTGTGGAGAAAAAGATGAAAAGCTCAGTCCGATGAACCAGAAAATCGAATGGAAAAAAAATAATAGAAGAAAAGAAGAAAATCCATTGAGAATTTTTTGACAGTTCGAAAAAGGAGAAAAAAGAAAATCAAATGTTGGACCAATATTAACATTCGAAAATTATTCTTTCTCTTTCTCTTCCCTCATCCTCATCTCCATCTTCATCCCTTTACTTTTCATCTGCATTTTATCAAAAGCAAACAAATAGATGAAGATGAGGTTGGATAAACATTGAGAACGTGTAAACTTTTACTTGCAAATTACATTATGATTGGTCATCATTTTTCATTCCTTTCTCCCTCATCCCTCCTCCATCCTTTTATCATCCTCCTCTTTCATCTTCCTGTCATCTTAAGTGTCAAATGAGATGGTGCAATGATCATATAAGAAGATGAATCTGTCATATTAAAGGTATATGTTTCCTTTGATCTTCATCTTTTCTCATGTAAACAAAAACTTGAAACTTTTTCTTTTTCACCTTCTCTCTATCTCTCCCACTAACCACACCCATCCCCATGAAAACTATCATGAAATAAAAGAGCAAAATGATATTAAAATAACAGAATAAGATGATGATGAGAGAGAAAGAAAAAAAACAATACTTATCGTTAAGTTGACACTTTTTTTTCATGAACAACAATTTCTATCCAACTAAAAATTCACCAAATGAACTGAACCATAAATTATCTTCAAGAATTTTTCGATTTTTTCTCTTTTTCTTACTTCGATTTGACCCTTGTCATTTTACTTGACCAGTCAACTAGAAATTCATTTATTTCCCAGATCAACTTGAGAATCCATCTAGACGATTCAGAATATCAGCAAGAAAGACAGAGAGAGAGAGAGAGAGAGAGAGAGAGAGAGAGAGAGAGAGAGAGAGAGAGAGAGAAATAATCTAATCAACACCAACCTGATCTCTCACCTTCAACGGTTTTCGATTAATCATCTTAATCATTAGATTAAATTGTTATATATTTGAATTTACTTCGTTGATTATCAATCATAAAATCGAGAATTAAATTTTGATTCGCAAAATTTGACACAGAATAATATATATTTAAGATATAAAGCCTGATGGAAGACGATGATTTATATTAATTATGACAATTTCCCTCTACACCTTCATGATATAAACCAAATTGATAAAAAATCCTATTGATTACTAGAGATAATATTTGAATCCATTTGGGAGTTATAATGATAATACTTGCGACACTTTAACTGTTGATTATCAAAGTTAACACACTGACAATGTAACAGATAGCGAGAGACAGGGAGTTGAATTGTGATTCACAAGATTAATATCATGATGATGATGATGATGATAATAATAATAATAATATTGATGAAGATGATCAAGCTAATAACAAACAAAAAAAGCTCAAACCAAGTGAAGAGTAAGTAAAATGGTTCCCCTTATTGTATAATAGGAACCTTAAAGTTAAAACCATTGGGAGTTAAACCTTGGGAGTTTTGAGATTATATTGTTATTAGTTTTTATCTTCACTTAGCCCACCCCTTACCAAGAGTTTATATAATACTATTATCATGGGTATGATGGGTATGCAGAAAATAACATAGATTGGAATAGTTTTTCGGCATTAAAAGTCGCCTTTGGATGAAGAAACAGATGAGATCTAAAATCAATGGCGAAAATAATAAAAACTCTGAGCTTGGATAAGCAACAGCTCAATATATTAATAGAATTACTTGAAAAGCTTTGATAATGAGAATAGAGGAGAGCGAAACTGAGCTGAGAGAATAGGAATGCTGAGCTCATTTTCATTGTCCAGGGTGTAAATGACTTTTTACAGATTGATTGACCAACCGAATTACTGAATGTAAATAAAGTGAGAGAGAGAGAGGAGAGATAATAAAAAAAGGTAAGAATTTGTGATTATTTATTAATCCAATTTGATGAGAAGATGAAATATACGAAAAGGAAAAGGAAATGATGATGAGAATGTTGTTAATTTGATTCTATTTTAGATGAATTTGGTTTATTCTATTATCGAGATTATTTCTCATTCTCTTTGAAATAGTTGACCACTACAGATCGTGTTCACTTCTTGACCAATACTTTCATTGTTTTCCATTATTTTTATTCATCTCTCTCTCTCTTTATTTCCTCATCGTTGATGATATAAAGTCTGAAAAGATTCAATAACAATAATAAGGTGATTGGAAGATAAATTTCAATTAAATCAAGTGTGTTGACCACTAACTATCTGACCGAATAAAAAAAAGTAAAGTCCATCTTATTGAAAAGATTTGAGGTGAAAATAAGATTGAGAAAATGTGAAGCAAGATTGTAATGATGATGAGAAGATGATGATAAGGAAAAGGATGAAGAAGAGAAAATTAAATGAGAAGAGATTGAAAAGACTTCTTTTTTTCTTTGGAACTTTTTTCTCCATCTTCTTTTAAACATAACATGGAAAACTGATGATAAGAGTGGAAAGTTTCACTTTCCATTGTGTATAAATATACTGACCACTGAAAGATAAATAGCTGACCCAAAGTTTTATACCTTAGCTATAAATCCGAGAGGTAAAACCCAAACCCTAACACACCACCAACAGTTGATAATCAAGTTGATCAATTGGAAGCCAATCTAAGGGATTGTTTTTTTTTGTTCTGTAGCCTTAGCCGTCCACTGGTCAGTCGACTAAATAAATCTTACTCATTATTATCATCGGATTATAATAGAGGATTTGGTTTCTTCATCAAATGAATGGTCAGTAAGGAAACAAAAAAAAAGGGTAACAGTTTATTTTTTGCATCTGAACATTGAGTTAACATTGATTACAATTAACTTGATGGTGATAAAGATGAAGATAAATGAGTTCAGAGAAAGGGAGAGAGAAAGACTGAGAGAGATTTGGAGAGAGAGGTAATTGAGAAGGAGGAAGATGAAGGTGGGGTCGACAGTGTAAGAGTGACTTGAGAAATAATAAAAGTCGTCAGCTTGGTGAGTGTGAGTGGGTAGATGTTGATGGAGGGAGAGAACGAGAGAGAGAGAGAGAGAGAGAGAGAGAGAGAGAGATTTGGAAATGGACAAAATCCATTTACAATCAATCTCCATTGGAATCAGCATTAATCTTCCTCTTCCCCCTTCGCTCATTACTGTTTGTTACACTTTCCATTTACACTCTATCCTCTCTCTCTCTCTCTCTCTCTCTCTCTCTCTCTCTCTCTCTCTCTCTCTCTCTCTCACCCACTTCACCCTTCCATTGAGTCTCCTTATTCATTTATCTTATCAAATTGTAATATAACAAGAAATCAACTCTTATATTAATCTGATTCTTATGTGTTCATGATATTCAGGGTGGAAAATAATTTCCTTATACTTTTTCTCATTCATTTACTTTACATGGACATTTCAATGGACAGTCAAGATTAACTGATACTAATATTTTTCCTGATTGTATCTTAATTGTAAAACTTTGTTTTTTCCTATTCACCATTTTCTTATGTAATATTATTAATCATTTAATTGTTGATTCTGATTAAATCTCTTACCTGTCATCTTGATATTTGTAATAGTTATACTTTGATAAATTGTTGTTTCCCTCATATAATAAACTTATTGAATATTTATCTTGATTTGTTGAGTCGATTTTCATTTTATCCTCTTATATTTCATGTTTGTTTGTCTTAATTGTTAATTATATTACCAACGTTATGATTAACTTAATTGTTAAGAGTGATTGTCATTGATTATTTTTAGATTGTTAATTGATGATCTCAATCAAATTTAGTAATCTAATTAGTGGTTTTAGACTTGAGACTTGAGATTGATTGTCAAGATTGATGATAATTTCAATGTAATCCAATAAATCACTGAGTTAATTTTGAGAACACTAAATTGTTACTTAGTTAATTACACACTATTATTGTTGATTTAACCTAAACTTATTGATAATTAAGGTCAATTTAATTATGATCATTATTTTACTTAACCAGAAAGTTAATAGTAACAATCAGAAAAATGAGTAAACTGATGAACCAACAAAAATAAATTCATTCATAAGAGTTGGAGAAACAATTGAATTTAATTCACAGTTAATTGTATAGAAAAAAAATTAACAACTCTTAAGCTAAAGTGTCAACAACAATTAACTGATTGTTGTGTTTAAATTTTTGATTATTGCTGGGAAATAATAATTTTTCCGCTGACTCAGATTCCATATCAGTTATCATGGTACAAGAATCATGAACTTAATTCAGATTCTCAGCAAAAATTATGAGTGGGTTTTCATTTGGAAACATGATATTAATATATGATCTTTAATTATGTTGATGATAACAATTACCCTCGGGCTGTTTGATCAACAACCATCAACAATTAACTGAATAACTTGAATATATCAAACATTTAGTTGATCCAATTGTCTATGAAATAAATTGTTCCGCTTCAATTAGTTAATTATTTTCAGTTTTAATTGAGTTGAGAAAATGCAAACTAATAATAATCAATTGATTGAGTAAATGATTTTAATCACGAATAATTAAAGTTAATTAATCAATCCAAGTTAACTGATTAGTTGAAAAGTTATCAAAAACAAAAAACAGGGCCAATAGTTAATTGTAATAATATTACATTTGACTGTTGATACAATTAGATAAATGATAATAAGAAACTTTTCAAACCAGTTAATTGTTAAAAATTAACAACCATTGATAATAATAACTCGCAACACCAATCAATACAATATTACAATACAAATCCATTAATTTACTCAGCTAATTAGCTTCTAATCAAATCTAATTAACTATCATTTACATTGAGACTAAATTATTACAATAATTTACTATTGACACGAACCCATAAATTTCACATTAGAATGGAAGAAGAAGAAGAAAAAAAAACTTTATATTCTCAACAATTAAATGTATTCGGTGTAACAACCATCAACAATTAACCATCACCCATGGTGGTGGGAGTTTAATATTCATGATTACACCTCATTACGTGTTCACAAAACATTATCATTCCAAAGGTACCCCACCCACTGAACCTCATTCATTGTTGAACTGAATGAAAATCTGATAAAAATTGATGATAATTCATGATTCGTATTCATATTCAATGAGCCTGATAGTTAATTGTTACTACAATTAACCATAACCCATCCTGATGATCATTTAATTGTTTTAAACCCAAAGAGTTTATTGTTAACCAATGATAATGATAATTTGTGGTTTTCCTTATATTCAATACAAACTCCAATTGTAAACTTTTAATCATCTAGATAATTAACTGTATAGTAATAGTAATTAGAAGGGTCAATGGATTTAAATTGTAATTGTAATTGTAATTCTAAAATTAAATGTTCATTTGATCATCACCTGTTTTTAGATTAACAATCAAATTCAATTTAATTACAAAGTCTAAAAGTCAATTAATCATCTTGATAATTATTAAACATTTTAATCCTTTATGTATTAAATTCAATCATTTCAATTGTCATTCTCTATGGTGATTAACTTAATTGTTGTCACAAAAAAAAATTGATCACTTATAATCCTTATTGTCCACTCTTTTGGTCAGCAACATCAAGGTGTAAAGTTAGTTGGACATTTATAAATGTTGATCGTTTTCTTGTCATAAATTTGATTGATCACAATTAATTGATCAACAAACTGACCAATCATTAACTGATATGATACAAATTAATCTAACAACAATAAGTAACAATTATATCATAACAAAAATGACCAAAGGTAAGATTGGATTGTAAAAATTTAAAACTTAATCAATATTGTTGGTCAATTAAATTTAATCACTCATCAGGATAATCTCAATGGGATTGGCATAAAAGTGAAATTGATCAACATTAATCAACACTGATCATAATAGTTAACGGATTATCAATAGACTCAGCTAATGATTATGATTGCCAATCATTACATAGACTGACCATTGGTCAGTTTTGATGAATTACAATTTCTCATGAGATTTGATGAAAGCAAAATATTATCACATTAACAATGTGAATCTTTTTGATCATAAAATTTAAAATACAGAGCTATTCAGCTATTTTTGCCGATGTTTTTTGCGATTTTCTCAGCAACTAAGAGTCGAAGAGACTCGAGAATTGAGTGACATGAGTTTGAGCGATACTCAATTGTCATTAAAAGATCAAGGTCATTCAGGTCACTAGTAAAATAACGCGTTTCAAGGTCATTTGATGGTCATTTTATCTAGTATCTCTCAAATGTATATATACAAAGATATATCTTTGTTAGGAAGAGTTTCTAGATGAAAAGATAAAAGTTATTTACCGTTATCATTGTCGATTTCATCTCCACACTCTTTTCGATGGAATTGAACAATCGTTTCCATACCATCGTTCAAAGCAAATCACAGTGACGGATTTGCTTAGTGATAGAGCAAAACAAAAACTGAGAGAGATAGAGAATCTAGATTCAAAATTCTCGATTCTTTAATAAGGAACCTTTATCACAATTATGATTAAGGTCCAAATCCTAATATTGATGATGAATCGGTGTATTACATAATTGATTCTGAACAATGAAATTTTCACAAAAATAAACGAAAGACTAGAGTATAGAGTTCTAGCAAAATGTTACTCTCGTTTTTCAGATGCAACTTTGTAATTTCTATTTTTCAAAATAAACATTTTTACTATACAATAATTTTTTATACAGGGCTATTCAGCTATTTTCGTCGATGTTTTTTGCGATTTTCTCAGCAACTAAGAGTCGAAGACTGGTGTTTTCACACATACTTTTTTGTGGATATACCTTTGAATGACCTTGATCTTTTAATATGACAGTTGAATATCTCTCGAACTCATACCACTCAAGTCTCACGTCTCTTCGATTCTTAGCTGCTGAGAAAATCGCAAAAAACATCGACGAAAATAGCTGAATAGCCCTGTAC
The DNA here is from genome assembly GCF_014898815.1 of Panonychus citri. Taxonomy (NCBI): domain Eukaryota; kingdom Metazoa; phylum Arthropoda; class Arachnida; order Trombidiformes; family Tetranychidae; genus Panonychus; species Panonychus citri. The sequence continues at coordinate 165,993 of NW_026515495.1, forward strand.
TTTACCATTGATTAACTAATCCATTAACTCAACAATTTAGATGATTAATTCAATTAAGTGATAATCAAGATTTTTTGTCATCGATGAAAATTCAAATGAATCAATTTGTGAGTCTAAATTGTTAACTAAATTAAATTATTACAACCATGAAAAAGTTTTTAATCGTTAATCTGAAAGTCTCAGCTTGATGATTAACTAATTGTTCAATAAACAATTTAAACTAACAACAATCAAGGTACATGATTTATTTTTCAATCATTTGATTGCCATTGAAAGTTTTTTATTTTATTTTCTAGATTGTGATTATGATTGATGATCATTTTTTTTTTGATTAACATTTAATTGTGATTTATTCAATTTTCTTGATCAATCTGTTGATTGTTACCCTTATTATTAAGATATATTAAAGTGTTAATTGTTAAGATTAGATGAAGATGGTTAGTTAATTGTTATACATTATCCTTTAATTGTTATCACATTTATGTACTGAATTTTCAATTGTTATACTTTCATGAGATTTGAAATTTTTCAACATTGAGAAAACAATTTATATAAATTGAACTGAATTAACTTCACATTGATTTGAATAGTTAACATTTTAATTGTTGTTCAATTTTGACTGATTACTTTCCTAATATATTAATACATATATTGATAATCGGATTACTTAATTTATCCTTTGTTAATTTAGTTTATTTCAAGGTTCAACAATCAACTAACTATAAAGGTTGACATTGGTTAATTGAATCAATAAATTGCCAAGTTGATTAGTTAATGAACTCAAGTTAATCTACCAAATTTCCTGTTCCCCTGAAGGCATGAAAATCATAAATATATATTGTAACAATTTATCACAATAACATTACAACAACTAGATTAAGATCAAGATAATCACCAATTAAATTAAATATTACAATCAAAAGACAAACAATTAAAATACCAAATCACAAAAAAAACTCAATGATGAAAGATACACAAACAATAATAATCAATAAATCAGATTAAATTGTTTGGGACTGTACATATTTTGGATAAGCAATTAAGCCATTAGATTAACAACAATCTGATAATAGTTACTAACAGAGTGATAATTATTAATCTAATTGTAAGCAATCAAGAAGATTAATTCAGAAAAGGATTAACACTCAATTGAAATGAAAACATTTTCTTCAATAAAAATCCATAAATGGTAAATATATTTTTTTAATATTAATAGAAAACGAAAAAAATTTCTCTCTAAAAACTTACCTGTGATTTTATTATCTACGATGCTGCAATTAAGTTGATTGTAGGAAGCAATTAAAACCCAGGTCAACATGTACTCGTAAATTGTAACTAAATTGTCATCATTAAATTACGAGTAAGAAAAAAACAACAACAACAATCAACATAATCTTTTTGAACAACTTTAAGTAGTTTCAACTAATATTAAGTTTTTTTTTCCCAATTCCAATTGAATAAACTACTCCAACTAGTTAACTAAATTGTTATCCATAATCAACTAATGGTTGATAAGTATTAAATTTGATTTAGTTTATTTTAAATTTACACCTAAATTGTTTACAATTTACCTGACTTTTTTTCCCATATGCGTAGGTATTTGGTGTTCAATTGGCAATTAAATTGTTGATTGTTGCTTGATTATCATGATAATCACAACCCTGTTTGTTAATGTTTTTCTTGTTGGTATCAATGTTTCAAATTGTTGACTAGATGATTAGTTTTAATCATCATCCAAGATACATTATTACCACTACTGATTGTGACTACTAATCAACAAGTAATTACTAGTTAGTCTGACAGGTTGATTAGCATTGGAATCATTTTCTAATTTAATGTCATCTTTACTGTTTAATTGTTGCAATTTTCTTGTTGATTTACATTCAAATAATAAATTAGTTAGTATGATGATGATCAACATAACAATTTAAGTCTCTCTCTTTTTTTTTTGCTACAACAATTAATTTAAACGTTGTTTTTGTTGGGCTCTTGTAAAAAAACTTAATCGTTTAAAATCAGTTCAATCAAAGGGATTGGTAAATGATTTGTAATTAGTTGATTGTGTAGGTTGATTAACAAGTAATAATACATAGAGATACATACAAAGATTTAATTTCATTTGCAGTTTAATTTTGTTGCTTTTTTGTTTAATGTTTCAAATTGATTGTTGCAAAAAAGGATTCTATCAGTTAATTACCTTGATTTTTAATCAACTGTGAATTAATTATCTCTCTAATCAGAAAGACTTTAAATCAATGTTGTTGTTGTTTTTTGCCATGTAAACGATGAAACAAGTTGATTGTTAATCTTAATTGTTGCAATGATGAGCAGAGATTATTATTAATAATAACAACTGACAATCTTGAGGATAACGTTAGTTTCAAATCCCACTTTCAAATCCAGTTGATTAACTAATTTAGTTGACAATCAATGATATTTACACTTGGATCAACTTTCATCTTGTTACCTTTTTCTTAATTTTCATCCATTGGATACAAGGTAAAAGATTATATTATAATTAATAATAATAATGAATGAAGAGATTATTGTAAAGATGAAGATAAAGATGAAGATGAAGATGACAAGATGACAAGATGACAAAATGTCAACTACATTTCAATTATGACATAAGACATGATAATGATGAGGATAAGATATTTAACTTTTTGTTTATTTGTTTGACAGAATTGACAATAAACAGTAACAATCAATGAGAAAATAAATTTAAAATTGAACAATTTTACTCTCAATTATGAAGGTTAATCAAAAGTTAATTGCTAATCAAATACACTTAATCCGGATTCTAATCCAATTTTTTTTATATTAAATCATCATTCAAGAGATAAATTGTTTACCTTGTTTACAATTAGAATGAGTAATTAATTAATTTCAATTGGAATGATAAGTTTTCGTCTCGATTTTTGTTTTACTCTCAATCAATTAATTTCTCATTAATCTGAAAGCCGTAAATTGAAAAGTTTTACCTGTTAATCTGATTGGAATTCAATTGGACAATAATAGGAATGATGTTCTAGGCGTAACTCCTTAATTAGTTTACTTCTTGATGACTTTTCATCATCATCATCATCTTTGGATTATCATCTTCTTCTAGTAAACCGGTTACCAAAGGTAAATTTAAGTGTCTCTTCATCATCATCATCATCTGTCTACCTGTTTCTTTGTAAGATAATTTTATCTATCATCATGGAGACAGTTTCCTAATGACAAAGAGCATAAAAATTGATCCCATCAACATAAAACTAGCTGATTGTTGATTGTTGATAATTCTTGTTGATAGTTGATTGTGAAGGGAAAAAAACTTTTCCTTACCTTTAGAGTTACCTTCAAATACCCTCAGGCTGTTTATCCAATATTTTAAGGTATAAAAATGTTTCATTGCTTTTCCTATGAAAATGCACAATAATAAAACTCTCTCTCTCTCTCTCTCTCTCTCTCTCTCTCTCTCTCTCTCTCTCTCTCTCTCTCTCTCTCTCTGATTGATTAATATGAAAATGATTAACGTATAATTTAAACTTCATTAAGTTAATTAACATGAGTTGTTTTAACTACTGATCAATAAACTGTAATAAGAGGTGTTCACTAATTAGAAGGAAAAAGTTTGAAAATGAATAACTCAATAGCGCAAATTGATAATTTGATGATTTAAAGTTTATTGTATTTCTTTAAGACCCAAAATAGATCAACTTTAGCCGCTGAGCATTTTTCTGTCCCTTCGTCGAGTAATGGCCGCTCGAAGTTAGAGCCGCCAAAATTTGATTTTCAGCTCAATTTTAGAGTTTAAACCAAAAGTCTTTCATCTCAAAAATCGATCTTCTAAATGGATTTTTTGTGAATTAATTATTTTGTTGAATTTAGAGAAATTAAATTAAAAAAATTAAGAAATTTTTACATGGATGCGCATGTCAATGTTAATGAGATGCATTAAAATCAATGCAGTAAAATTTTTATTTTTGACATCGTTCACTCTAATAAAAATTTTGGAAACTAATCATGATTTGACGAGAATTTAATTAATATCATTGAATAGATCAGTTAATCACGATTAATTTACTATTTTCAATTAGAATTATCATACGATTTAAACTTTCCTTCTAATTAGTGACATCTTGTTTAAAAAACAAATCGCATCTCATTTGATGTAATAACTAATACAATTTAATTGTTAATCTCAACTGATTAGTTAATCTCAATTTATAATTGTAATCATTAAACTCTCTAATTTCAATCAACTTGATTTAATGATGTGATGATTAATTAAATTGATAAACTGATCGTTTAATTGTTAAACTTTTTCTCTACAAAGTGAAATTTTCATGGTGATGAAAAACTTATCATGAAGAAAAAAATTGATTGCTTATTTCAAGATTATTTGGAAAATTAACTTTTCCTTTCTAAAGGTTTGGTACACTGATGATGATGATGATGATGATGAAAAGATGATAAAGGTAAGTAAACATGATTGGAATTTAGTTTTTTTCTCTTCTTCTTCCAGATATCTAATCATCTTCATCTTTGAAAGATGATTAGTAGATGATCTCAATTCAATTTCTCGTAACATCACTTATCCAATGAGTCTCTCAATTGTTTACCTTTAAATGGATCTTCATCATTATTATCATTCTCATCTTCATCTTCATGTTACCTTTTAAATACACACACTCACACATACATATATACACATGGTATCCCTCCTGTGGTCAACCTTAACTTGACCTTGAGGCTCCTGTGGGCTTTGTTAACAGAAAAAGATGATGAAGAGAAAGAAAAAAAAATCTATTTGATTTTTTTTAAAGTTTTTCTCTTCATCTTCATCTTCATCTTTCTTTTCTCTCTTTCTTATCTCTGTCTAACTGACAAACTAAAGGTAAGAGATTGAATCTCATCTAAGTAATGTGTCTGGATGATAGTGATGATCAGAAGATGAGGATGATAGTGTGGAAGAAGATAAATTCAAGGTAACAGTGTTTAACCCACCTTGAAAAAGGAGCCTCAGTCAAATGTAACATTATTTTGTTAAGATTTTTGATGAAAAAAAAAGATGATAACCTGAAGAGAGAGAGAGAGAGAGAGAATGAGGGAGCCAAATAAGAGAAGATGATGAAGAAAGAGAAAAGATAAAGACTCCATGGGAACAGGATACAAACAGGTAAATCACTTGATGTAACTTTTTCATCTTTATCTTCATCTTCTCTCATCATCACATAGAGACTTCACCTTTATTTGGTCTTCTCATTACATGTTACCTTTTATCTTCTCCTTCTTTCTCTTTCTCTCTCTTTATCATCATCATTTACTTTCCCGTGACTCTAAAAATATAACTAATACTTGTTCGCCCTCTGGGCATTTATCATGATCTCTATTTTCATCCCGATCGTTCATAGATGGCGTCTAAACCTTTAATATGTTTTCAACCTGGAACCAGAAAATTGAGTAGCCAAGTGATGAAATTGTATCAAAATGAAACTTCATCAAGCTGAAAATCATAGAAATGAGATCATGTTGGATTTGAGTTGATTTCTATTGGTTAAAATGATGAAGATAAACATGGAGAAGAAGAAGATGATGATGATGATAATGGTGATAATGGTGATTGTTTTTTCTTCTTGTCTAAAACTGAGGTGAGAAAGGATGAGAAGGTCATATTGTGAAGATAATTCTCTTTTCTCTCCTTAGAAGAAAAATATTTTTCTTTTTTCATCCAATTTCATCCTAAGACTACAAAATCTTTTCCATGATCTTCATTCATGAATCAGAACTCAACATGAAATTGAAACATGAAACTTTCATGATGATCATTTATCAGAATCATCACGTGATTATAAAATATAAATCATTCACAAAGTTGGATTAAAATAGAGTAATAAAGAGAGAGAGAGAGAGAGAGAGAGAGCAGAAAGTGAATGAGTTAGCAAGAGTGGGAAGAGAGAGAGAGAGACTGATTGAGAATAAAAAAGTTCATAGACAAATTGATGAAACTATTATGATATATAGATGATATTTCTCATCATCTTCATTATGGTGATAAAAGCAAATTCAGAATGATAGAAAAGTACAAAAAGATTCATTTTTTATCATCATGATTCCTTGATGATGATACATTAATAACACTTGAATTATCTGTGAACAAGAATAAGAATCCGATAATGAACCAGAATTTTTCAGGTATAATGATAAAATAACAAGATTCCTCTTATTTTTATATATTAATCACCATGATGATGACAATTGAAAATTGTAACAACATGATTAAGATACAATGATGATAATTTAATGAATATATTTACATAAGAATCAGCATCTTCATCTTTATCATGTTCATTATGATGATGTTTCTCTCTCTCTCTCTCTCTCTCTCTCTTTCTGATATCAAATTAATTGTAACTAAATCAAATTAACTTGATGGCAAAATGTTGAAATGAACGACACCTTGATGAAGATTAAAGTTAATCACAAGATGATTAGATGGAAGATGAAATAATTTGTCTAAGAGATTATGAAAGGAGGAGGTTTGATATGGATGATGCAAGATGATGATAATGATGATTGAAGGATGATAATAGGAACAGATAATGTTTTATATGATAAATAGCTAAGGTAAAGCTTAAAATGATGGTAACATCCTAGGATGATGATGATGATGATAACAATGAATCGTGATTAGAAACATGAATTGATTTATATCAACAAAGAGTAAGATAAATTATCATCATCATCATCTAAATGATCATCATGATAAAACTGGTGATTTTTATTAGCTAATTAATTAGAAGAGGTTTCATTTTGTTTCTCAATTTGTTATCGTTTTTATTGAGAATTCAAAGAAAAAAGTTCATTCTCAACACTGAATTTCAATTCTCTTCCCACTAATTATGAGATATTCTGATGTCTATTGATTAATATCGTGTTTAAATTTTCAAGGTGATTAGATAATCAATTGAACGGCAATACTGACCAGGAAATGACCATTTGATTAATAATTACACTTCTCTTGGTTTCAGCAATTAAACAACTTACAATTGTAATTACTGTTGTTCTTGCTTGAAGTTAATTACTATTGGTGATTTTGGTTAATTGTTGTGAATTTTGGTTAATCATTTAATTTACCTCACAGAGAGATACTCATTTAAACAGATAGCAATTTATAGCAATCAAAACAACAACAATTTAAATTGTAAACAATTGTATGATTATGATTGACTTTTATTAACTTATGTTCAGGTAGATGATTGTATGAAAAGTGTTAATTGTAAATATAATTATGGTTATGGTGATAAATCAAAATGTTCATTTAAATTGTTTCATATTAATTTGGTTAAAGTAATTCTGTTTAATTAAGTAGCCACAATTTAGCTTGAAAAATCAAGAGAGAAATTTAAATTGCTTGAGACTAACCATGTTTACTATTAATAGATTTGCTTGTCAACCTTTAATTTGTTTATTTTATCATATGAATGATATTCCCATTGAGAATGATAAAGATGATGAGGATGATTAAATATGATGATAAGGATGATCTGATATGGGAATTAGAAGAGTATAATAATTGTGAAGAGAAAACTTTTTTTCTCGAAAAAGAAAAGTTTTTTTTTTCCTCATCTTCGATTGCTTTCTCAACATTAGATTACAAATTATATGAATTTTTAAAGTTTCAACTTGATGATGTTGGAGGAAGAGGAAGAGGAAAAGATGATGATGATGATGAGGATAAAACTCTCTAGGGATTGAATGAGAAAAGAATTGGTTAATATGAATGAAGAGTTAGAACTTTCTATTTTTTTCTTCTATTTCAGATTCGAAGGTGAAAATCAACAAGATCGATTTGATCTGGGAATGAGTTCTGGGTATAAATTCAAAGTAACAGTGAGAAGATGATGAAGATAATAAAACGGAAGAGAGAGAGAGAGAGAGAGTTAAAGGTATTCGAAAAGTGAGTTATCTCACCTTGAACTTTTTTCTCTTTCATTCGAATTTCAAGTTTTCTTCTTTCTATTTATTATTTTATCATCTTTCCATTCAGAAGCTTATACTTTGTGTGTGTTTCCGATTCATTCATCACCCATCAGAAGAAAAAAAAATTCATATCATGTATTCAGAGAGAAAGAGGGAAAGAAAGAGAGATGTTGTTTTCAGAGTTTTCCAATTTCAATTTCATGATGAATTCAAATGATCATTTATAATCATTATCATTCGGATATTGAACAGCAATTTAAATTGTATTAAATTGTGTTGGAAAAGTTTTTCTAATGATTAGCCAATTGATCATCATCATCATCATCAGGTAGGAGTTGATAAATTATGAGAATCGAGTTGAATTGTTATTCATGATGAAATTTAATTGTTATAATCATCGCGATTGACTTTTTGTTTTGTTGTTGATCATGTTGTTCATCATTAATGATTAATTGTCAAGATGAAAGTTTCATTACCTTAGGTTATAATTAATATAATCACGATGATGATAATCATTATTATTATTATCAACTGTTGTCATTTTATTTATTAATGATACTCATTAAGTATCAGATAATCAAGAGACAATGTTAATTGTTGGTGTGAGTGTGTGTGTATATATATAAAAAAAATCAGGGGAAAGTTTCAATTGAGATAATCAAATGATTATCATGATAATGATGTAGATGAGACTCAATGATAAGGATAAATTGTTGCTCGGAAAAGATAAAAAAATCAACTAATTTCTTTAACTTTCTGATCATTTGAAACCATTGGAACTTGATCTTAAATAGTAATCAGGTTACAACAGGTTAACTAATCAAGAATTAACTTGATTACCTGAGTAATTTAAATTGCTATCAAGTGACAAGGGATCACGCAAATGTAACTATCAACTTAAATCTCTCTCTCAGTTTATCTTAACGTTAATTCAGGTTTTCGTCCAATCATTTTAATCCTATTCTCATAATTTTTCACAATCAAAGGTAATTAATTTAATCTTCATTGATACGATTCAATTAATTAACCGCTCACTGACATTTTACCTTGATTGTGATTAGATGATTATTTGTGTAGATCAATTAGACAATTTTAAATGTTCCAATTTAGGAAATGATGATGATAATTGTTATCCAAGATTAAGATTAGATGAAGCATAAAGATGCGAAATTGGAAAGAAAAGAGCAAAGAATTGGTTATAATAGTAATACAATATTCTCAAAGAAAATTGTATTGATTGTAATTGAAGAGGAAAATTAAGGTTAATTGTGTTCAAGTGATTAGATATTAAGAGAGAGAAAAATAGAAAAGAAATTTAAGGAAAATTAGAAAATTGTTGTCACCTTATTTAGAGAGAAATTGAGAAGGAATTGAAATTCTCTTCGAGAATAAAAGTGACAAGACCGACGGATAAGAACCAAAGGTAATGGTCAAGAAGAAAAAGGATAAAAAGAATATATTATCTTTTCTTCTCTCTCTCTATTTATGACCAGTGGTCATCGGGCTAGTTAGCGACATTCTCCATCTGGTTACTTTTGTTTGCTTGTCAACGAAAGTAGAGAGAGAGAGAGAAGAGGAGGAAAAAGAAGTGACCATTGTCATTATCGATTGTATATTCGAAATGGTAATTGTTACTCTTGTTACTCTTGTTGTTATTGTCCATAAAATGGACACACAAACTAAATAGAGAGAAAGGAAATAAATTAAATGAAGCGAAAATAATTGATAAGTTTGTTTGAAAAATTCGATACAATAAATTTTCTCCCTCATAGATGGAGCTGATTCCAAGCTCTTTGCTCGACTCTCCATTAGGTGGCATCATTTTCATTCATCAGAAACACTTTGAGCTTGAAGAGTGAACTTTGTTTCTTGTCTCATCTCAATTCATCTTTACTTTTACTATGATGATGTGATTTTGTGTGTGTATCTTTTTTGTTTTGTTCATATTGATGATTTCCATTGATATGGTTTATTGGATTAATCGAAATTTTTATAACCATTATAATTGTTTCCTCTTTATTATCCTTTGTTTTCTGTTCTCAAAACAATTTTCATAAAAGGAAAGCGACAAAATCAACAACCAAAATCAAGTTTATCTTTGCCTCAAGAAAAGAGGCTCATCTCCACAATGGACCGGACAGAGATTATTATGTGTCAACCATTTTGGATTTTACTGTGTTTTGTGTTAATTGTTATTTCCTATCCAATTGAAGCTCAAAAGACATCAGGTAAATACTATTATCTATTTAAATCTCTCTGGTGTGATCAACCAAATTGGTGTGTGTTCAATGTTCAATCAATATTATCCCAACCGAATCAGTTATTTAATCTCTTGAATAAGTTTGTCAACATTATTATGATTTTACTTCATTTCTATGTCAACATGTTGATATTTTCATTCATATTATTTGGAAAAAGATTCATTTTTTTTTGTTCTTTGAATTTCTCATGATACATTAATAACAATCTGTGAATTACATGAATCAAGATCTCTCATAATGAACCAGAATTTTTCATCTTTTCATATGTTTAATATACTTAAAGGTGGATTCATTTATTAATCACCATGATGTTGACAATTGTTACAATATGATTAGGATGATGATGAATATATTTGAATATTTTCATTGATATTTTTAAAAACAAATATTTGACTCTTTTTGTTTTTCTTTCAACTTTTCAATCAGTTTTTGTTTGTCAATCTTTTATTGACCTTTGGGCAGTTTTTTCATTCAGTGATTATGTCATCATGATGACTAATTAAACTCATGGTAAATCCTGAGTTTATGTGATATTATTATTCATTAATGTGTCTAGAAGCTCATCTCTTGTGTTTTTTTTGCTTCATTTTAATTGACTAATCCGATTCCAGGAAAAATTAGATTTCGTCTTATTTAAGACAAATAAGTTTCTCATCCGATGATGATGATGATGATAGATTTACATCTAATTAGATGTTGATTGAATCTTCATCAGCTGCGATTCTGTCAATTATTTTGTTTCAATCAAGTTCCCATGGTGATGAATATTGTTTGTTGGATCATAATTCATGATAAAAGAGGGAAAATGATTCCTTGATCATTTGTCTAGTTAGTTGATTAGTTCAATTGTAATTTAGCAAATAGAATTTAAATTGTTTGTTTTTCTAACAATTTAACTTGATTTAGGTTCAAAATTGATCAATTGATAAATCAAAACCAATATAATCTTAGTATTGGTAATCAATGAGACGATTGATTCAATTATCTTTGATCAAAATGGTTCACAATTGAAATATACTCTTGAAAGTAAACTCATATTTAGAAAACGTTTTCGTGCCAAAGTGTCCGGTCTGTCCCATTCAATGTTAATTTGCCCGTGCGACTCATTCGGCCTGATCCTTGGCGTTAACTGCTCTAAATCGGGTTCCAATGATTATTATTTAACCTCCATTTCGGGTCAGGCCAAAATATTCAAAGAGTTTCTTCTTATTGATACTGAAGATTTTAATTGTGCTCCTTTGAAATACAAAGTTCACATCAACAAGTGACCGTAGAGATGAGCTCAGGATTAAAAAAACATCGGAAACCGAATCTGATCACATCGCTGAAATAAACAGATCAATTCTTTGTACTTATCGCGATTATTGGATCACTTTCATTAGTGAACTAATCGACCTTCAAGTGCTAAATCGTCACATTCTGTCGATAAGTGGCCTCCCCAGATACTCAAATCGTTACTCAGATAACCTTTGGTTCAGAAAGACCATTCAATTACCCTTAAGATCATTTATTCGAAGTCAAGATTTAGTTCGTAACACAAGATCGACAAATGAACTTTACTACTATTCACGAATCGACGATTGCCTTTTTCCCGATCATTCAATTAATCAAACTATTTAGCATTCGATTGCTTCAGCAATTAAAAGATCAAAAGATTGTGCCATTTAGAAGTCTCGTCGAAATAGATCCAAATAATTAACCAAGGTTATCGGTAAAGTCCATTTCGATTGATTATGTTTCTAAAAGTGAAGATAGAGCAATTAATTGGTTAGATCAGTTGATTCATTTTCTATCAGCATATGATTGTTTTCACGATTTAAATAAACGAGATCAATTGCTCCACCATGAAATGGACAATGGGCTCGAGTTGATCGACGAAACAATCAAAGATATTTACAGAGATTTAGGTGAGGTAATTTAAGAGAAAATTTTACTTATTACAAGTTACTTCTCGTTCACTTTTCCTTCGCTGGACACTGGTCATGTTAATCTCCAGGACTCAGTTGATTGAAATCTCATTGATATTCATGAATATTCAAATTAAATTGGAATGAAAGTTATTCAATGAGGTAAATTGTTCTTGTTTCTGTCATGGTTCTCACCTAAAGTTGAGGTCAATGGTGGACAACAAGAACAATAAAGCCAACAAGGGGATGATGATTATGATAGAAAACAATGAATAAGAGATGAATGAAAATTTCTATGGAATAGTAATCAATTATTAGCCGAATAGAAAATGAACTCAAATAGAGGAACAGAGTTTCCTTTACATGGAAACTTAAATGAAATAATTAGATGATTTTTAGAAAATTTTGAATTTCTACCAACTAGTAAAGAAGCTCATTACTATTCGATTCTTACAAAAAAGAGAGAGAGAGAGAGAGGTGAAGAAGGGAGAAAAGAATAGAACCTTTTTTCTTGCCTCTTTTCTACAACAAAACTTTAGCTATGAGATTTTTTCTTCCTTGCAAATTGTATGGGCGAGGAAGATGAATAAGAATAAATAAAGAAATTGTATCAAACTTTTTGTTGTTTATTTAACTTTGATCTAAGATTCAGTCTGTGGAAGAGAAAGAAAAAAAAATGGACGAGAAAGAGAGAAAAAGATGATAATATGGGAGAGGCGTTAAAAGTTTTTCTCTCTTTTCATCATCATCATCATCATCTCTCTCTCTCTCTCACTCTACAGTTCCAAAGGTAACTTTAAGGCTTGCCTAAGGTAAATAAGTGGTTCCTCTTATTTTCTATTTCAACCAGAATATTTTTCTTTCCATCAAAAGTTACCTTTCTTGTTAGTTGCTTTCTTAGCTCTTCTTTTGCCTCATCATTATCTTTATCATCCCTCTCTCTCTCTCTCTCTCTCCAGCCTCTTCTCACTCTCTTCTCTCAGCAACTTTGGCTCCTGCAAACTCGTGATGAAATGCTTTACAAACAATTAACCAGATGCCATATATTTTACCTGTAAAAAGCTTGTTTGTAATTCTTGTTGTTGTTGGTTTTTTTACCAAACTTGAAACAAACGACCTTAACTTACCTGAGCTTAACTTTGCTTATTTGTTTTTACTTTTTTTCTGCTTCTTTTTTACCTTTATCATTATTATCATCATCTTTTCATTTCTCTATCTATTCTCTCTCTCTCTCTTTCTCCTTTACCATCTTCATTCACTATCTCTCCATCTTCATCTTCATTTTCCACCTTCTACTTTTAGCATTTGCATCTTTTTTTCTTATGTTCTATTTGTATATTATTTTCCTTTCTTCTTCTGAGTTTATATCAGAAAAAAGTTCCTTGAGAATTTTAAACTTAGCTGCTTATTATTTATCATCAACCATTATCATCATCATCATTATCATTATTGATTTGAACTCAATAAGTTGAAGCTTTTGTAGTTACCTTTAGTTTTTTTTTATCTTCTTGCTTGTTGCTGTTGTTGTTCAGTTGCCTTGTTGATGATTGTTGATTGTTGATTGCTGATTACTTTTGATTGTTGATTATTTATTTGCTAAACATGATTACCCAGTAATGACCTCAATGCTAAAAGCCAATCGCTTTATAATCACTTGGGCTGGAACTTTTCTCTCTCTCTCTCTCTAAGTCCAAACTTTGTTAACTCTCCTAACGGCTAATCACGAATCATGTTGATCAGTTTTTACCTTTATTAGTTTTCTCAACAATTTAATCAACTATTTCACCGGTTTCCGTGATTAACTTAATTTTTTATCTCTCCTCCATACTTATATTGATACAGAAAATCAGAGTAACAATTATTATCAACCATTATTATCATTATCTAATCACAATTTACTCCAAAATAATGATCACCTTCAACCTCTGCCTACGTTAAATTGTTTCTCTCTATTTAAATTTGATTATAATCATTTAGAAACAACAAATACTGTTATAATCTAAATTTAAACAATTAGAGAAAAAATAAAATTAGGATAATCATCATATGTTAATGGATTAAGATTTTAATTGAGAACGGAAGTAAAGCGCCAAATTTAAATGATCTTGATTTTTACAGTTATAATGATCAAGTTGATGATTATATTAATGTTAATTAAAATTTATCATTAAAGTTATGAAATTAAGTTTGTCTTACCAAACACTTTAATTATCATAGTTTGTAATTAACTTTTGTCTGTAGTCAAGATTTGTTGTTATCATTTGATTGTGATGATTTTTGTATTTTTTACAATGATGATAATTACTATTGTTGGTTAGTTGATTGTTGTTGTTGTTGTTAATTTTGATTATAAGTTAAATGGTAAACTATTTGAAACTGTATTGTCATCCAATGTGAAATCCTCGTTTACATCATCAGAACCGGAAATTTGATTAACTGGAAATGGTTCATCAGTGTCCAGTGTTGACTTGGGTTGACCATTTCCGCTGATAAGGTTAACCATCTCGTTATTATCTTGATCATCATTTAAAGGGATCCCTTGGATATCATCATTTGTGAATCCTGAATGAAAATCAATGATGATAAACAGTAGAGAGAGAGAGAGAGAAATTGTTATATAAGAAGAAGAAATCAAATCAAATAAAGGTTAGAGATTGAACTTTCAGAATTGCATAGATGAAGGTGGGAAAATGATGGTGGTGTTGATGCAATTGGAGGGAAGGTGCTGACAAAATGAGAGGAAAAAAAGTCTTAGCAAATTATTTTCAACTTTGTTATGATGATGGTGATGATGAGGATGATGATTTTTAAGGCAAATAACCAGCATATGATGCAAAAAGTTTTGCACAAACCGTCAAATGCATTTGGTGAGAAATTGATCTCAACATTTCAAGAGCAAAATCTATCATCAAGTTATATTCATCATGTGAATATAAGTTGGTTTTTTTTACACAGAAAACTTTTTTCTCTTTCATAATATTAAACTAATAAATATATAGAGTATATATATCATACCCTGTATGAAAGATTCAGTGTCAATTTTTGCTTCTTTTGCATCTTTTACATGTTGTGATACTTTTTGATTGAATCTTGGGTTTATTTTACTCTGTGCCTCATCTTCATCTTAATCATTATCATCATCATCCCTTGCAACTCTCTCGAGAAACTAAAGCAAATTGATTGATTTGAGTCTGAGGGCGAAGCAACTATCAACATTGATGAGTGATTTGAGTGAGATGATGAAGAGAGAGAGAGAGAGAAACAGAGAAGAAGATGAGTTTCCGACTTGCAAAAGTAATGAGATGATGAAGAGTGATGTAAGACACTGAGAGAAGATGTCTCTCTCTCTCTATCTCTCTCTCTTTTCTCTCTTTCAATCATCCATTTTCATCATCATACTTTTTTCCTCCGCATCCTTTTCAATGATAATCAATGTCACGTAAACTTGTAAAAATGTTATCTTTCAATCTGAAGAAAAAAATATATATTCAGTTCTGGCGATATTCAGTAAAAAACGATAACATTGACCATGTTTTCAGGTTAATTTGATTCTTTGAGTATATGAGAAGGCAAAGGAAAAGGAAAAGAAAAATTCTATCCTTTAATTTGCTATCATTTCAATGGAATAAGATTGTTTCATTCATCATCTTCATCTTCATTTTCGTTTTCCTTTCCAGTCCTTTTTGGTGATTATTATTATCTCAATATATCTTGATTCAGAATTTTCTTTCCATAATATTTATCAAGAATATCAAACTTATTCAGTTACAAATAATAATCAGTAGATGTGATAAAATTGCCTTCTAAAGGTAATATTGTTATTATCATGGTTATTATTATGATCGTTTTGTTGTTATTATCATTAACATCATTGTTATCATTACTAAAGGATGATGATGATGATGATCAGTATCATGATTACTAGGAACCATTCATTGAACATTATTTTTTTTTCTTCCATGGGAAGTGTATAGTTACCTAAAGGATGAAACACTTGGAACATGGTAAAGGGTCAAATAGTAATAGTAAGAGATGAAGATGATATCATTGATGATGATGATAAGTTACTAGTATTTTCCTTGAATTTTGATTTCCCTAGAGTGTTTGAAACCAGAATAATCATGAGAAATCATGACGAGAGAAAAAAAAATCTTTAGGTTGAGCCAGAAAATCAGCTTCAAATTAATGTAACGGTAAAAATGATTGAAAAACTGAGCTTGAAAATGAGATAATGTAATAGTAACCTAAAAGTAAGCACTTCGTTTGTCTTACTCTTTTCATCATCCTCATCCTCCTCCTACTCCTTCTCATCATCATCATGATCATGATTTTCCACCTTATTCCGATTGAAACATGATAGGAATTCATAAAATTTACTCTCAACTTGTTCAAGGTTCAGATTCAAGTTACTCTGCTGAAAAAAAAATGCTTCATGAGATTTGACCCTTTTTAATATAATAATAATAATAATATTTATCTGTTATCCTGAATTAATATATTTCTCATGAATCAAACTAAATGATGAAATAATAATTTCACCAAGAGTCTGACTAATATCATTAATTTGTAGTATTATCATTATAATGTAACAATGATAATAACAATTTAGTAAATGTTTGTTACCTGGAAAATGATTTGATCCTTTATTGGATTGAGGTGAGGTTGAGAAAAATTTACCCAATTCAACATTATCATGAGGTTGATTCTGATTGTTATTATTATTATAATAATTATAATTATGATGATTAACTTTATTATCGTTCATATTTGGGTAAACCACTGTACTGGTAACCGGATAATTGTAGGTTACAGTATAAGGATGAATTCCTGTGTTGTAACCATAGGACCAAGGTTGAACTCCTTGATTAATGTAATAGCTTCGTTGCCAAGTTTGATGATTAGGATCAGTTGTTGTCGTTTCTGACACCGAAGGTGATGTTGAAAGTGTTATGGGTGAAATTGTTGATGATGATGAAGATGATGATGATGATGAGGAAGAGGATACTGAAGATGCTGCTGGTGATGAAGATAAAGATGATGGTGATGATGAAAAACTTCCGGCTACTACTAGTGAAGGAGATGAAGTTACTGTAGTTACTGATGATGATGGCGATGATGTAGTAACATTAATCTCATCTGTGGTCACTGAACAAAATTGTATTATCACAATGGTGAAAAGGAAAACATAGTTGACAGATAAATCCAGGTAACTCATAATTAATGAGAAAGATGAGTGAATGAGTGAGTGAGTAATGATGATAAAACCTAATTATAGTTATACATCAATATGATAATATTAATAATCAATAATACAAATGAATAATAATATGAAATGTTGTTAATAATAACAGAGAGTCAAAGTAAATGAATGTTGTTGTTTTTTTTATCACATTAATGTTACTCTGTTTCGAGTTAATTGTCAACTAAATTTATAATTGTTACTTTTACTATTTAATTATATTATTTAAACCTTCATATGTTGTTAATTGTCAGTGTTACCTTTTTGTGGTACCTTGTTTACTTTTAATTCATTAACTGTTTCCGTTTTCATTTGGTTGATTTTTTTTTTACTTTCTTACATCAAGGTCCTAGAATCCAGGTAACCATTACCTGTCATTATTATAATTTCATTTCAATTTACTGATTGTCATGATAATTAACTGATTTGTTTACCAATATATATATAGCTACTTATATTTTGATAGATTCAGTGTAACGTTAAATTATTATCATTATTATCTCATGATTACAATAGTTTTGTAAATTGTGTCCTTCTAATTGTAGTAATTGTATTTTTCCCTTATGATGGTTGATTAGTGAAATTAAATTAAACAATTTGCATAGAAATCAATAACAATCCTTTCATATGTTGATAACTTTTGTTTTAATACTTTTCGCCTGTACTATTATTTGTTGCATGGTAATTATAATTGTAAACAATTAACTTATATCAGGTAAACATGTAATGAGTAATAATAATAACAAGCTGAAACTATTAATTAATTTGCTGAAACAATTTAAAAACTTTACCTGCAAGGTAAGTTTAGTTGATAATAATGTGATTATCATTTGTCAACATTAATGTTCATTGTTTTAATCATCCTGTTAAGTTAATATATATAATAGTAAACTTGGTTTTCTTTTCTTGGGTTAGTTAATTGCCCTCCAGGCATTTACGTTGAGCCTTTTAGTTATTTATTTATTTTTTTGCTTCTGCTCTATGGTGAATATGTGTAGTTGATTGTGTCTAGAATCAGAATTGAATCCAGTAAATTGTGATATTTACTTTGTTTATTATAACCTTTTTTTTTATTGTTATTTCCTCTTTATTTTTTTCTTTCTTCATCATCTATTGATTGTAACTTGAATTCCCTTTGATAATATCATGA
Organism: Panonychus citri; assembly: GCF_014898815.1. NCBI lineage: Eukaryota > Metazoa > Arthropoda > Arachnida > Trombidiformes > Tetranychidae > Panonychus > Panonychus citri. The sequence goes on from NW_026515495.1 coordinate 184,521, forward strand.
AACTTGAAATGAATGTATTCAGATTTCCATGAGAGATAGGAATTCACCTGAATTCCTGAATCAATGCTCCTTTTTTTTTTATTGTTATCACTTTTCCCTATTTTTATTCAGCTATATCATTATTATTATCATGTTTGGTATTCAGATTTATTATATATCTTGATGTGTAACAGAAATAAAATGTTTCAAACTTTCACCAAAGTCTCAGTTGAATTGTTGTTATTATCATGATTCTGAATCAATGTTGCATTTGAACGCAATTCAATTTAAATATATACTTTCACCACTATCATTGGGTCATCATGTATATATACAGAGTTTATTATTATTGTTATTCAGGGTAAATCTTCAAGTTGATCATGAGTATTTATTGTTGTTTATTGTGCTACTCTTGGTGTTTCCTGTAGCAATTGAATTGACATTGATTTAAATGATTATCAACCAGAATTTATATCGTCTTGAAATTTTCACATTGAGAGACAATGATTTATATTTATATGAATTTCAATTCAATTTAACCTTCATTTCCGTTTCCATATTCATCTCTCAATATCTGATTTATCATTTCCATTTCCGTTTCCATTTCTTTATAACAGTAAATTGTATCAATTAGATTTGATTATTATTCTAATTTCAAAAAGTTCAGAAAATTATTCTCATTATAGTAACGATACCTTAGAATTGATTGTTTTATTTATTTACACGAAATTCATTGATGAAAACCAATGTCTCTCTCGCTCTCTCTTTAATAAGATTTTGATGATTGTCTGGTAATTATTTTACAATTAAGTTTAATTTCATCACGCAATCAATATAATCATGATTATCTTGATCATCAGAATGATTTATTATTAGCATCAATGGGAAAAAAATAGCATTATTTTTGATTGAGTTAATGGATGAGAATCAAAGTCTTACAATCAATTTTAATTTAGTTTATATACTTTTCACAATCAAATCTAATTTAAGAAGGTAAAAAAAAGGTTAATCAACAACAATTAACTTGTGGAAATCCATAAATCTATTCACAATTGATTGTAATTAATCACCAATTGAAAATTAATCGTTACGACAATTGTAAATATCTTTAAGATACAAATTGTTTAAACAAATTGAATAATTTTATTAACCATGATTTAATCAATTATTAACATGGTAAAGTTAATTTAACCATATAGTAAATACAATCAAATATTAATCAACCAGCAAACTAAATCAACACAAAGTTTAATATGTATTTAAGATGAAAATAAATTAAATTTTCAAGGGTCTTACAGCAATTGGAAAGCAATTAAAAACTTGATTCAAATTTGTCCTGTGAAAATGGTTAAACTTGTAATACAAGGTTTCGTTGATTAGGATAACGAGAGAGTAACTAAATTAAGTTAATTCAGTTTACAAATCAATATTTGTTACCTGTAAAAATCAAACATTTACCATTAAATTGTAAACAAAATGACATTTAGTTAACCCAAACGGATCATTAACCTTGAAGGTAAAATATATAATATATACAATTTGTTAATCAACATAAATTGTCAATTACCTTATCATCAACAGTTAATTAGATGAAGTGTTAAAACCCAATCAAGAGAGAGAGAGAGAGATGGGCTTAATTGGAGACGCAGATGAATTATCAATGAATATTATCATTTCCATTTCCTTTTACAGTCCATTGGATACCTAAAAGATGACGATGATGATGAAGATGATGAAGATGATGAGTTTGTGTATAATTATCATCATTTGTTATCACTATTGGGTCGCCTCTGTATCCCTCCCATTACTTATTATCTGATTGATAATAAACACTATTCATGTTCATGAGAAACTTATTCTGGTCATTTTGTCAATTGCTGTTGATTTTTTATCTACACTTTTTTAATTTATTAACCTGATCTGAATGATTTAATGACCATCATGATGATGGTCATTAAGATGTTAATCTAAATGATTTACTCTTGATTAAGCTTTTTGGTGTTTGCATAATTTGTTCAATCTCAGCGAAAAAAGCAACAAAAAAGAGCTACAGATTAACTCAATTCTTTGGGTATATAATTTTTCTTCACCTTTTCTTTTTTCTTGGTGGGAATGATTCCAAATATTCTGAAATAATCATGATGTTAGTTTGATGATGAGGATGATGAAAAGGTAACTAGAATCTTAAGATGATAATGATTAGGATGATGATGATGATGATAAGGCTTCGATTCTCTTTCTTTTCGTTTCATCGTGACACGAATCCCGAATCACCAGTAGATCTTTGAGAATGATGTGATTAAGATGCTAAGAAATAGGAGGAGAATCATGTTAGAGAGAGAGAAGAAAATTCTCCATCCAAAAGAGAACAAAAAAAATGTTCTACATAGAACAAAAAAGAAAAATAATAAGAAAAGGAAATATAATAAACTAAAGAGAACTGAGAATTGTAAGAATGTTATTATCAGGTTAGAATCATTTCTCTTGATATTTTATTGGATTGTGTGAGTATAATGAAGATGATCATCTTTCATTTTCTCTTCCTATTGATCTCTCTCCCTCCCTTCCCTCTCTCACTCTCATTTGTCTCTTCATCTTTTGATGCTTGGTGGAGATTCAAGTCAATCAGATAACTTTGAATCTTTAGGAATGAAATTGCAACGACATTTAATAAATATCGACTTCCTTATTTACTTATATGAAGCCTTATTCAATTAATTGAGTCACAATCAATTTAATTGATAAAATTTATCATCATTTTTGTATATTAACCAGTTGACGATTTAATTTTAATTACAATTGAGAAGTGATTTCCAATTGATCAATTGCAATTGTGTTTTTAATTAGCTTGTAAACCGTATAAACCAAAGTAATTAAAACTTTTAAACTAATCATAATGATTTGTTTCTGAAAATTATAATTACAATTACACTTTTTTTAATTGAGTTTACGAAAGGTTTGTTTTCAATTGGCTGAGTTAATTAAACTTTCTTTCTCTATGGTTTTTAATCAAATTGTTACAAACTGAGCACAATTAATAGGATTACAATAAAATCTGATTATTGTTGGTGATTAATGATAATGATAATCAACTGTGATTAACCTAATGGAAAATGATTTCCAAGATGATTATATTTATAATCTTAATCATGATGAGGATGATAATGATAATAATACTTTGACAAAAAAAGTTATCATCATTAAGGTGAAAATATAAAATAAATTGTTAAGATTTACAAAGTGATTGAGTTAATGGTGATTATCACAATGATGATGATTAAGGATTTACCAAGAGTACAGATTAAAAACTCATTTACTCAATGGACTCTACGATTTGATCAATTATTTATATTGGATCTTCAATATAACATAATACAAATGCTAGTATTTTATCATTAGACTCACAGAGAGAGAGAGAGAGAGAGAGAGACAACTTTTTTTACCTTGACTTATTATCATCATTACTATTATCACCATTATAACTTTAGCCCCTTGACCCATGGTCAAGTCTTTACACTTGATAATAATGATGGTGTTTAACTAACTTTTGAACATTATATTGAAAAGTTAATAGTAATTTGAGTCTATCTCAACCAACCGGAAACTATTTCACAGGTAAAAAACTCTATGTGTTACCTGTGTATTAATATTATTCATTATCACTAACAATTAATTATCCAATACAAGGACACATGATTTTCACTCCAAGGTCCATGACCAAACCTCTCATTATCCTTTCACCTCCTATGGTAGATTAACTTTGTATCACTCATTAATATGGTCAACTAGCAACCCAGCGACTCTTACGTACACATAATATCATAAATAATAGTAAATGGTAACAAGTCGACTTAATAATTAACATGATGATCCATTGACCAGAAAATTTTGACTTTAATTAAATTCAATAGAAAAAAAATTATGTATAATTGATATAATTAGAATCATGTTGAAAAATTATCATCATGATTCGGAACGTGATCACTTTATATTATTATCATTTTCTCTGAATAACCGAGAGAGAAAGAGAGAGAGGAAAACTTTTGAAATCCATCATGATGGACATTATAAAAATTGAAACTTCCATAGGAATATAAAAGTATCACCACAATTTAATCATCATCATCATTATTTCAATTACTTTACAATTTGTAATATTATTGTTATTTTATTCAGAGAAATATAAGTTTACTCTCAATGTCCTGTTACTCTCCATGAGTATCATGAGTAAACAAGTAAACAATCAACATCGTAAAGATTATAACGGTTACAATCAAGAGAAAATAGTAGAAACTTTAAATTGCAATATTTACCATAGATCCATTATGATGATACCATTTATTGCCTAAATTACATGTAGACCATTAAAAAAATGGTAATCATCAAGAGTAATATCATATATATGTTTAACTATTACAATCTTTGTGTAAAAAAAAGTGAAAAAAACTAGTAAATCTAATTGATCCTAATCCATTTACTATCAACTAAACCTTTCCAATAGCCATGTAATGTTTTTTTTTACTTTTCTCAAAAAGATCTAGTAATTTTATCCCATTGACATATTATCATTGATTATTTATGATATTTACATAAACATGTACCTAGGAAACTCACTCAATGGTACCAGAGACATTTATTGTTATTAATATTATCCAAGTATTGTTTTTGTTTACCTTTGTCTCTGATATTTATTAGATTACAAGTTTGGCCGTTACTTTTTCCCGCTCTTCCTTGATTAAGTACATAATTACTTAATCATAACGGTACTTATGCTTACTTATTACATGTGATTATCTGGATTAATGGAATAATTTTCTTATTCTATCAACTTGTTAATCCATATTGTCTTCTGTGTGTTGCTATTATTTTCTCGTGCTGTTTACCTTTAGGTCTTTAATCATGAATGAAATTGTTTTTTGTCCAACATTGATTCACTTTAATCTTGATTGTTTATTCACTTTCCATATTGTCACCATGTTAGTTTATCCGAATTTTCATCTAATGTACTTTTTTATTATCTTTCTCAACTCTGAACAGTTCAGATTCTCAGAACTTTTTTTTTACTCTCTCCTTGTATATTATGTATCTTATTTTCTGTTAGTCTTTTTTTGCACAGTCAAGCTGAAATATTGAACTTGATAGATTTCATGGGATTCAGTTTTCCGCATGAGTTGCAAGTCCATATTGTCTATCGCTCTCTCTCTCAATTTACACACACTCTCTCTCTCTCTCCATCTCCCTCTCTGATTTCTTATATATTGAAACATTCTGATCTTTTCATGGTTCCTGGTCTCTTCTCCCTGTGAGTTGAACATCAATTTGTGACTTATATCATGAGAAAATATCTGATACCTTTTTTTGCCTCCTCTGAACAAGTGAAATGTATTAAGAGCAAGATGAAAATGCTCCCTGTAAATTTGACGTTTGGTTAATTTGACTTTTTCTCTCATTTCTTCATGATACATTGGTCTACACCAACTGAATCCAATTCTGAATAAGATCATTGAATAGTTTAAAAAGAAAATACCAAAAAATTTTCTTCGATTTATTCATCTTATATATATATTTTTCTCTCCCTCTCACTGTTTATATGTGTATATTTCCACCTTCATTCGTATTCATTTTGACTCTTCATGACTTTTTTTCTGCTCTCTGATTTTCATTTCTTTCCTTTTTCCTCCTTATTCCTTTTACAATACTTGAAACTTATTCGAGTTGATTTTGATTTAACAAATCTTCCACCATCACAATCACTCATCCACCCACTCCCAACCTTCCCTGTTGAATCAACCTTATAACATGAATTTCACCATTAAGATTCATAGATTCAAAAAGAATTCATCTCTTGCTCCATCTCATATTAATTTCATCTGAAAATTTCATTCATCTCACTTCATGAGTTCCAACATTTCCCCTTCTCGTTCACTTGATATCCCATCGAAATGTTCAACTTACTCAGGTAACATCAACATAAGAATGAGACCACTGACCAGTAGATCGGCTCTCAACCTACAAATTACTACTTGTCTTCCTTGTTATTATCATTTAGTTGATTTGTAACCTAGAAAAAAAATCAATTCTGTGTGTGGCCTGAGATTCATTTTGATAAACTGACCAAGTGTAACCTAAATAATTTGACCATCAAATTGCAAATGATTGAAAGAGCGAGAGAGAAACCATGATGATAATGATGATAAAAAAGATGAAGATGAATCTTTACTTTCAAAATAACTTTCATCTCTTATTTATCATCATTATCTGCATCTTTTTTTCCCAAGACCAGTAAAAACAATGATATATCCTCATCATCCTCATCATCATCATCATCTGTATGTCTTGTTAGGATGATATTCATCATCATCTCAGCATTTTTTAAGTCAATTTAACAGGAACCATTTTTTTTTGTCTCATGTTGTACTTTTCTTAATAATATCAATGCTTATGACTCGATCAATCAAACATTTGGCCTTTTTCCTGACAGAATTCAGTAAAAATATGTAATCATGATGGAGGAAAAAAAAGCTCACAGGGAGAGAGTGGGATGATAATAATGATACTATTGATTCAAGAAACTTTTTCCTCTTCCTTTTTAATCTTATTGTCTTTTGCTTCATTTCCGTTGAAGACAATTCTTAACTTAACTCACAATGTAATTGTTACATGACAGTCATGATAATATGATGATTGGTGGTGGTCTTTATCATCCTCATCATATTAATTTTCATCTTTACTTGTTATCATCTTATTCACATGATAAGATGATCATTATGATGATCATCAATTCATTTTGACTATTTTCTTGCTCTCATTTTTAATCTAATCGTTTCACTTTGGATTAAGCCATGAGATTATCTTTCTTTGTTTGTCTATTCAATGTAATAATGATTAAAGATAATCTTTCAATGAAAATATTTCTCTCTCTCTCTCTCTCGTTTACATCATCATATTCATCTTGATCTTCCATGTAAATGCTTACAAATCTTTCACTTTGTTGCTAAGATTATCATTCAATTCAATGATAATTTGAATCTCATTTAGGTTTACACTGTTTTCTATCAATAATAACAACATTTATCTTCACATTTGAAGTGGATTCATTTCCCCCTTCTTCCTAATCATCATCATTACCAGATTTACTCATTTGCATGAATAGTAGTGGGTGAGGGACTCATAACGGTGGTATTAATAGATAGAATGAATAGAAAAAAAGTTCATCCGATAATTAACTTTAATAATATTAGTTCTTTGAGAGAGAATAGAAGGAAAAAAAAATCAAATCTATCCTCAGTCATCTTCCACCATGCACCATGATCATAATTCATGTTGATTATCAGAATCCTCGAGTTCCCATAGAAACAATTTATTTCCAAAACAAAATCAAAGTCAAACGTTTACTGCCTCGTGAATGTACAGTTTAATTCATTACGATTATTGTTCAAACTGAGTTTCCACTTTTTCTGCTGTTGTTTGCATCATGATCAATTCTTTGACTGTAATTTTTTACTATTCACTTGAATTAAATGATTATTTGTCTCTCTCTTTCTCTCCTTTCTCTCTCATACTGATGATAATATTTAGAATACACAAAGAGAGACAATTTTCATGGCATATTGCTCGCAGTTCATCATGAGAGTGTTTATCATGTATATATTTTGAATTCCATGACTTTTGAATATTATCTTTTTGGATGATATGTAGTTTTTTTTTGCCTTCTTCAATGATGAAAAGTGAATCATGATGATGATGATGGTGAAAGAAGAGGAAGAAAAAAGTTAGTCGAAATAAAGTAGAGTGAAAGATGATGAGTTGCTCATCATTTCCATTGGAAGATGAATATTATCTTCTCATTCTGAATATTGTAATCTCATTCTTTCTGAATTTCATGGACTTTTTTCTTCTTCCTCTCTTTCATCATCATCATTATCATCATCATCTTATTTCATCCTTCTCTTTCTCTTTCTACACTCTAATCACATTTTCTATTGAAAAAAAAGCTAATTTGAATGATCTTAATGATTCTTGAATGGATAAGGAAGAGACTTGAATGTAGTGAGACTAATATTGTAATTCAGTTGAAACGAGATGGAACTGAACTTGGAATTGAAATCATCCGTCGAGTCAATAACATGAACTTAAAAATGAAAAGTAAAAATGGTGAAGAGAGAGAGAGAAAAGAAATAGACAAAGGAGAGAGAGGAGGAGACACTAAATGATGTTGATAATGATTATTATGAGAGAGAGAAAGTATGATGATGACAATGATGATTGGATGGGAGGATGATAATGGTTTTTGTTTGACCAGGTAAGAAAAGATCTCATTGATGTTGTGGGTTTTCATCATCATTTGGTAATGATGATGATTATGTATTTTACTCTAACTTGTTACTGTAAAGATTTTAAAAAGAAAAGAGCAAGATGATAATGATGAAGATGATGATAACAACAACAAGGTAATTGATGGTTCCTTATGGCTCTCTCATCTTATAGATTTATATATGAATTGATATACACTCACGCCCTCTACTATAATCATCATCTAATCATCTTTATCTTCATCTTTCTAACTATTGATCCTTTTCTAACCCAAAAGTTTATCTTCTCGTTTCTCTTACTTTTATTTTCACCCTCATCCTGAGTTTATCTCCACCCGAGAGAGGGTGGGAAACCCTCTCTTTCTCTCTACTTTTTTCCTCAGTTCAGTAATAGTAACACACCAAGAGAGTATCAACACTTAAGTACAGGGTTGGTCAACATAATGTCACAATATTTCACCACTTTGTCTTCATCTCCTTTTGTCCACCCACATCTTCCTCCTCCTCATGGTCATCATCCTCTTGCTTTTGACCAAAAATCTTTTCTCAGCATTTTGTTTTGTTTTTTTTTCGACTTCAATTCAATCATCACTCAACTGATTCTATTTTGTTAGCTATTATATTATCAGTTCCAATGAAATGATGATATAAAAATTTGATTTATGTTTTTGTAACAAATAATCAAAAGAAAGAGGAAAAGAAAGAGAAAAGATTAGTTTGAAGATAGTGAGTCTACATGAGAGAGAGAGAGAAATAGGAAAATGAATTGTATCAGTTGATCCGTTTTCTTAAATTTCTGATAACTTTCACTATAAATCTGATAGGATTACATATGAACCATATCATATAACAGGGAGGGTTTTGTTTTCCTTGAAAAATTTTCAAATTCAACTTGAACTTATCCTGAATATCCTCTTGCTATCTCATCCTTTAAATCATGATGATGATGATGATGATGATGATTTAATATATTAATAAATAATTTGTTGATTCTTTGTTGATTAAAACTCATAACTTTCAAATGATTGCAAACAATTGAAAACCATGAAATTTTGCAGGAGTAATCATGATGATTATGATTATGATTGAAATAACATGATAAAAGGTCTAATGTTTGATATCTTAATGTCAACTCTATTATTTCATATTGTATGAACTCTAGTCTCCTTTTTTTTCATCCAAAATATGATCAGGGTAATAACAATGAACAAAGAAAAAAGGTATTTCTCTGAATTATTTTTTCCAGAACTTTTATAATAATAATATCGTGATATTGAATATTACTGATATTTTACTCCAATTCTGTCAAACATGAAGGAAAACAAGTTATCAAAAAAGAAAATGTCAATGGAAACTCAGTTAAATAATATATCTTACTCTTGAAAGTTCCCGATGGTTTCAAGGCAAAAACATGGGAAAAACTCGGAATTATATTTATGTCTAAATACATGATGAATTCTAAGACAGAATTCATAGATTTTCCTTGATATATACAGAATTTATATATAGAATTATGAATTCATCATGGAAGTAATATTTTTCTCTTCCCACTTATTTCCTCTCTTTTTCTTCAATTGAAACGATGATGATGATGATGATGATGATCCTACCTTTCAGTTAGGTAGACACATGGAAATGACAATATTAAAACCCTCCGGTTATTTATTCATCACCCACCCTGAAGATGATTCTGATGATGATCATGGTGATAATCATATTGCTTTGATGATGATAACACCTTCAGATGATGTTGATATATATATAAATGAGAAGCAGTTAATTTAAAACCCTTTTACAATTGACAGGTAACAGTTTCATGTTGTTTATCTGATTATTATCATGTTGATTAAATTGTCAGAAAAAAAATATTTATATTCTTGCAACAGTCAAATGATAATATATATTCAATTTATACCCAATAGATATGATGTAATAATAATAATATCAGCATATGGGGATATAATATCATGAGGTTATCATGATTATATTATCATGATGAGGTATCACAAAAGGTGATAGATGTTGAATCCAGTTTTGTTTACCATAACATGTAATACATTTTGTCAACAATTGAATCAAATTGTTATAATCAAAATCAGATAATCTTATTTACCTATTATTATTATTATTATTAATATTATCGTTGTTACCATTTATCTCTGAGTTTATATTATTCTGGTTGATAACTAAAAAAAAAGTTCATCATGAGATAAACATAAATGAATAGCATTCAATGTGTAACTATTGATATTATCAATGAAATCTCAATATTTTCATATATTATTTTGAGTGTGTGTCTGTTGATCAAATTTAATTGCAAATTCAATATTATTATCATTATCCTATTGTTATCATATTATTATTATTATTATATTTTGTCATCAAAAGTACACTTAGATCAATAAAAATAGTCTATGGTTTTTATACCATAGGTGATAGTCCATGTAATATATTATGATATCTGTTGTCTATTGTTACTTTTGATAAGATTCTGTATCTGCCTCTTTTGTTATGATGATGAAGATGAAGATGAAGATGAAGATAAGGATGAGAAAAGGTTTTTCCTTTTTCTTTTGATACTGATGATGACTCTTTCCATTTCTATCTCTCTCTCTCTCTCTATCTCAGTTCTTGTTGTCAGGTTGAGTGGATATTGAAGTGACCATGGGTCAGAAGACTTGACAAAGAATTGATGTTCATCTTGATCTTTATCTTTGATTCACTGATGATGATGATGATGATGATGAGGAAGATGAGGATGAGGACAATGTATTGAAATTAGGTTTTGAACAAGAATAACAATTTATACCTTTTTTCAGGAGATGATGATGATGATCACAATCAAATCAATCAATTGTTACTAAACTCACTTTCTCATTATTATTTCAACTGTGATTAGTTGCTGTTTATTGTTGTTTATCATTGTAACTATTTGTTTCCAACACCAAACCAATTCAATGACAATCATAGTCTTTCATTAAACATTATCATCATTATCTGAAATCATGAACATGTTACAAGATATATATTCACATCACTTGCCAAGGAATACGCCTTGTTAGATACTATTATTATCATTATCATCTTTGGCCTCATTCTCATCTTGATCATGATGATTATCATGATTATCATCATCATTATTATTAGCATCTTATAAAAACACCAAGTTAAATGTTATCACTTGAAAAAAAACCTCCAATGATAAAATGTCTTATTATCAAACATCATTTAACAGCAAAATAATTTAACTTAAACAGTTTCAATTTATAAAACTCAACGGGATCTTATTTCATCCAACAGTTATCATCATCATCATCCTTTGTTTTTGTCATCATCACTTTTAAAAGTCTCTGGACAAAACTGACCATAAACATTGGGATAACAAATACTAATCTTAACGTTACCATAACTTTTTATCATTATTGTTTATACCTTTATGTTTTTATCTGAACCATTTACCTGTAATCTTAAAACTTTATCATCATCATCATCATCTCTCTCTCTATCGCTCTCTTTGACAAAAAGCAATCATCCTCATTATTTTTACCTTTAGTAAAAAAATCGTTTAGTTGATTGCACTTTCCTTGATTGCTGTTACAATTTAATATCAATCTTACCAGTTTAAAGCTTTTGGCTTTATTCAGGTTGTAACTTATTTTGCTTTTGTTTGGTTAATGCAATATGATGATGATGAGGATGAAGATGATGATTAGGTAGGTGCAGCATCAAATTGGTGATGAAGGTAGGGTTGGTGATGAGAATGATGATAAACTAGTCTAAGTTAATGGTTAGTTGATGAGAGGATCCTCTCTCTCTCTCTCTCTCTCTCTCTCTCTCTCTCTCTCTACCTTTTACATCATTTGCTTTTGTGTAAAAAGAAAAATTTTACAGGTAAAAATCTTTTCATCATCTTCAATAGATTCATCAGCAATAAACATAACAAATAGGAATTGAAAGGTAAAGAGATTTTTTCTTGATCATCATTTCAAATGCTACAATTGTATTGCAATTGATTTTCAATACAATTGCATATGTATCTTGAATTAGATGATGATGACAGACACATTTCAATATTACAATAAGCTAATATTGTGAGTACTGTATATATATAAATGGATTCACAGTTTGATATGTAAGAAAATTCAAGGTAAAAGTACAGGTTGACACAAAAGATATTGAAAAACTCACAATAGGATCTACTATTTTTGCTCAATGATAAATATAACTGTCTATATATTTTTTTGTTATTATTATTGAATGAACAGCTACTCAGGGGGGTGAGTTACAGATAGAACTGAATTACAAGTTGAGATTGAAGATGATGATGATTTCATTGAGTTTGGCGCACCCATGATGATGGACATTTGATGAAACTAAATAATTTGGATCATTTGACTCAATGAATAGCGATAATAGTGATGACAAAATTGCATCCATCAGGAAAAGAGAGAGAGAGAGAGAGATTCATGAAAATTCATATAATAGATTTGTAGGGAAAAAGGAGAGACTCTGTTTGAGTATTTAAAAAAGAGCAGCAGGATTTTTACACGTCATCATGATGATAATGATGATGATGATGATGATTGTATCTTGCATGCTGAGATGTATTCATCTTAAGTGTATCTTGATTGAAATTACCTTAGACTGGCCTCTACCTTTTCATCAACCAATTCAATCTGTTCATTTAATTTCATCTTCTTTTCAATCTTGAGCATCCTCATCATCATCAACCCTCCTCACCATCACCACCTCTTCCTCCTACTCCACCTTCATTTAGATTCAAAGTTGATCCTGTGAATTATATCCATGAACATTTTCTTGAATTAAAATTCCTCAGATTCAGTTAACTGTTGGATATAAAAGAGAGCGAAAAAAATTCACTTTAATCTATGGATTTTTTTCCTTCTTTTTCTCCTTTTTATCTTCACCTTCTTCTCTCTAACAAAAGTTAGATGATGATAAAAGGATGATGCTGATCATCCTCATCTTTTCTTTACCATCAATTTGAGATAAACTTCCTCTGTATTAACACAAATAAAAAGAGAGAGAGAGAGAGCAAAGTTTATATATTTTTTTTTCTTCATAAACTCAACCAAACAAAAAGTAACTTTTCAACTTTTACCTGTTCATGTATGTAACTTGCTACCTTTTTTTTTCTTGCACCAGTAATCATCCCACTCCCCAGGTAACTTTTCAGGTAACATTGACTCTGTAAATTGTGTTATTTTGTTGTAACATTGTGGATAATGTTTAAAGGAGAGGATAGAAGTTTATTTTTTTTCTATTCTGCCCAAAATGATGTGATATTATTTTCACAATATCTCTGGTTAATGTCTCACATACACAGGTAAATGTTGATGAAGATGATGGAGATGATGAAGATGATGATGAGTTATATGCTCTTATGAACACCAATAAAAGATACGATGAGATTAAAAAATTAAACTACAATAAACATTAACCATTATCACCATGATTCCAATGATTTTTCATCCTCTCTTTTTTTTTCATCTTCTTGGTTTATAACCTTTGTTATATTTTTCCAACACATAGACTCACCTTTATAACTGTAATTGACTGAAATAATTTGGGTATTAACATGATGGTGATGAAAAAAAAAACTCGAGGTTTAATTTACCTTATTGTTAATTTCGTAGGCATAGTTTGAATGGTTGAATGGAAAGTTATTGTTATGATGAGACTTAATTGCATTTCCTTGATTGTTAACAGTTGAATAAGTTTTAATTTAAATTGTAATCAGTGTTCATTGACCAAGTGAACAATTTACTCGCCATGTAAATTACAATCATGATCAAATCAATCAATTATCTTTCAAGTTTTCTCATTGAAACAATTGGCAACTCTGATTGTTGTTGTTAAACTTTAATTGTGATTTACATTTACAAAGAATGTTGAAAACTCACGTTTCAATGAGTCTTAACAATTAACTTGATTGTTTTGTTTTATAATTAACAATCTAAATTGTGTTTTCTTCCTTTAAACCTTTTTCAATGGTGATAATGTTATTGTTAGATTATCGTTGTCATGATTAATTGAAACGTTTCAAATGATTTTCAAACTTAATTGTAACTTCATTTCTTTTTACCAATTTCACTATTCCAAAGTTGATGTTGATTAACAATCAAATTAACTTTTCTTTTTTTTTTACTATGCTAATTACTTGCATCCTCTTATCCATCTATTACATAGGGATGAATGTGGATTTATATAAGTTTTTTTCTTCTTCTTGTTAAACACCCCAAGGCAAAGTTGTATCTTTTTCTATCTCAAAAATAATCTCTCTGTCTTCTTCATCCTCATCATCTGTTTTGTCATCATAATTTATCTTTTTTCTCTTCTTATTCTCTCATTATTTATCATCTCCTTGCTTTCTACTTACTACCATTTCCTTCATCTGATTATCATCTTCATCTTTTGATGCTCTTTTTCCTGTTTATCTCTTTTTCATCTTCATCTCTTTTTTCTGCCTTTTGTTCATCATCCTCATCATCCTCATTAGACTTTCTTCATCTCTCTCTCTCTCTCTTCATCATTTTGACAATGTTTCTTAACTGTATTTGTTTGTTACTATTACTTTTTCACTCAATTTTCACCCTGAAGATATTTCATCTTCTGTTGCTATTGCATCTTTTTTTTATCGTCATTATTGTTATTATCATCATGATTTTAGCCTTTATTTGCATCTAATTTTGTTGCTCATCCTCATCATCTTCTTGTAACCTCAAAATTTGTTGTGTTATCATATTTACACAAATGCAAACATATGATTGTTGTGGATATTGGTTAATCTTGAATTTGCTGAATTTCGTTATTAATGATTTTACATGAATTTTTGTTGGTTATCATGAAGATAAATTGTAATCATCTAATAGATTATTATTATTTTTATTATTTCATCAATTTTAAGTTCTTACTGAATAGGAAAGCTACTATTTGGATTCGATTGAGATGATTTACTTTTTGAAACTTTTTTCTTTCAACGGATTAATCTTATTTTGGATTAGTGTTTTTCTTGTTGTTGTTGTACTTTTTTTTCAATCTCACTGGGATAATCATCATAGCTCACTGGTTATCCTGTCATCAACCATGTTGACCTGCTAACTGAACTTGACATGGTAGCAAATCTGATTTCACTTTTATTTTTTTCTTTCCCATTCTCTGACTGAATTTTTTTTTCACCATGAATTTCATGGGGATTCTTGTTGTTTGAGGATAATATTTTTTTACACTTCTCCATATCACTTTCTCTGTTGATACTGAACTTGTTGTTGTTGTTGTTCAGTTATCATGAAGATGATGATGATGATTGGTTTTATTACTCTCTCACAGTTAATCAAAGACTTGTATCAACGTCTCTCATGGTGAAACTACATGGGATGAAACTAAACTGAACTGCATCATCAATCAAATGACCTTGATACTTTGTACTAGGGTTTGGATGACAAAAAAAAAGATGAGGCCCAAATAAAAGATTCTGATGAACTTTTCCCCCTCTGTAATCATTCACATGATGATGATGATGATGATGATGATAACTCTTAATGTCTTTTGTTTGTTTGTTACTGTTTTTCCATGATGTTTTCCCCTGAAAACTGAACCCAGAACGAATCAGATGAGTTAACATTGTACTTTTTTTCCAATGAGATGAAATTATCTCCATTCTTTTGTTTTTTCATCTCCTTTTCATCCTGATTCAATATTCATTTCTCATGAGATCACATTTTGTCTGTTCCATCAATGAAACATAAGGTGCTCATCATCATCATATTGCTCATGATTAACTCAGTGTTTTCCAGCCTTTGAAAACGCTGTTTTTTTTTGTTTCATGATAAATTCTGTACAACAATTGTTTTAATTAATTTGATTGTAATTCATTTCGTGATTATCATAATCATCATTTTAAAATCAGATTGATACGGAAGCTTAAATTATTCTGGAAACATATTGATACTCATGATGTGACCTCTTTTTTTTTAATCACAATTAGTGGATTAAACAAAATTCACAACTTCCGAATGAGATGAAAATTGCAGATTGTTTTTAATTACAATTGATTGTTTATTATCCTTTTCTATTAACAATCAACAATTTGATGATACAAAACAATCAAATTAGTATTTTATCATAAAGGTAAACGATTGATTCTCATGCCATCTATTGGTGATACTTGGTGAATGGTAACTTTCTGATTGTACAATTAACTTTGAACAATTAAGAGTAACCAATTGACTGATTATATTGATTGAACAATTGAACCAAATTATTGATCCATTTTACTTCCGGTTATATTTTTTTTCTTCACTCTATTATTATATGAAGCAATCTAATCTCTTGATTTTTTCCTTCTTCTTTTTCTTAATCTTCCTTAATCATCTTAATTGTCCAGTGGTTTTACTTGATTCAACAAAAGAGAGCTCATTAGACTGGACCAGATATCCTTATGGACCACAGTCTAAAACACCCGGGGTAAGTTTCACAATCCATTGAAATCTAAAGCATCATTTCCGTTTCCTCTTTTTACCTTTTTCTTCCCAATTTTTACCGTTCCAAAAATCAGTCACCAAAAATATTCAATCTCATCTTTAAATCTTATTCAAAATGTTCATTATTAATTAACTCTTCTTGCAAATAATTAAATAATAGTTTTAACAATTAAAGTTGTTGTGATCAATCAAAGTGATTAGATGACAAACATAATTAGTTGAACAAACTTTTCAATTATGAGAATCAAAGTTGGCCTGATCTTTTTTTCTGTTGACATTATTATTATGCTTTCTTTCAATTGATTAACTTTGATTTAATTATCACATGGAATAAGTGAATTAAATTGATAGAAATGTGAACAATTAGTTGACATCGAACCTCCTAACGAATTCGTTAGATATCAATATCCATTTGAAGAGAGTTTAGTTGTTACTTTGTTTGGAAGGAATTTACTTACGCACTAATTGTTATTAACTGTTAATAGAAAAGTTAAGAGATAGGAAAATAAGAAGAAAAAAGTTCTATTTCAATGTTAGATGAAGATGAAGATGATGATCGGTGTCAATCTCATCTTTCACTGTCAGAGGTCTCCGAGAATTGCAATGTATATAATACTTGAGGGTTTAAGAGTCTCTTGAAAATTGAGAAGAGTGAAAAATGTCATCAGGATGGAAACTGTGAACACTTTTTTTTTCATTCCAGAAACAGAAAGAGAATCAAGTTTTTTTTATCATCCTTATCTTCATCTTCATCATCATTATCATGATTTTCTGGATCCAGAAGAAACGAAATCTAATCATCAACAGCAAACCTGCTGAGAGAGAGAGTCTGTTATTTAAAGTATTATAACCAGTTAAAAGTAAACTAGAAGATGATAAAAGAAAGAGAAAAAGAAAGAGATGAAATGATGAGGATGAGGATGATAATGATGGTTGAATAGAAATCATCATTTTCTTATGTTCTTTTCTTTTGGCATCTTTACCTTTTCTCTCTCTCTCTCTCTCTCTCTCTCTCTCTCTCCTTCTCCACCTCCATAATCATCAGCATCATCACATCTCTGAAGATGATATTTTCAATTTCATCTTCATCCTCAACACCGTGGGAATTTTACCTTAACATTTACATGGAAAGATTCATTTTACTGAATTAAAGAAACATTTAACTTTTAGTATTATTATTATAATATCAATAGAGAATCAGTTGATCAGCTCAATCATGATAATCATGTAACCATGATTATCATCTGTCATCATCTTGTTGATTAAACAGAAATTGTTTTGTTTATGATGATCAACAAACAACACCCAATACTTTAATCATAACGTTTTTTTTCAACCTTTTTCCATCCCAAGTAATTTACTTAACCACAAATCATAATTGTTTCCATAAATGAGAGTAAATTGGTTGACTGTTAACTATCTATCATCTTAATTTTTCATCACCCTGCCACCTCCACCTCCACCTCCACCATCACCTCCGCATCTCTTTATCATTTGATTATCTCAATTCAATTAGACGATGAAAGATGATTAAGATAAAGTAAATTAACTTTTTCCATACATGAAACTAATTTTTTTTTCCTTTTTCTTTTCTTTTTTTTCACATGCAATTAAATCTTAATTCAATTGAATAAATAAATATATATATTCATCATCTTGGTTATCTCTATCATCGTCGTGATAATTCAGTGGGTGGAGGAAAGTTTCACCAATTTTGAAATAGGGATCAACTGGAGGTCCTATGTTGTCTGTGATGTAGCTTATAAGGATGTAAATAATTGGCTTTGGACGCCATTCATTGAGCGACATGATGCTAACCGAATCTACATTGAAATTAAATTCTCAATGAGAGATTGTAATTTATTTCCAGGTAAGTTGATTATTCTCGTTTCTATTAACTCTTTAAATTAGTTCAATTGATTCATTATTCGTATTTAATAATAATAATAATTGTAATCAATTTGCAAATTTCTCATCGTTTATTTGTCTTATCCTTTAGTGTTTGTTGATTGTCAATTTTGTCTTTTCATTTATTTCAAAAGTTTATGATAATTTTTATCAATTGGTTTGGTTGAATGTTTTTTTATATACAAGTACGTTTATGTCAATTGTTGATGTGACAAATTTGTTGATTTGTTTTCAATTTCAATTATCATATTAACATTGAGAGAGAGAGAGATGTTGATATTATTATTTTGTTGATTGAATAAAAAGTGAATATAAATTTTATTGTTGATAAATGAATGTTAATTTGGGTCTAATCAATAGGGAACCAGATAGTTAATACTATTTGTATCTCAGCCTGAGGATATTTAATTGTAAATTAGAGCAAATTAGTAAATATTCAGCAGGATGATAAGCTTGAGAGAGAGAGAGAGAGAGAGAGAGAGAGAGAGAGAGAGAGATGATAACGATTGTGAACCTTTCGATTTTAAAATGTAAATTTACATTTGCAACCCTGAGATAAAGCAAGACGATGATTAGGATGATGAGGAAGAAAAAAGCTCCATTGAGAAGAAGAATAGAAAGTGGGAGTGAGAGTGAGAAGGGTGAACTTATCTCTCTTCTCTCTTCATTTGTGATATAAAAGTGGGAGTGAGATTTATCATAATAGTATAAAAAGAGAGAGAAAAAAGTTCTAAAAGAAATTGAATCAACTGAATATATAGTTAAGTCTGTTTTTAAGCTTGGTGACAGGAAAGTGATGAAAATGAAACTTACTTCAAGGTCTGATGAAGATTGTGATGAGGATGAGGATGAAAAAATAAAGAAAAACTAACAGAGAGAATAAGGGAGAAAAGAAGACATTCTTTGAATGAAGATTATACAGCTAACCTTTATAATTGAGTCTCTACAATGAGAGATTAGTGGAAGAGATGATGATGAAGATGACAAAGAGAAAGTCTTCATTTCTATTGTAACTTTCTCTCTCAATCTCTCTCCCTCTCTTTATTTTCCATTCTATATCCAATGTAAACTTTTTTTATCTTCACAATTCAATTGTAGCTCCCTAATAATGACGATGATAATCATCATCATCAACATAATATCTATTATATCTCGAGAATTAAGTTACCTTTTTACTCTTCATCTTCTCTCTCTCTCTCTCATTGGTCTTTTATCTTCTTCTCCTTCTTCTTTCTCCTCCTTACAAATTCAATAATCTTCATCTCTAAATCATTTAGTTATCTTCATCTTCCTTTAAACTCCCAAGTGAAAGAAACTCTGTTCCTCTGTTTCAGTTCATCTTCGGCTAATACTTAATATCCCAGAGAAATTTTTATTCATCTCTTGTTTATTGTATTCTATCATCATCTTCCATCATCATCCTCCTCCTTGTTGACCTTATTTTCACCATTGACCTCAACTGTAGGTGAACCTGAAAAGAATAAAAAAAAACATGAGTAAACATTTGAATCTATTGAATATTTATTAGTGTATATCAATGAGATTCTAGAATCTATTGAATTTGCTACAGAAAAAGAAAAATTAACAATTTTTTCCTTTGAAAATCAATTTGAATTACGAATAAATTTTATATTAAATTGTGTTGTTGTTTGTATTTCCTTTTGCTGAACAATTTAAATTACAGAATTGATATTAACATATTGTTCAACTTTTTCATGGTGGTTAAAACTTTCCATGTAACCACAATCACTGAGACTGAATTTCAATTGAACTAATTAAATGGACAATAAGTATGATGAATGACTAATATTAATCCTGAAACTTTTTCATTGTTTTAATTTCCATAGGAATGGCTTTATCTTGTAAAGAAACTTTTTCCCTCCTTTATCATGAATTTGATTCAGCAAACAAGGAACAAGATCCACCACCATGGGAACCTGAATCGTACAAATTAATTGACAGAATCGCAGCTGATGAAGGTCGATTTACATCTAATAGCGAGGTAAATTTATCTTCTCATCTTCATGATGATTATCGGATGAGAATATCTCTTTCTCTCTCTTTTTTTATTCGTATTAGTCTCTTATCATCATGAATTAATCTTAACTAAACTGAAGGGAATATCTTATTTTCAATGGAAATCGGATTAGTCAATGAAATAAAAAACAACCGATGAGCTTTAATGATAATACACATAAATGAATAATATTATATGAGATGAGAATTATCAATGAGTTGGTCATGATGATTCATTTTCCAGGAATGAAATAGATATGAACAGAATTTGTTTCATGATAGATAATATCTTATATCCATTTACTGTTAAATCTAATCCGATTTCCAGTCATCTGATAGTCTTTACTAATTTTCTTATTATCTTATTAGTCAACTGATGTCATCTTCTCATCTTCATCATCTTGTCTTTGAATGATAATCTACTAGTTTACTAATCTTTCTTTCTCTCTCTCTCTCTCTCTCTCTCTCTCTCTCTCTCTCTCTCTTTGTTTATCACCATTAAGACGATAATAAATACGGAAGTTCGTAGTATCCCTGTAAGTAAGAAGGGTGTTTACTTTGCGTTCCGTGATCAAGGAGCTTGTCTTTCATTGTTGGCGATTAAAATTTTCTATGTGGCCTGTCCCAATATCACCACAAATTTTGCGCACTTTTCATCCTCTCCCACTGGTAATGAATTAACTGCAATCGTACCCGCCGAAGGTACTTGTGTTCCCAATGCAGTTGAACTCGAAAAGCCAAGATTACTTTGTAAAGGTGATGGTAACTGGACATTACCCTCAGGCGGATGTGTTTGTATGGCGGGATACGAACCATTAGGACAATCTTGCCAAGGTAAAACAATCAATTGATCCCCATTTATGATTAAGATTCGTGATTATTTACTTTCTGTCGCTCATTTTAATTGTTATAACAATCAAATCTCACCACAACCGAGATACTCATTCAACTACTAATCAAATCATCTTGTCGATAATCAATCACAATCCATTGGTGATTTGTTTATTTATTCAAACTGTTAACATAATAACTGTAGTATATTCATTTGTTTTAATTAATATCTTTTTCCTATTTGATTATTTATCATCTCTCTCTCTCTCTCTCTCTCATTTTCTTTCATCAATCACTCCTCTCATCTTACTGTGATGATTATATCATTTGATTGAATTAACTTTTATTTTCCTATGGAAAATTATATCAATACAAACTGATAGGTCTCTCTTTATATGATTATATTGATATATTTTACAAGTTAATTTGTTCATATGATTATCATGAAGATACTCATGAGTTTCATTTTGATTATCTTGATTATCTTGATCATCTTCAATCATCTTGTTCATTATTTACCATTCCCTTAATTTTTTTCTAGTAATCATTAAGATTATTCAAGTAATTCATAAATTGTTGGCGGTAAAATAATAAGCAAAAAGGCACGAACATGATTCTTATCATCTTGTTATTGACAAAATACATTATCTTTTCATATTCATCTTATAAATATATTATATAGTTTATTACATTATTATTATTATTATTGTATATCAATTGATATGAGAGATACATAAACATGATGATGATAAGAAACCCTCAGGATGCTTTAGGGTTATTATTGCAATAGAATGCAAAAATTTAGGATGAATGAATCATGAAAGATGAAAGGATGAAAGATGATAAAAGTCCATGATTCTTATTGAAAGTTTCCTCTGTTTCTTTCCCATTGAATGGTCACATTAAGATAAATAAATAAGCAAAAGTTTCCACATTGATATTTACTCAACATCAAGAATAGTTTCTCATATTAATACAACAACAACTACTACTAATTGACTCAACTTTATAGTTTTTTGACCATCATTTAATTGACCTTAGGGTCAGGGTTTGCAAACTCAGGCAAAAACTACTATTAAAGTTTACTTACTATTATCATAATATGTTGTTAGTTTTTTTTTCTTGCTCTTGTTTATATTTAATCTATTAGTATCTTCCTATTGTATCTTGTACGTTATATTAACTTAGTGTTTCTTTGAGGATTAAAATTAATGTATATTTATTTATATCTCTCACCATGATGATGATGATGATGATGATGATAATAAGATGGTGATGATGAGGATGAGGATGAGGATAGACTTTGAAAGAGCTTCCAGACTTTCTGCCTTAAGCCAACGTGTTTACTATTTGAACAAATTGTTGGATTTCATTGTCTCCCTCATCTTCATCTTCATCTTCATCCTCCTCCATATCATCATTATCATCAGCTTATTCATCAATCTATCTTGTATCCTCCTTCTCTCTATATATATATATATTTTCCACTTTGTTAAATCAATGATGATGATGATGATGATGAGCAACCTTTTACTCTTCCTCATTTTCGGGTCAATCATTTACTAACCTTTACCTTTTTTTTCCCGAGTAACAATCAGATTAAATTGAAGTAAATCCATTTGATTATATCGACTAAATTCAATTTATCTCCATCCCTCTGATTTCTAAGTCAATTATCCCTCCCAATTGATTACCTTCATTGGTTAATCTCTAATTTACTTTATCCTTTATTTTCATTCTCTCGATAGTTTGTCCACCAGGAACTTTTAAACCTTCACCTGGAAGTGAATTATGTGGACCATGTCCAGCTCATAGTGGTGCTCAATATCGAGGGTCAACTGAATGTCGCTGTGACCGTGGCTATTATCGAGCAGCTAAAGATCCTAAATGGTTCCCATGTACTCGTAAGTTTGATAAAACAAAATCAAGATTCCAATTAATATGACAAAATTTTCATCTCCATAATCAGAACCTCCATCAGCACCACAAAATTTAACAATTAAATACGTTGACCAGTCAAGTGTCGTTCTAACCTGGTTACAACCTAAATATCTTGGAGGACGAAATGATACAATTTATCGTATTGAATGTGACCAATGTCCATCTACAACTAATTACAGCCCTTCTTCTGAGGCAATTAACGAAACTCGAGTAAACATTTCAGGCCTTAATCCATCATCTACTTACCGGTTTATCGTTTACTCTGAAAATGGTGTTTCTGGTTCTGATTTAAGTCAATTCATCGATGTAACCATAACAACAGAATCCTCAGGTAAGTTCAAACATAAATAGCGATAATAACATCATCAGAATACAATAATCATATAAGAAAATACAATTCTTCAATTTCTAAATCAATCTTAATTTAGATTCTCAGTAAATATATTAATAGATATATGGTTGTTTCTCTGTAAACAATGTTATACAAATAATAGTAAAATAGACAAGGTGAAAACTGAATCAATCTGAAATGAATTGAATTGAATTGCTTATAACACGCAAAAGGCATTTACATAATATCATCATTATCATGATGATGATGATGATGATGATAATTTTGAGAGACTGAATTAAGATTTACAGAGCCATTAACATGAAACTTGACAGATAAAAACGTTGAATAGTTGAAGGGTCAAGATTAATTTACAGAGGAAAATTCTTACATTTAATCACAAGGGATTTCCTATTGAACCTCTTTGTTTTCTTGATCATCACAATTTCATCCTGATCATTATCTTTCTCATTGTGTTCAGTTGTTGATTCAGTTTCAATCTTACCCTGAGTATACATATAAATGTACTGAAAACTAGATAACAAGAACTGAACTTACATAAGGAATAGACGAAGAAAAAAAAAACAACCAAACCTTTAATGATCTGATCTAAGATAGATGATGATCATGATGATCATCATGATTCTCGTCATGTAATTTATGTTTACCTTACAATCTTATGTTTACCTGTCTCATAATACGACAGTATTTCTTATTTGTTTACAATCGGCATCTTACCATTGGTTTTACGAATCATTTTCTACCTCATCTCCATCCTCATCTTTTTTGTCATCATCCATTTTCATTTCTTTTCTCTTTTTTTTTCCTTTTTTTTTCGTTATATTCTTAGGTTATATATCGTTGGTTATCACAGAAGATGACAATGGACACAAGTTTAATGGTGAGTTATCGATGTCCATCTATCTACCTTCATCCTCCACCTCCTCCAACATCTTCCACTTTCCCTTTTTCTTTCAACTTCATCCCTTAGTTTCCTCTCTCCATCTCCATCTTCATCTTCATCCTCATCTCTCCTCCCATTGTTTTCCTGTTTTCTTCTTATAATTTTACCTTTATCTCTCTGTTGTAATAGTAATGATAATAATCATCCTCATCATTATCAAAATGTTTTAGTGATATTTTTTTTTACCTCAAATCAAACCTTGTAAACTGTTATTATCATCATTACGCCTTCTTGCCAACCTCAAGCTCAACAACAACAACAACAACAACAAATAACAATAACAAAGTGAAAATAACACAGAGTGTTATCATCATCATTAAACAGGATGATAGGGAATTGACTTGATAAGATGATAGAAGAAGAAGAAGAAAAAAAAAGATTAAAGGTAAAGAAGAAGAAGATGAAGATGAAGGTAAAAGGAAATAGAAGATTGGTCTTTTTCTTACCTTAATTGTTGTACAATTTCCATCGGCACCTTATATCCAGTAAGAATTAACATCCTTACAATAAGATGAAAACGAGTATCAAAATAGTCACGGTAACTTGATGGTTGACCGATCATTGAGTTTCTATCTCTTGGAGATTTTTTTTTTGGTTCCTTCTCAATCTTCACGATATAAGAAAGAAGATGATTGAGAATGAGAGAGAAATTAAGATGAAAGATATTCTAGTTTTCTGGTTCTTCATCTTCTTTCATTGACCAGTAATAATAATTTTCGGACATCGTGATCTTTTGACCAAAAGAATCAGATAATTAGCTGAATATTGAACATGTTCATCTTGTACTCACTAATTTCATGGTTATTCAACTTTACCTTAACTTTTTTTTTCTTCTTTCATCTTCTTTTCTTAATCAGTTGATGTAATTAAACTGTAAAGATATTGGATAGTTTATAATTGCGAGATGAGGGCAAAAGATAAAATTGAATGTTTACATTTAAATGGTAATTGGGTAATTACTTAAAAAGTAATTAACAAATTGTTGTTTCTCGTGTTTTTATTTTATCGATTTACAGTTGATAACAGGTTGGATCCTGTTCAAATGAGAATCATTCCTGGAGTGACCATTGTCATTGTGGTTTTAATTGCGGTAATTGGTGTGATGATTGTACTTTATTTACGACGAAATACTGATGAATGTAATAAGAAACAACCAAGTGACTGTGATACTCTTGAATATACTCGTTCAGGTGAAGTACCTTCACTTGAACATCCACCGATTGTGCCAACAGCGAGGTTCAATTCACCCTTTACAGTGTCCACTCCGTTGTTCAATCACTGTGGTACCTCTCGTGCCTACGTTGACCCTCACACATATGAAGATCCTCACCAGGCAATCCGTGAATTCACCCGTGAAATTGATGCCTCTCATATCACCATTGAAGCGATCATAGGAGGAGGTAAGTCAAGTTAATTATTCGTGATAATTACCAATCAAACAATCAAATCAATAATCAATTCATTTCATTTCATTTTACTTTTTCTGGTGAGAAAAACAAAAATCAATCGACCCAATATTTTGTACTTCTATTGACAAAACCAGTATTAGTTTTCCAGGTCAATTTAAGATTCAAATGATGGAAATGCAAATATTAAATTTACATCTGATGATGATGATGATGATGATGATGACAAGCATGATGATGGAGATGATAAAAAAATAGTTATATTCAAATTGCATCATAAGGAATTTAATTATTTACCTGATTTTTTGGCAATTTTTTTTTCTTCTCTTCCATCAACTGATTGTGTTTGCAGAAAATGATTTAAACTTGATCAAGGTTAATCTATTATTGCAATCAGCAGTTTCTTAACTGTTTTCATATGCAAAGTGTTTTCTTTATGCAAAATCATCATCTTCATATCATCGTTTTTTTATCTTCTTCATCCTGTTTCTGTTTCTATCTCTCTCTCTCTCTTTTCACTTATGAGAAACCCGGTGAGAGATTTTATTGAAAATATGATTCCAACTGATGGAACTTGTCTAGTTGTTTATCATCTTCTCTGTCTCTTTCTCTTTCTCATTATATATCAGTTGGTGTGATGATAATGGAGGGAATTGTTCATCATTGGAATTGCTTGAAGGCTTTTTTATCAGTTTCCTTTTCTGGTGAAAATATGAAAGAGAGAATCGGAAAGGAAAAATATTGATGTAAATATATTAGATGAAGAGAAGGGAAAATTTTACCTCTTCACAGGTTATCATCATTTACACCGTCATTTCTTGGCGGGAAAATTACTTAAGGTGGGGTGAGAGTTATCATCAGCATGAGTGAGGTGAGAAACTCAGGAAAGAGAGAGAGAGAGAGAGAGAAGATCCTATTTTCATCTCTTTATCTTCCATCAACCTTTTTTTTTACTGATGAGTTTTTAAAGTAAATAATTTTACAGGTAAATAGTGCTGACAGAATTACCTTGAGGGGCTGATGTTTTCTTTTTTGTTTTCTTTCTGGAAGATGATAAAACTGAAGATATTGTTACAATGAAGATGAGAATAGTAATGAAATGCTTATTTTGTACTAATACTTGATGATGGTAACACTGAGATGTGATGATAATGTTCATTGATTCAAAATGGAAAAGTTCATGAGGCCTGTAAATTGAAAGGAAAAGAAAGAGAATTAACTTTTCTTCATCTTGATTATCTTGTTCATTATCATTCAGGTTCCACTATATTTGAGATAAATATTTTTTCCTATTCTCTCCTCTTGGTCTTCTCATCAGCTTCCCTGAGGAGCATAAGATGCTTAAGGCTCTTTCGCCATTAGATTCATCATCATCATCATCATCATCACCATGAAATAGATTTCATCCAATGAATTACCATCCTAATGGAATTGAAATTCAGGGTGGAATTAATTCAATTCTCTCTCTCTCTCTCGCTCTCTCTCTTTCAATTCAGTTCTCTCTTCATCATTATCAACTACTCTTATTATTTTTTATCATCTATTATTATTATATAATAAAGGCACATGAATCTTATCATCAATATCATTTGGGTGTTGTCCATGTTTCCTTTTCCTGTTTTAAATAGTTTTCATCATCATTTACAATAGTTACCCAAATAATATTGATAATAACACGTTAATGAATCTTTTTTTTTGTTGCTGTAAATTTATCAATCAACAGATAAACAAATTATCATGTAGATATGATTGAAATTAATGATCATTATTTTACAATTCAATCAAATTGTTTAGGTAAATTAGTTAATCACTTTTAAACCGGTTCACCTTTACAATTAAATGTTATCACTTTCAATTGTGGTCAGTTTATTAATTTTATTTTATTTTTTTTCATCACTTTATATGTTAATTTGAATTGAGAATTTCAATCAATAAATTTAAATGATAATTGCTGATTGTTTGGTGAACAATATTAATTCATGTTTCTGTTATTTTTTTTTCTTACAATTTAATTGTTAATAATTAACATTTGATTATATGACTATCATTATTGTTATGGTATTGAAATGTTTACTGATTATTGATTTGATTAAACTTTTGTCCCCAATTGTTTTGATTGTTATCCTTGAAATTGATTGATTTCTGTTGATTACTGATGATTAATATTAATTGTGAATTGTAATTTAAATTTCAAGGTGAATTTGGTGATGTTTGTAGAGGGAAATTAAAAATTCCAGGTCGACCTGAGGTCACGGTGGCAATTAAAACACTTAAACCTGGAGCCGCCGACAAGGCAAGAATGGACTTCCTAACGGAGGCCAGTATAATGGGTCAGTTTGACCATCCCAATGTAATTTATTTACAAGGAGTAGTGACCAAAAGTAATCCAATCATGATAATAACTGAATACATGGACAATGGATCTCTGGATGCATTTTTAAGGGTAAATTTAAAATGAAACCACTAATTAATAGAAAAAGTTAATCAATCAATTAATCGTAACAATTGAAATCTTAATCCAGGCCAATGAAGCTAAATTTCAAATCATTCAATTGGTGGCCATGTTAAGGGGTATTGCTGCTGGTATGCAATATTTATCAGAGATAAATTATGTTCATAGGGTAAGTTGATTTACTTAATTGTTACCAGTTGATTAATCATTAGTTAGTATTGATTTGTGGTCATGTTTGTTAAATCATCATCAAGTTTTCAAGTAAATTTGATTGTTTGTCTTTTCAAATTGGAAACAAATTTACGGCCAACTGATTGTGTTTAATTGATTAAAGGCCAAATTGTTTGTGATTAGATTGTTGTTGAGTGATTGGTGTTTTTTTTGCTCCCAATCATTGAAACTAGAACTAGTAATCACTCAATAACCAATGTAAATATTATTATTTGTATTATATTGAGGGTTATGCATTTAATTTATGCTCTTTGTTTATGTTTATTTTGCAAAAAAAAACAAACAAACAAACAAATACTAATCTTATGCATCTTCATCTTCATCATCTTCTTTATCCTCTGTGATTTATTCATCTCTCCTCCTTTTCATGGACCATAGGATTTAGCAGCACGAAATGTACTTGTCAATGCTGCACTAGTTTGTAAAATCGCTGACTTTGGACTGTCACGGGAGATTGAAAGTGCTAATGAAGGAGCTTATACAACAAGGGTAATTATCATGATCGAATTTGTTTTTTTTCTTTTTCTTCTTGTTGTTAGAGAAACAAAAAAGTTCTAACTCAATCTAATAACTTGATCATCATCAACAACAACTGACGACAAGCAACTAAGATATCAGAATATGAATGAAAAGTTTTCTCATTTTCAACCTTTCATCAGCATTTACCTTGTTATCTGTTGTTTAATGTTCATCAAGGTAAATCATTGGCACGTCCTCACGACTTTCCAATGAGTTTCTGTTGAATTTGGTTCAGTTTTTATTTCCCACATCTCTTATCATCAGGTTAATTATCACTCTTAATTGTTATCTCCACTTTTTTCCCTAAATAATTTGCATAAAAAGATGATCAATTATCATTAAATTTTCTGGGCGAAATTCAACCTTTTCCGTGGTTTTTTAAGCCCGTGTTTCCGTTTCCTTTTCTGCCCTTTTTTCTCCTTATCTTCATCTTGTATCTTTCTCCTTTTTCATCCTCATCTTTCCTTCGTCCATCAGCATAATTATCTTCTATCTATCATCATCTTCATCATCATTTCTTTCCTGTGTATCTTTGTGTGTGTCTCTCTCTCTCACTCACTCTATCATCTTCCTCTTTACCAACCCCATTTACCATAGTTGATTATAACCATTGATTAACTTTTACAATTTCGGTTAATTTAGTTGATTTAAATCTAGTCAGTGAGTGTGTTTGTTTGTTTGTAATCATTGATAATCAACTGAAGAGTAAAAATAATAATTGTTCATTCTGAGCTTTCAATGAAATAACCTTTTTATCAACAATTAACATCTAATTGTTGTTACTTCTGCTTTCATGTTTAAATTGTTGTTGTGTGTGTGTGTGTTTGCCCATGTTAATTATCGTGAAAGTGAATTTAAATTAATTCAAACTCCTTTTTCCTTAATCATCATCATCATCATCATCCCTCTGTCTTTATCATTTTTCCCTATCTCTTTATTTATCTGTACCAAACACCCCCCAAGGGCATCTAACCAAATCATCATCATCAACATCATTTTGAATGCTGCTGATGATGATGATGCTCTTTAATGACAAACCCTTGATTCTCATGTGAAAACATATCATTCATTTGATTAAATCATCTTGATGACAAAAAAATTAACAAAATGTAATCACATTGAGAAAACAATGTTTAGTAAAGTGAAAAATAATCATCACCATAAATAAGGAGCAGCAATGAAACAATTAACTATTGAAAAATTGTTCCTCCACCAGATGAAAGGTAAATTGTAATTAACAATTAGTATTACAAGGAAAAGAAAAACAAAACTTAAGCTGATTGCTAACCATTAATTATCACATTGTTACCGGTTAACAATTTAACTTTTCTTATTAATTTGTTGCTCGGTTTTGGCTCTTGTTGTTGTTGGTTCGTTATTGGTGTTGATTTTTTAGCAACTTTTAGGTTGGGTCAATTGTTGCGATTCAACTTATCATATGATATGATTAACTAATTGTTATTTGCTATCCACAGGGTGGTAAGATACCAGTTAGATGGACAGCACCAGAGGCTATTGCTTTCCGCAAGTTCACATCGTCCAGTGATGTTTGGTCATTCGGAATTGTTTGTTGGGAAGTTTTATCATATGGGGAGAGACCTTATTGGAATTGGTCAAATCAAGATGTAATCAAGGGCATTGAGAAAGGCTATCGACTGCCCCCTCCAATGGTAAGATAATTAATGATTTGTACTCATCAACAATTAACCTTTTTTTTCAATGACTTTATTTTTCTTACCTCAACAATTTAACCTAACATGATGATTGAGATTCTTTAACGATAACTTTAAATTGTTGTATTATTACATTTCTATTCATCTTGTTTATCATAATCTTGGAAATAACTTTTCTTATATTTTTTTTGGTTTTGTATCTTATTGAAAAGACTATCAGGTTACTCTTGACCAATGGTCTTCAGATTATTGATCTTCCAGATTATTACCTATTTTTTTATCGCGCATTTTGTTTTCTTTTGGATTATATTTTTTTTTGCTACTTCTTCTGTTATGTTTCAGAAATTTTATCATCATCAATCTGATCTTTTTCTCTTCATCTTCATCATCCTCATCTTTGTATTTCATTTCCCTTGCTAATAACAAGAAATTGAAATACACTTTTCATATGGATTTTTTTTTCTCTAAAAAATCAACTTGCTTCTTGTTATGAATTTGTTGCTTTACTTCATGACCTGTGGCTTTAAGACTCAGCAGGACAGGTAAAGTGAATGATTGAAAAAAGAAGCATCTTTCATCTTCCCTATCATCTTATTCATCATCATCATCATCATCATCGCTCTCTCTCTCTCTCTCTGCATGGTGTTTCCTTGCTAACTTATAAGAAGGTGATCTGAGAGAGATGAACTATTTTCTTAAGGCTACTTGAGCATCTTCATCATCTTCATCATTATCATCATCTTTCTTTATGATCTGTTACCAGGATTTTCTTCACTTTTTATATTTTTCTTTCTCATCATCTTTTTTTTTATCATCCTTGTAGTACTTTGGTAAACAACGATCAGAAATATGATGAGTATGATTATGATATAGCCGATATACTGGTTAAGATGCTTGATTCCCTTGTCACTTTCCTACTTCTCTTCTCTCTCTCTCTCTCTAACTCACCATAATCATCATCATCTCCTCATCATCGACATAAAAAAACCTTATCATCTGTACAAAATGTATCAAATGCTGTCAATCACTTTTACCTTTCCTCTTTGATCCATCATCCTTGTTTTTTCTCCATCTTCATCATCATCATTATTTCATGTTCCTTTCACTGATTGTCTGTTGATTCAACCAAAGGAGAAGAGAGAGAGAGAGAGATTTGTTAACACGTTGTTTTTAATCTTAAACATCATCCAATGTATATTAATACACTTTACAGGGTCACCTCACAGGTCAGGTAAAATTAAGACAAGTTTACACAGGTAAATAAAAAGAAAAGCGGATTTTCATGGATTATATTGTTTACCAAATCTCTGAAAAAAAGCTACACACTTGTCACCTTTATCTTCATCTTGATCGTGTTTATCATTTTAAATTACATTTCTCTCTCTCTCTCTCTCTAATCATTAAAAGTTAATCATCTATCTTATCAGCTTAGATTGTTGTTGAACCTTTAATTGTGATTATCGTTGGTTATTGTTCCCTATTTGTTGATGGATGCGGAAAATTTGTCCTCCATCGTTAGGGATCCATGATAAAGGTTAACATGTTTCTCCAAGATAAATAATCATCTTGATTGTTGTGGTTACACTGTTGATATTAATTTCCACCCTCCTCTTATATTCATCCTCATCCCTTATCATCATCATCCTCTCATTAAATTTGTCGGTTTCTTTAACTTTTTCTTGTTTACTTTTGATAATTAATTACTTTTACAACTGATGATTTTAATTACGATTCTCATCACTGATTACAAACAACAATTTACATTCAACTCGTTTTTATTTATTATAATCATTATCTTCATCGCAATTACAGTTTATTTTTGTCAGTAAATTAAGTTAATCATTTGAGTTGGTCATTGGCATTAGACAACATTTTAATCATTAACAATCAACAGCAGCATCAACAACAACAAGGTAATCTTATTGTTACAATTACTCCGATGTATATTTATCATATGGAAAGAGAAGAAAAAATTTTTTTTCCATTTGCAAATAATCAAATTTAAATTGTTTCCAATCGCCGATAACTATTATTATCATGTTATTGATGATTGGATTCTCATCATTAGATTGTTATTCCATGTTGTTAACTAAATTGCTTATCTGTTTGTTTGCTTTTCTGTGGCTTGTTTTTTATCCAACTTAGTCTATTTTCTTGGTGATATATTTGTTATCATCTTTTATAATGGTATCATTTTCATCCTCATCCTCATCTTCATCTCTCTCACTGTTGCCTGGAAGCGTTGAAAAAACATCTCACCTCTCTCTCTCTCTCTCTCTCTCTCTGTAGGCGTTAGATTTTATATTATTTAGGTATCATCTTCATCTTCATCATCATCATCTTTTTATCATCTCTGTCTCTTGGTTTTTTTATATCATAATCTATTATTGTATCAACTATGTAAACCAATATTTAGGTTGATTTGACAATTTGTTTTCTGTGTAAATAAATTGTCACCTCAATTTAGTGATTAGTATGAAGAAAATAATGTCATTGAAATGAGAGGTGACTGTTGATCCTTTGATATTTGTAATTTACTAATTGTTTAATTGTTTCTCTTTCTTTCTCTCTCTCTCTGTGATATTTAATTAGGATTGCCCTGAGGCTATTCATCAATTAATGTTGGATTGTTGGCAAAAAGATTGGGCTTTAAGACCAACTTTCCCACAGATCGTTAAAACTTTAGACAAATTAATTAAATGTCCTGATAGTTTACAGAAAATTGCACCAACAAGGTAATTGTTTTATAATAAATTAATTGTTTCATTTCAATCAAATTAATTGTGTCATTTTTTTTGTTGTTATTGTTGTTTTTCATTCATTTAGATATCAACCTTTGGATCCATTTAGTGATCCGCCGGTGATTCCTGATGTTATTCAATTTAAATCAATAGATGAATGGTTATCAAGTATTAAATTATCTCGTTACAGAGCTAATTTTGAATCGGCTGGATTAACTAATATCACTTCCGTCTTCCGGTTAATGCCTCAGGATCTCAGTCTATTAGGAATCACCGTTGTCTCTCATCAGAAAAAAATATTAACCAGTTTACAAAATTTACGAGCACAATCAAGCATTGGGACACCCGAAGGATTCTTGGTTTAATTACTAATGAAAGACTATAAATTTATTTAATTTAGACTAATTGGTTAATTGTAATCAATTAATTTCAATGATGATGATGATGATGATAATCATTTCTTGGCTTCCAGAACTTATTTTCCTGTGATTTCCTTGAAACTTTTTCCATGGCTTGGATTCAATTGATTTTCTGGTTCCATTGAAATTTGGAAACAACTTAATCAACTAATTGTTACAATCAACTGATTTTTTTCCAACTAATTGCTGGACTAATTCCAAGTGTTATCCATCATCTTGGCTGGACAATTAAGGAAATTGATTACACTGGAAATTCAATCGACAGTCAATTAATGTCTCTTTTTTCACCAAAGCCTTCCAATGATTTTTTTTACCTTCTAATTGTTACTAATCAATTTGATTTAATTTAGTCAACAATCAATGATAATTTGACAATATATCGATCAATTGTTAAACCTTAATTGCTTAGGTTTCAATTGATTATTCTGTAAAATCCTTTGCTAAAATACCTCAGGCTCAAATACGATAATTTACCTCTGGGATCGAGAGTTAATTGTGATGATAATTAACTTTGATTTTCAATGTTTATGATGACAATTAATTCAATTAATCTGAAATGCTCAAATCAATATCTTGGTGCTTCTCTATTAATCAGAGATAATTAACTTAAATTGTAAAAATGAACTTTTTTTCTTTACGTTTCTTGATTTGATTCCAAGTTGATTTGATTCAGTTTCATTTCTTGTAAATTAACTTTGAATTGTAATTTTAATTTTGTCTAATTCTGTTCAAATTGTTGTACCAATTGACAAGATGGTACAACATGATTAATGTTAATTGTAATCAATTAATCATTGAATAGGATTATAGAGAGACAAGAAAAGTTAATCTAATTGTGATTTTAAATTGAAACTGAAACAAAAACAAACCAATTATGCATTCAAAACTAAATTAACTAATTGTGTAAATAATATCAAACTCTTATAAATATTTATAATTGTAATTTAATAACTTGAAGCTAAAAAACAAATCAACAACAAGTTTGTAAAGGTTAACCAACAATCAACAGTTGATTAATTGTTAATCAACTTTGTTTTTGTCTCTTTTTTTTTGTTTTCAATTGAAAAAAAACTTTTGTAAATCTAATTGTAAATTAATCTTTAATTACTTACCCTAAATTTTAATAATCAAAGACATCACTAGTATATAATATACACACACGAATTGAATTCATCAGAGCAATATAATTAACAATTAACAATTGTTTCTCCAAACAATTAAAAATGACAAACAGATTGATGATAATCAACTCAATCAATTTGTATTGATTAAACTTTTTTTCTGATTCTTTTCGTTCAAACTAATTGCTTACCAATAACTATTCATATCAATGAGAAATCTTATATCTCATCACAACAATTAACTGATCAGTTGTAACAGTTAATTTGGAAAGAAAAAACTAAAATTGTCTTAACATCTAAACAATCAACTTAATCCATGATAAATTGTAAGCAATTAACTAAAACCTAAGTCATTGGAGAAACAGTCAAATGTATAAATAGTAAAAACTATTTAATAATAACAATAAAAAGAAACAATTTTTGATACAATTTTTGTTCAAGTTTAAAATTTTTCTATTCACATTAATTAGCTAATTATGAATGAGTGGACATTTCAAATTGAGATTTGTGACATTAATACTAATTGTTGACGCGAAAACCATGAAAAGATTTGCTCGTGTAAACTTGGAATCGAAGGAGACTCGAGAATCGAATGTAAAAAAAGTCGAGTGAAAGTTCAAGCGATTATGGAAATCGAGCTCTTTGTTAGGCCAATGTCTCCGATTGTTACAATTGCTTTGAATGTTTCGAAAGCGGAAAGTGGCTTTTGTACATCTTCTTGTGAGAACGACCAGTCTTGTCCCCTTGGTTTTGTCCGTGAATCGGATGAATGTAAAGCGGCTTGTCGATCTGATATCGAATGGCCATCCATTGGTGCCCGTGTGAATCGATGTTTGTTGATCGCCATCCGCTTTTGGTGCTTTAAAATGTATCGTAATTAATCATTCACTTTGGTGCAATTGTCCACTTCGGTTACTTGGTAATCCTCAATTAACGGATTGAATTTTTCTCTCATGCTGATTGTGATCAGTTTCCATTGAATTTAGTGGATATAATTTCAATCATTTAGATATCAACATTCGATCCATTAACTGACCCACCGGTGATTAACAACAAACAACAACGGTCCAACAATTAACTATCAAAATCCAAAATAATTTTCAACCAATTAACTAAAACCCAAGGAAAAACAATCACATGTATAAAAGTAAATCCTATTCAACTGTAACAGTAAAAAGAAACAATTTTTGAAACCATTTTTCCAATCGAAAATTTTTCTATTCACCTTAATAATTAGCTAATTGTCGATGAGAAAAGAAAATTTCTAATTTAATTGCTGCTCTTTTTTGAGTTCAATTCGAAAATTCAAAAAAGGCGCTCAAAAGATGCGAGCGAAAGAGTAACTAAGTCGTTGCCATGGTTACACTTGGAAGGAAACGGAAACTCCAAGGGTTCAGTTTTAAGAAAAAAGTTAATTTGATTATTAATTAATTAAGTGATAAATTAATTTAATTAAGTGTTGAATCTTGTAACAATCGATAGAGTAAAACTTGGTGCATCGAATGAGACCCTGGGTAAGTTTAAAGTTCGATTATAACTTAGAGTTTTTTACCTCTTAACTTTTTGCCACAAAACAACCACTCAGAATACATACACTCAGAATACAAACATTAAGAATACAAACACTCAGAACAATTAATTCTAACTACTTCTTCTTTCTCATTGACCTAATTAACAACAGGAAATTAATGATGACGGAAATATCGAGATTAATTAAGGAAATTGGAACAGCCATCACCTCCAATATTACTTACGAAAGTTTGGTTGAAAAGATGACGGAAAAAGGCCTGTGCGAGGCAGTTGTTAAAATTAATTGTCAATTACAAGACGAGAGTGAAGTTTCATCCTGGTCACTGGAGATATTGTCTCAGCCAATCAAATAATGAAGTTTTTTGGAGATAAAGTAAACCTAAGGAAAACCCCAAGGAGAACACCTCAGAAACAAAAGAATCAAGTACCTGCCAATCAACAAACACTCTCACAATTTATTGGAAAAAAGAGAACAAGTGCTTCTATTCTCAACACTCCAAATAAAAAGAAAAAAGTTGATCAGGTTGATCTTGTCAGCACAGGAAGTGATACTCCAGATGAAGTTAACTTGGATGTGGTTACTGACACAGAAGTTAATTTGGATGTTGTTACTGATACGGAAGTTGATGTCCAACAATCGGAGATAGAAGATATTAACTTTGATGTTAACGCCGTTGGAGTAACGATTGATGATTACCATCTAAGTAAAGCCAAGAGATCAAAGGTAATCTCGAAGAAATATAAAGAAGAAGAGGAAGTTCCTGAAGGCTGGTACAAGGTTGATCACCTTTCGCCCAAACCAATTGTACTCATTGAAAAAATCGAGAAGATAGATGAGATTGAGTTAATGTTGGAACATGTTAAAGGCATCCTTGAGGTTGAAGACTCAGATTTTGGAGAGATCGATGATATCACAACCACAAATAGATTTGTTAAAATCTCCTTCAAGAACACTCATAATAGGGATGTTTTCTGTCGTTATGCTGAGAAAAATCAGGAAGGTTGGAAAGTCACAGTTCCCACTCTGAGAAACCCTTGTTTAAGAATTGTGAATATTGACAGTTTAATTCATCTTAAAGATGAGGAAATCATTGAGAGAATTGTAAAGAAAAACAAATTAACTCTGAATGAGGAAACTATTATCAAAATCGTTCATAGGGCCAACAGGAAAAATGGAATGACCCTTATTCTTGAGGTTTCTCCGATTATTAGAGAAATTATATGCAGACGAAAGGGTAAACTAATGATAGGTTACAAAACTTTCCAAGTCTCAGATAATTTCGGGATTAAAATCTGTCATACTTGCTTATCGTATGGCCACAACAATTGTAATCAACAGATCTACTGTCGATACTGTAGTTTGGGTCACATTGGCAAATGTCAAATTAAGGGAAACAGAAAACTTTACAAATGTAAATCTTGTATGAGAAGTGGTCATCAATTTAATGACCCGACTTGTGAAGTTTTCCAAACCAAAATGTCTTATGAACTTCAGTACATAAATTATACATATGACTGGGTTATGGCTGCTAAGCTAGAATGATCATAATTGTATTTGTCTCCTCTTAATCATGTTAAATACAAATCTCTTACCCAATCTCTTTGTATCTTTGTAACAGACACTGAATGAACACAATTATTTTTGTGAAATAAAAACTTTTCATCTTCATTTCTTACAACTTAATTGTGCAAAAAATGAAGAAGCAACTTTAAACTTGATGTTATCAGATCCAGAGATAATTCTGGTTATCCAGGAAGCTAATCTAAAAGGATTAAGGACGATTGATGGAACTAAACTTATTGTTAATGGTCAAACAGTCTTGAGATTCCCGAAAACATTTAATCTTATTCATGTTGATGTCACAATGAGGAGTATTATTTATTGCATTGTTGAATTGGGAAATACTCGTTTCAACCTCTTCAATGTTTATTTGCATAAGAATAATAATAATATGAAGACGAATGCTCTCCTCCTGGTCAACCGGTTGGAAAAGATCTATGAGCCTCTAATTGTGATGGGCGACCTCAATTTCCAATCTTTGCTTTGGGCACCGAGAAAAATGATGAATTCTTCGCGCTCAGCATGGTTTGATATTCACATAAGACCCAGAATACCTCAATTAAAATCCGCTGTTTTACCTTTGGTCAAAATTTTACGAGAACTAGTACTGGTTGTCAATTAACCTCGGTTGATATATCGATGTAGTTCTGGGTAAGCATTGACTGTTGATGTTGAACTGTCGATCAGCAGAATACAGATCATCGAATGCTTAAATCTCTAGCCACGATTACTGTTCCAAAAAGGAAACCACACTTCAAACAGATTCATAAAATAAGACATTACAATGTTAAACTCACAAGTGCTGCGGTTAACCCTAAGGCCCAAATTGACTTGGTCGCTCGTAAAATACTTAATCTTCCTTATGAGAATGGTACGTGGGTTAGATCTCATCGACTGAGTAGGAGACTAACGAAGCTGATGAAACGGAGAGATTCTCGAAGCAAAAGGATAATCAAATATAAACTGGCCAAGTTTAATCCTCTCAAAATACTAGAAACGACCAAAGATCAGAATAAAAAATGGCAAATGATAAATTCAATCATTCTGAATCGAAGGAAAAAACCTCCGATTGAACAACTGATGAAAGGTAATTCTGCCTTAGCGGAACAGGTTCACCTCACTGTTCGACAATTTAAATTCTCGAGACTTAAAGTTAAAAATGAGCCAGTTTTAAATAATGAAGGGTGTTCACTGACTCCCAGGGAGTTGGAAAAGATTGAGAAATTTTCAACTTCAAGCTCTGGATGCGCTGATCTCTACAACATCAAGCAGTGGAAATTAATGATGAATAAGAATCGGGAACTTATCAGCTGTTTAATCAATCAAATGTTTATACAAAATTACATCCCTGAGTTCCTCAAAGTTTCAGGAGTCTCGATGCTTGTTAAGCCCGACAATGTATCTATAAGAATGATTAAGTTACAAAATCATATCTTGAAAATTGTGGATCGAATCATATCAGATAGACTCCAGGTTTATCTTCCTTGCCTGATTGATGCTCCTCAATTTGCTTATCAGGAAAAAGTGGGCAGACTAAATGCTGCTGCAGAACTGGAAAGACTAATTAATCATGATGATATCCTGGTCAAACTTGATTTGACCAAAGCCTTTGATAACATCGATATGGTATCAGTTTATGAAAAAGTCGAGCACATTATTGATGACAACACCTTCATGATGCTGAAAGCCTTTTGTGAAAATAGATGGTGTAAGATCAAATTCGAAAGGAGGACTTTTTACATGCCGGACAAAGGTACACCAGCGGGTTCAAGTTGTGGTCCTTTAACTTTTATTCTGGGAATTGATAATACCTTAGTTGAGATAAACTCAAAGCTCAGACTGGTCAGTTATGCAGATGACATCGTTCTGGTCTTACCCATCACGGAAATCAACGGACTTGCGGAAATACTTCAGTGGATCATGAATCTCTTCATGAAGAAAGGTTTAACCCTGAACATGAAGAAGACCATTATTCAAACAAGAAGCAACATTACGACGAGAAGCCTTAAGGACCTGCCGATTAAAGTGGAAACCGGAATGAATTTCTTGGGTTTTAGACTCAAGAATACAATTAATCACTTCTCACTTGAAGAAAATCTGAGTAAAGCTTTAGATTGCCTTAAGCCTAACATAACGATCATCCAGAAACTCAACATCAAACTACAAAGAGAGATTCTAAATGCCTTCATTGGTTCATCTTTAAGTAATATCACGGCGGATAATCTTATTACTGATGGTGGAAACTTATTTGACATGGAAAAACGGCTGATTCAAATGATTAACTTTACAAATGAATATTTTCAAGTTTTTACGGGAACGAAAGGTCTTGGTAAATGGTCGCAATATTACATTAAAGGAATAGTTAATCCGTGGCTTACACACCTGGAAACACTCATAATGAATCGTTTGGACGCAGGAGATAATCTACATCCTCTGGTTCGACTTTTTTCATTGGATCAGGTTCAAATTAAAAAGATGCTTCCGGATTTTGTAATGGAAAAGAAGAGGACGACAACTTTAGGAGATAATGTTATCGAATTAGTAAAAATTAGTGGGGGAAGGTTCGGTGCGACCCTGAACGATGAACTGGTTGCATTTGATGGCGAAAATTGTGCTAATATTCATCTAGCATTAATTAATGTTTTATTTAGTATTGTCTCTCAAGTAGGTTCAAACATTGTTACCACTTTTATCATTCCGAGTGAAATTTCAAGGGCCAATAGTTGGATGGAAGTTAAAAGAATTCTGGTACTTTATGAACACGATTGGAACTGGTGCGAAGGAGGCTCAGTCAGGAGAAATAGATACAGACCCGGACATCAATTAGAATTGTTACACTGGACGACGAGGAATATGCAGAGGAAAAAGGTGAAAATCGCCCTGACGAAGTTCTTCACTTTCATGATGCGGATGCAAAACTCTTATATTCTAAACCTTAACCCTTCACTTTGGAAATTACCTCACTACATTGGGATTAAGAGACTACTTTTTCTGATGAAAGGATGTATTTATGTTAAGGATAATTGTACGACAAGGGAACACAAACTTATTCATCTTCTTATTGAATGTAAAGCTCAGAAAACACCTCCGATTCCTAGAATTGATCTGAAAAGATTTCTACCTTCAGTAATAGATAAATTACAGTCTATTCTTTCATAAAAGGCGGCAAAAGCCTTTCCTGTAGGGTCGCTTTAGTGTTGCCCCTAGTTACCTCCGGAAACGGAAGGTTGCTCTGTATAAAACAGGTTCCATTGTGAATGAATAAACATCAAGTTTTTTGTCCTCCATTTTGTAATTTTGTTGATAAATTATTTTCCATTTGGTTAGTTGATTAATTGTATTTCCATTGTATTATTAGTATTATAAATATATATATATTTTTTTTTCTTCCTTTTTTCCCTTTGAAATAATAACCAAAAAACTAATCATCTTGAATCTTGTAAAAAATAAATATCATCAGACACTATGAAAGACTGTGACACTGAGTGTCCGAGGAAAAAGTTAAAATTATCAAATCTTGAATATGAACCTTCCTGTATATTGGAATATCTTGAACACAAGTATAAAACATTACGTGAAATGTGTGTAGACCACCTGTTAGAATTGTTCTACCTTGAACATCAAGGACCTTTTATGGACTATTATAGTTGGCGGAAAAAACCGTTTTCAGTTGACCTACTGCAATATCTTAATGAAAATATTCCTGGTAAGGATTTTGTCCAGTTACAGCCTCTCTCTCAGCCAGTTCCATCATCACTATCACAACCACATCAAGCAGTAACAGCTACCGCCGCTCCTATTGTACCAGTCACCGCGTCCATATCCATTTCTATCGCCTCAGAAAGTATCACCACAATAACAACATCAGTACCTACAATCACATCAATCTCATCGACCACCTCAATAACCACAACCACATCATCTACTAGTGTTAAAACTTCAACAATTCCTTCAAGTTCATCCTCACCAACTCCTAACCTTGTAGCAACACCTACTACCACCAATAAACAGCATTCCATCGCGTCCGTTTTTGATAACTTCATCGGTGAAGATGGCGCTTATCGAGCTAAACAAGAAGCCATTGTCATGAGTAGAATTGCCGAATTAAGAAAAGAAGGCCTCTGGTCAGCTAAAAGATTGCCAAAAGTACAAGATCCTCCAAGAGCCAAAGCACATTGGGATTATCTATTAGAGGAAATGGTCTGGTTGGCCACAGATTTTGCTCAAGAAAGAAAATGGAAAAAGACGGCAGCCAAAAAATGCGCTAGGATGGTAATGAAATATCATCAAGATAAATGTATGCAAGCAGAAAAGGCCGAAAAGGAAGAAATCTTGAGGCTGAGAAAAATAGCTGCAACCATATCCAAAGAAATTAGAACTTTCTGGTCAACAGTTGAAAAATTAGTGGAATATCGACAACAGACAAGACTCGAAGAGAAGAGAAAGAAAGCATTAGATTTACATTTGAATTTTATTGTCGATCAAACTGAAAAATACTCATCTTGGCTCGCTGATGGCTTATCTAAACCAATTATAAGTACAACATCAGGAGGTAGTGATAATGGTTCAACAATTGAATTAAATGCTAGCTCTAAATTAAGCAGCGTGTCTGGTGATCAGGAATTCGAGCCAAACACGTTAAATGAATCTGATGACGAAGAAACTATCGCCAAAGACGAAGAGGAATATGGGACGGAAGATAATAAGAAAGAATTGGATCTGCTTAAAAAAGAAAGTGATATGTTAATTGAAGATGTAATTAGCTCTCAGACTGATAATGTTCAACAAACGGAAATAATGACAAAGGAAAACGCTGATCAGACTAGTCGTGATGAAGATTTCAAATTAGAATCAGCTGAAGAAGAAGAAGAAGACGATGAAGAAACAATTGCTGAACAAGAGAAGCAAGAGAAAAATATCGATTATAGTGGTGAAATTAAGGAATTAGAAGATGAGGCCAACTTATCCATAGACGAATTAAGGAAAAAATATACAGATCTAGATGAAATCGTTCTCTCCGATGGCGAGGAAGGTTACGAAAGTACCGGAGAAAGTGACGATGAGACTAATGAAGATACTGAAAATGATGACGAAGCTTTAACAGGAGATGAATCTGAACCCGAAGAACTTGGTATGGAATCGTTACTTGATGGTGACTCAGAAAGTAAAGAGACTCCATTGATTGAAGTAAGTGTTTCTCTATTGATTGTATTCACTTTCTCTCCAAGGACTTTCTTTTTTGCCTCTTTAGTTTACATTACCTTCTCTCTCTCTAATGGCTCCGAATCCTTTAAACTTATCAAATTCCTCTTTCTCTACTGCTTGTATCTTCATGCAAGGTCATTTTC
Organism: Panonychus citri; assembly: GCF_014898815.1. Classification (NCBI taxonomy): domain Eukaryota; kingdom Metazoa; phylum Arthropoda; class Arachnida; order Trombidiformes; family Tetranychidae; genus Panonychus; species Panonychus citri. The sequence continues at coordinate 228,308 of NW_026515495.1, forward strand.
TTTGTAAACATTGATTCTAATTAATTTCTCACTCTCTCTCTCTCTTTTTTGCTATTTTCCTGTTTTTTTACCTTGATTAACTTTTAAAGGTCGTTTCTTCCGATGGCAAGAAAGTTGCGGCTGATCCAAACAAAGACATCAGTGATATTGCCGCTGGAGCTGAAAGTATTAAACCAAAAGGATTTACATTATCCACAGCGAATGTTGTTACCAAAGTTCCTTTTCTTCTTAAACATACACTCAGAGAGTATCAGCATATCGGTTTAGACTGGCTCGTAGCGATGTGTGATAAAAAATTAAATGGTATTTTAGCTGATGAAATGGGTCTTGGTAAAACGATTCAGACCATTTCCTTATTAGCTCATCTTGCCGTTGACAAGGGTATTTGGGGTCCTCATCTTATTGTTGTGCCAACAAGTGTAATGCTCAATTGGGAAATGGAGTTTAAAAAATGGTGTCCCGCCTTTAAGATACTTACTTATTATGGTAATCCGAAAGAAAGAAAATTGAAAAGACAGGTACATAATTAACTCAAATTAATTGATCTTTTTTGTTTATTAAACCTCGATTCGAGTCTTAGAGTCACTTTTTGGGAAAATTAATTCTCAAATGAGTGCTAAAGATTCTCGAAAATTGAAGCTCTCTTATGCGCTGGTTGCTTATCTTATATGTATTCTCGGTGATCAAATTCTGCAACAACTCATTTGTTTTTTTATTTGTTTCTTCAAAATTTTTTTCTCTCAGGGTTGGACTAAACCAAATAAGTTCCATGTTTGTATCACATCGTATAAACTTGTTATTCAAGATCATCAAGCCTTTAGGAGGAAAAAGTGGAAATATCTTATTCTCGATGAAGCTCAGCATATCAAAAACTTTAAATCTCTTAGATGGCAAATGCTTTTGAATTTTAATTCATCTCGTCGTCTACTTCTCACTGGAACTCCATTACAAAATAATCTCATGGAACTTTGGTCTCTTATGCATTTTCTGATGCCCAATGTATTCGCATCTCATAGAGATTTTAAAGATTGGTTCGTGAATCCTGTCACTGGTATGATTGAGGGTAATCATGAGTATAATGAAAATATAATTAGGAGATTGCACAAATTACTGAGACCATTTCTGTTGCGTCGTATCAAAGATGAAGTCGAAAAACAGTTACCAAAGAAGATAGAACATGTGATCAGTACTCGTCTTTCCAAGAGGCAAAGATATTTATATGAAGAATTTATGAGCCTTGCCAAGTAAGTTCCCTTTTAATCAATGTATCTTATCGTTATCCCAAAAGTTTACATTCACAATCTTATTGATGAGTAATAACTTTTAATAACTTTCGATAATTGTATTGAAGTAAATACGAGTCTAGAGTCACTCCTTTAGACTTATTATTCTAGAATGAGTGCTAAAGATCCTCGAAAAATAATGCTAATCTATGCGTTGGTTTTTATTAATATGTAAATTCCGATCACACGAGCGGCTACATTTTCTTTTCATTTCATTTCATCTCATCAAATATCTAATTGATTTTGTACTTTGATGATAAACTCGTGCTTTTTGAGTTTCTTATAAAAAGTCAATTCGGATTCTGGCTATAAATTATCAATCACAAAGTTTCTCATTTTAACCCTTTTTTCATCTTTTTTGTTTGTTTGTTTACAGAACCAAAGAAACTCTTGCCTCTGGTAATTTTCTGAGTGTGATAAATGTTTTGATGCAACTAAGAAAAGTATGCAATCATCCAAATCTGTTTGAACCGCGGCCAATTACCTCTCCGTTTTCCATGGAAGGGATCACTTACCATACTGCATCATTAGTTACTACACCTTTGGATTATGATCCATTTAGGAATGTCAATCTAGATTTTTTAAATTTAAGATTTGTCAATTATTCTGTTCCTCCGTCTTCACTTAGTGCAATAGCACAACATAGAATAAGTGAATACCAAGCATCTCATAGATTAATTGAAGAAATCGATTCAGCTCCTCCCCCACCACCCAGAATTCCCAAAGCAAAGCTACAGCTTCGCATCAACGTTAAAACAAATACATCTGCCATCCCATCTCCATCAATACAACTTCAGAAAGGTTTTCAAATTCAATCAAAAACATTACCCTCTGTACAGATTAGATCTTTTAATAATATTCCATTGATTGTTGGCTCTGGTCAAACTCAGACGGCTCAATCAAATTCAATCCAAGGACCTAGGTTATTTTTATTATCCGCTCCAAATAATTCAGCTTTTACTCCTTTAAAAACCAGTACAACAATAGGTAACTCAGGTGTCATTGTCACTGACAATAATTCCTCAGTATTGGGTGGGACTCCTGGAAGTATTGTAAAAAAATTGACATTGACTAAATCTCTTCCACCCGTCCAGTCAAGTGTTTTAACTAATCAACGGGTTAAAATACCCATTGGAAAGTTGTTACAAACATCATCAGGACAACATATTCTGGTTAATCCTGTACAATCTTCACTGGTTAATCAGTCTACGCCTATTGTTTTCCCCGGTAATGTAAATATTTCACAAAGTTTAACTCAATCAAGAGTCAGTCTTGCTGAAAAGCAATCAAATAGTAAGTTTCCAATCTTTATTTTATTTTAGTTCTTTTTTTCTTCTTCTCACTATCGAGACAACCAAATTGGGTTTTTCCTTTCTTTTGGGTTAAATACAACAACGTCTCGTAAATTATTTAAAGATTTACAATCCACTTAGGCGCACTAACTTATTGCACACTAGGCCAGCTTACCTATCAAACATAACTAATGTATTTTAATTATTTGCATTTCAGGTGATATTCCAAGTGAGAAGAATGATAATTCACCCTCAGAAAGCCATACCAAGATCTTGGACGAAAGGAGATACGTTGAAAGAAGAGAAAAGCTTCGTCGAATATCGAGGATAAACGCACGTCGATGTTCATCAACGGCACTTTATGCTCCAGATCTTATTCAAATGTCCACCGTCTCAAGTCATCCAAGTCAAATCTGTGTGGAATCCAGATTAGGAAACTCTATCTACAACAATGGTCAAGGATACTTTCATTGTATTCATAATCAACTTCGTGACCGTCGACCAAGAGATTTTTTTTATTACTCTGATTGTTTAACAACCATTTTAAAGACTCCCGAAGACCTTACCAATGATCTCAATGATGTTCTCAAAAGATATGTTTTCCTTGTGCCACGAGTTTCATCCCCTCAAATTCAATTGCATGTTTCTCATCCAACACCTTGGAAAACACAATCCGAATCAAATATGATTGAAGATCTACGAATAGGATTATCTTCTAAATGTGATTTACTTCATCCAATAATATCAAATTTTAGAACACAATTTCCTGAATTACGATTAATTCAATATGATTGTGGTAAACTACAAAAACTGGATGAACTTTTATACGAATTAAAACAAGGCGGTCATCGCGTATTAATATTCACCCAAATGTCTCGAATGTTGGATATTTTTGAACAATTTCTTAACTATCATGGTCATACTTATCTCAGATTGGATGGCTCAACAAAGATTGAGCAGCGTCAAGCACTCATGGAAAGGTTCAATGCCGATAAACGAATATTCTGTTTCATTTTGTCCACTCGCTCGGGTGGAATCGGTGTTAACTTAACCGGAGCTGATACTGTGATATTTTATGATAGTGATTGGAACCCAACTATGGACGCTCAAGCTCAAGATAGATGTCATCGAATCGGACAAACAAGAGATGTTCATATTTACAGGTTAGATTTTCCTATTTCTCTTTAAAATGTTGACATTTAATTAATGTTTATTAATCTTTCTTTTTTATTCGCACAGATTGATAAGTGAGAAAACTGTTGAAGAAAATATCCTTAAAAAAGCAAAACAAAAGCGTCTCCTTGGAGATGTTGCGATCGAAGGGGGTAATTTCACTACAGCGTTTTTCAAGAAGGATACACTTCATGACTTGTTCGGTGATGTGGACACTGGTGCCAAGAAAATGGAAAGTGAAAAAGCGCCAGAAACAACAATTTCTAGTGAAGAGAGAAAGACTCCAGTTCCTGAAGAAAGTAACAAAGTTCTTGTTGAATTGGAACAAGCATTGGGAACAGCTGAAGAAGACAATGACGTTGCTGCTGCTAAAACAGCTCGAGCTGAAGCAGCGGCAGAATATGCTGAATTTGATGAATCTATTCCACTTGATATTGATGGTGAAAAGGGTGAAGAAAAATCACCAGTAGAAGATGAACTTGATAAAATCATTGAACAGGTATTTAGAAAAGATTATCTCATATCTCTCATATACCCTTTTTAGTTAACTTTTTTTTCCTAATTATCTGTCCAATTTATCCCGATACTTAGCTTACTCCTATTGAACGTTATGCTATGCAATTCTTGGAATCAATTCAAGAGCCTTTCACAACAGAACAGCTTAAGCAAGCTGAGGTAAGAATATGGTTACAATTGAATAGTCAGAATGGTACAGGTTTCGTTGTTTACGCTAATTTAAAACTTTGTCTCTTTGTTTTCAGGAGGAAATTGAAGCTTCTAAAAAAGAATGGGAACTTGGACATCTCAAATCTTTAAAAGAAGAGGAAGAAAGAGCTACCAACGGAAGTGATAGTGACCAAGATGATATCTTAGCCATGTCGAGAGAAGAAGCTTGTCAGGTTAATAATCGTAGCCATAAAAGCCGATCCTCCTCTAAATCCACAAAGAATACTGATCAGACGGGTGGGGCTACAGTTACACCAAAAACAGTTTCTGCTGGAGTGACAACTCGTAAATCTAGAAACAAGTTGAATAGCAGTTCAGTTGAAACAAAATCAGCTGTAACTGAAACTCCTAAAATGAATACAAGACCTAGCAATCGTTCTCGCCGGTTCACTTTAAGCCCTACCTTAATATCTCCACCTTCTGAGCAGAGATGCGTGCAATCTCCTCGTAAATCTCGACCCTCTAGATCTCCTAGAACAGCCTCCTTATCTTCATCCACATCTCCAGTGACTGAATCATCATGTCGCTCAAATGTTAATTCTAAAAATGATGCAACTCCAATTAATGAAACTGGATGTCGAACTCGACGTTCAACTAGTTTTTTGAACAAAAATGGAACATCAGTTTCTCATTCACCCAATGATTCCTCTAGTAGTCCCATCTCATCCCCAACTAAGAGTAAAGCCTATGCTACTCGAAGGTCGAATGAGAGATAGCATTTGCGAATTTAGCTTGATTCGAATTCTTTTTTTTCTCTCTAAATCAAATTTCCTGTGATACTTCATCTCAAATCCTATTTGCCACTCAATCTAATTGTTAATTAACTTGTTTGTCCACCACTGTTGCTTTGATGACTGATCTCTCTCTCTCTCTCTCACTCTCATTCTCTCTCTCTATCTCCTTCTCACCTTTGTAAATTGACAATGATTAGAAAAAATATTTTACTTTCTTCTAATCTTCTAATAATTTTATCGCTCACTTTCTTAGTTTGTGATCTCCTCACAGATTCTCACTTTCCAATTGATTGCATTTATTTGCTATCATAAATTGAAAATGATTTTATATAGTTATTGTTGACGTTTCACAATGTTATCAATCTATTAATTGCGTATTAATAGAAAATTAAGGTCTACAAATAGTTGAATGGTTATATCGTCTTTCTCTTTTGCATGTCTCTCTCTTTTCCTTGTCGAGCTTAATTTTTTTCTCTTTCTTATAATTGGAATCACCTTAAAGTCACGGAGAAGATTAGGAATTGTTCTATTCTATTCTAAAAATCCCATTGAAGAGGCTTAAAAGGAAGTTAGAGTCAGATACGACGGAGAAACACGCAATTGTTTTTGTTTTCTGATTCTCATTTCTTTTGGTATTTTCACCACCAAGAACTGCTCTGTTTTTGTGAATCACTTTCATCAACTCTCTCATAGTCATCAGTCTTTCAACTAAACCTGAATGATTATGACTAAATAAGAAAAGCACATTTCTTTTTTTTTCGTAACTGTGTTTTCCTTATGCTAATACTGATGGCTTATCAATAAGACTTTTTTTCTCATTTGTCCAATCAAAACACATTACCTTTTAATGAGAAAAAAAAACGAGGACAGATTCACTTATTTGTCATCAAATTCTCTTCTAAACAAAACTATAATAACTGTGTCAAGCTTGATTGTTTAAGTTTCGATTAAGAAAAGAGGAAACCAACTAGTTGCTGAGAAGCTCAGATGATAAAAGCGAGAATTTAAAAAAGTTAAATAAGGTACTTGCAACAATTAATTTAAACAGCTCTTGGTTTGTCTGATCCCTTTTGCACCATTTTGAAACTCATTTCTTTTGGTTGTTCAAATTTCGATTTTTATTTTTCGTTTTATTTTTCGAGATCATTTATTTAAACTAAAACTTAGACAAATTCAAATAATTTTCAGCTTTACAATTATTTATTCTGCTGATTTTATCCAATGAGCTTAACCCATTGATTGTTTTTTTTAATTATCTCAATTCAGTTTAATTGAGTTTCTCTAGAAGCAAATATTTATGATGAGAGTTAGTGCCATCTTATTAGAATTTGTAAAAAATTATCTTCAATTACAAACCAGAGGAAATGTTCTTGTTAAGCAAAAATACCAAAGGAAATGGGATGCATTTGGGATGACCAACCCTGTTCCATACTAAGTCAAGGTATTCATTGAATCTAATCTTTTTCTTTTATTTCTTTTCTTTTATCAATCTTGACTTTATTTTAGGTTTACATCTCATACAGTTCAACTGGAATGGAGCAAATGCCTGTTTGGACTCCACCAACACCACCACAAGACTCAAATGATCTTTACATTGACTATTCTTTGGCATTCACTTACGAAACTTCGGTTATGCCTGAATCTCAAGTCCCCCCTGTTTATGTTGCCAAAGAAAACAAACGTTTGAAATTAGATCATAGAGTCATTGCTCGTAATAAACAACACAAGTTACGCAAAGATGAAGTTATCAATATTCCTAGATCATTATTTGATAATACAATTCCAGCTTTGCTTAAACTTCGTCGTGAGCTTCGTCTACAAAAATTGAAAGGTCTATTTACCGGTGGTCCTGATGTTCATCGTTTAACAAAAACACTCATCTCCATTGGAGCCAATGGTAATCTACCTCAACCACCAACTCTCACTCAACAAGCAGCAAATAGTAAACAGCCTCAAGTTTACCTTCAAGGTCTTCAATATGAAAGTCAAATCCATTGGAACATTAATGAAGATTGGGCCATTCTACGTGTTATTCAATTCCATCAAGAGTTATGCCTTAATCTATTAGTTCTTACTCCAGGCCATATTCCTAATTGGGATCTAGTTTCTGATGCTGTTAATTCTGAAGCTTTCAATTTTAGATCCCCTAAACTTTGTCGTCATCACTATGAAAGTGTTGTTCTACAGCGTGAAGAGGGTAAACTATTACATGATCCTTCCCCCAAGAAAAGTAAAAAACTGCAAAAAGCTGCCGTTGCTGCAGCGGCCGCAGCAGCAACGGCAGCAGCCGCTTTGGCTGCCACACCAAATACAACAAATTCCCCTGTCCCTTCAGGGCAAGCAACTTCTACTCTACCTAAACCTAGTCAAGGCAGGCCAATGCGAACAAGTCACATTTTCCTACAAGATAAAAATCATTCATTTACACAATTCTGCAACTCCCGATTTGAAACCATCAAGCAGATAGCAAATAAAAAGCAGCCAACAGTGAAATTATTTTTAAATGCAACTGGTAAGAATCCCAAACATATTGCAATGCTGGGTGAATATGGTATTAATTATGATCAGCCGATGACTCCTATGCAAATAGCTCTGAATAGAGCAGAAAGATTGGATAAAGAGAAAGCTAAAACTAGACAGCAGCAAATTACTGAACAACAATTATTATCGTAAGTTAATTTTGTTTTATTTTCATTCATCACTGTTAAAAGATATTAGGAATTTAACTTTTCTATTTTTTTTATTACGTGTCTCTATTTAAACAGAGAAGCACAGAAACAAATTGTTCGGCAGAAACAACAACAACAGCAGCAACAATTACAAAGACAAGTGTCTGTCAATCAACTTGCTCAGCAAGGAGGAGGAGGTGGTGGAGGTATTGTTGCTCAGAGACCTACAATGAGTCAACCAGCAACTCAAATTTTTACGTAAGCTCATCTAAATCTCTCTCTCTCTCTCTCTCTCTCTCTAACCTGTGTAATTATTTTCTCTTCTTTGCTCACCATAATTATTTTCTTGTTTTTTCTCTTTCTTCTATTCAGTGATAAACAAGCTCAATCTGTTCATCAGCAACCAACACCCCAACCAACTTTACCATCTACTTCACAATTGCAAACACAAATACTGAGTCACGTTCAACCGCAAGCACAAGCATCAGCATCAGCATCAGCATCAGTAGCACCATCAACATCAGCATTAGCACCAACAGCACCAGCACAACCTCAAGTACAAGCACAAACTTCACAAGCGATTCAAATACCTCAACAATCTCAAGGGCAAATTATTCAATTAAAGCAACAGCCCCCACTCAAAACCGTTTATCACGGACCATCGATAACGTTACAACCCTCTCAACAACAACAATTTCAACAAGCTCTTCATCAAGCTAAAGTAACTACATTTAGTCAATATTCTGGTAACAAAGCACCCAATACCCAATTTGTCATGACTAATTTTGGAACGGCAAATAATCCTCAAATTACCAAAGCTCTTAATCATCTTGTTGGTCTTGGCCAATCTTCTCAATCAAATGCATCCTTGGGTCAAATGGGCACAGTTCTACCTCAAGCTACTCGAATAACCGCTTCAACAAGCAGTGGTGGTACAGTTCACATACCAATTGCCGCTGTTCAAGGTATTGTTTCAGGGGCTCAAACTCCAACAGTTTCGGTATTATCTTCTCAACCAAGCGGAGCAGTTCTTTCAGTTACAGCCTTGCCACAGAATCAAAATCAGAAAATTTTAGCTGCTACAATAATTCCTTCTAATAGCCCTCAAGTGGCGGGCACGAATATCACTCAGAGTCAATTGCAGCAAGTTTTCAAGAGCCAGTTGCTTCTTAGGCAGCAACAGCAAAAACAACAACAGCAACAACAGCAGCAGCAACAAGCTTCTCAGCAACAGCAACAGCAACAGGCTTTGCTACTACAATCTCAACAGGCCTCTCAGCAGCAACAGCAACAACAACAACAACTGCAACAACAGCAACTCCAGCAATTACATCAACAACAACAACAACAACAGCAGCAGCAACAACAACAACAAATTACCCCACAACAACAAGCAATGAATGTCGCAATCCCCCAGGACACTGTTCCAAATCCATCCAAAAGATTAGCCAACACGCTGGATCAAAGTAATTCACTGATAAAATAGTTGGTTAATTATTGAAACAATGGTAACAAGTAAACACTGAATTCAATTATAACAAATTGAAATGAATGAGAAAAAAAATCAAGACAAAAAAACAAAACAAAATCAACTAACAAACACAAGCTCTTAAGGCGCAATCTGAAAAAAATAATAACAATCAAATTTACCAACTACTAAATTAGAGCAGATCGAGAGTCCAGTTGATTGTTATCTTTTGATTGTTGCTAACTATTATTGTAATAAAATGATTAATAAAATCGTGAAATCGTGTATATGATCTATTGCTATTACATAATTTATTTGACATTGAATAAACATGATTTACTAATTGTTGAAAAGAGTAAGACAAAGAGAGTGGGATAAACCCATTAAATAGCATTGACTTTTCATCTTCCACCTCCTCCACCTCCACCTCCCACCTTCAACTATTAACCAAGAGTTTGGGATAATTTTTATTTATAAGAAAGTCCAAACTGTTAATCTAGTATCAGTTATCAACTTGATCTAATAACGATAACAACTAATCAACAATTAACTAAGTGAGGTAAAAGTTTTGGATCAAAGTTTTTCTCGATTGATCCAAAAAAAAGTTTTCCATTTGTGATTAAGTTTCTATCGCCGAGTTTTTTAAATTAACTTAGCTTCCAACTGTTAACCATCGATCTCGCCAATCATGGCCTGGATCAATCAGTCACTAATTAGTTGCGTATTAAAAACAACCCTTGCTGTTAATTTGTTATTAACTTTGATGACTGGAAATGTTGGTTCATTGGATACAAGTGAAAATGAAATAATAACCAGTGAATCAGCTGATCTTCATGTAGCCGAATCGATTCCAGATAAAGCTTATTCATCCGGTTCAATGGACGAGGGACACCACGAGTCTGGTGGTAAATTACATTACCAATCCCACCACGGGGAGAAGGCGGCAGGCCATGGACATTCAGATAATTTCCGTGAAGCGGGTCACCTAAAGAAAGGGAAGGGCGGTCATCGCTACCATGACGCTGGTTCTCACCATAAGGAAGCGGGTTCCTCGGTGGGTCATGTAGACTCTAAGGCCCATAAAGAGCATAAGAAAGTTTTAAAACACAGTTGGGATCGTGGCGGTGGATTCGTTAAAAAGTGGCACTGGGACAAAGGTAATCACCTTGAGAAGGAGCATTCTGATGCCTCAAAGAAACACTTAGCCCATAAGAAGCATCATCATCACCAAGAAGCCGGAAAACACAGTAAAGGTAAAAAAGCTGATCATCAACACCACAAAGAGGTAAGAGCTTAATTATAATCGGCTTACAACAATTGAGATAAAATAATTTGACTGATTTGATTTTTATTTTTCCCTTGGCTTTAGGCTCATAAAAAGGAGCATCATAAGGCTGCTCATGGTCAAGAGAAAAAGTTACAAAGTGGACAATTCAAGGAATCGGCTCACCATGAGAAAGATTCAAAGAGAAAACATAAACATGAAGCCGATGAAGGGCGTAAATGGAGTGGCTGGGGAGGTGGAAGCGGCGGTGGAGGAGGAGGTTGGGACTCTTGGGATGGACCAGGATACTCTGGTTGGTCATCGTCACCAATGTATGGTAAACATGGTTCAGGATGGTCAGGGATTCGGAAATATTTGAAGCCTACTTTCGATGGACTCAATGAATATGCCGGCGGTGGATTGGACACTTTTGCCTCCTCCACTCAATATCGAGTTTCCAAAGATAAACCCGCTTCGCCGCCTCTTCTCGTCGAAGCTCAAACCAACAAACCCACCAAATCAACTTTAATTCAAACAATTTACCCAAAGAACTGGAAATACGAGCACATCTTTGGAAGTGGATTGAATTTCCTGCTTCCTCGGTCTGAGTATTGATGATTAGTTAATTGTGATTAAGGAAAACAACAAAATTTCTGTATAAATTTGCCATAGAAAATGTTTCCTAATTTTCCCAATTGAACATAATATTTAAAATTAAACCTTAATCAGGTTTACAATTGAAATTCACAATTATCCCGATTAACTCATGAGTTAGACTATCGTCCTCATTTTAATCATCATTTAATTGTATCAAAGTTAATTGTTACTTCCCATTTAAATTGTATTATCAAAAAAAAGTTTATTATTTTCACTTTAACTTTTATATGTTGAATAAATTGTAATCAAATCAAATTGATTAAACTAATATTTATCTTTTGATTACGACTTGTTGATCATCATTCAACAAATCAAACCAATTAACTTTGAAGATGCTTGATTATAAAGTCAATTGATTTGATTACAATTAATTTATTTTCATAATCTTTATGGTTATCAAATTTACATAATTATCAAAGTTAATTAAATGATAATGTCTGTTTACAATTTCACAAGCAATTTAATTATAATTGTTGATTGACAAATAATCATATGAAAAAAAAAACAATTTATTAGTAATAATGATCAACCAATCAATTGATAAAATTAAAATTAATGATGATGTTGATCAATGTTGAATAGTTAATAACACATTCAATCAATCAGTTGACAATTAATTTACTAACCTTGATTTAAAGTTAATTAACTGATTGAATAACCACAATTAAAATGAGAAATCATTTATCATAATTATCTGATAATTTGATTGATCATTTTATTTTCAATCATCATTAATTAACACATAGGAATCACAATTTAATTTAATTTAATCATCAAGGCAAATTAATTGTAACAATTAACCAAAGTTAATGGTCAAGTAAATGACCTGGTCAATAACAATCAACCTTAATTTGGTTTATCATTGAGTGTTAATCATAATAATGAATACTTTGCCCATGATGTTGAACAATTAAACATTGGGCTGAGCCAATTAACTTTAATTGTTATGGTTAATAACAATATAAACGATATGGTAACTAAAATATAATTGAAATTATTTAAATTGTTACAAAAAAAAGGTTTACCATTAAAACTCATTGTGTTTAATTGTGTTGGTTTAATTGTTTTGTTCAATCCAAACAATTAATTATCTGCACAATGTAATATGATTTAAATTTGCGATTACACCCAAACAATTAACACGTTGATTGTAAAGATAAATTTATTAATAGTATCAAGTAGATTGCGATCATTAGAACTAAATTAAAGTTCGAGAAGAAAAAAAAATCGATAACGAGAAGAGATTCTCGTTCTCGAACTTGAACCTCGAAATTGTGTCCACAATTTGTTCATCTAATCATCGAATCAACAATTAAGCATCATCATTATTAATGGAAACAATTAAAATCAGCTCATTAACTTGTTCCAACATTTAATTGTTATTAATAGAAAGTTACAATCAGTGGGAGTTGAAACGATTCAACTTTAATCACAAATAATTTATATAAATTAACCATTTAATTAACTGCTTGTGCCTGATAAGTGTTGGCTCTTAATCGTTAACAATTTGATTTAGGTTATTAACTTAAAGTTAATCAACACACACAAACACAATTTAAATCACACAAATGAAAATGTTACTTTTCAATTGTTACAAAACAATTTGTCAACAATTTGTTCATTGACTGATTAGGATAATCAAAGGTTATCATACAATTAATACATATTCACACGAGCAATTAGTTAATTGTCTTGTTGATTAATTTTAACCAGATTTCCCTTTATTGTCTGGTTACCCTTAATTACAAGTAATATAATCAAGATAATCAAAAAAAGGAAGTTAATTGTTAACATTGAAAGTAAATAACAGTGAAAACCACTATATTTATGTTAACTGAATTAATAAATTACTCTTGAATATTTTTTCCTTTCCTCGTCAAGTACAATTAAAAAAAAAGAAACAGCAATTTAAAAGCAACAATCAAAGAATTGGAAAAAGGCAAAATCAATGAGATGATTTAAGATATTAATTCAATCATTACGTTGATTATATTGATTAAAGATTAAAATTAAAAGGTGTTTAAAAGCCTTGAAATCAAAGTCTAGATTTAAATCAATGACAATCAATTGAACAAAACTATTAATCAATAAAAGAGGTTAATTAAATGAAGATTATCAATTCTAATCTTCAATTGCTGATTGCTTAAGGTAACAACATGGACAATTTATAATGATACTTGTAAATTGTCATTGAGTGGAAACGATTTACTGGTTGATTAAATTGTTATTCACTCTTGCGTATTGATTGTGTTGAGTTGAAACAATTAAGGAAAATTAATTAAAGTAAAAAACCTCTCGAGGTCGACTCTAGATGGCGACATTTCCTTCACTTAATTGTTAATCATAATAATAATAATAATAATACTTGTTGATTGTTGATAATTAAATGTTCACCATGAGGAGAGGGATAATCAGAATTTCATTTTCGTTCATCAAAATTAAATCAACGCAGTTAATTACTTATCAAGAATATTGATATTAACTTAACCAAAGAATTGAAATAAACCATTTGTATCAATTGATTGGAAAAAAGTTTCTCTTTTTACAAAATGGTTAATATTTGATTTCGATTCAAGTTTTAATAACATTAATTTGATTGTAAATTGTTCAAGGGATAAATTGGTTCTGGTAATAACACTATTCTCAATGGTGATAAAATACAATTAAATGGTAATTAATTTAAACGATGTTACTCTCTCTCTCTCTCTCTTATTGTCAATGTACATTAATCAGCTCATTGTGACAAACGTTATTATTTATGGTTTTTCCTGTGTATGTAAGTATCATATATGTTATTTACTATTGGAAGTAGCAAATAATAATAATGAAAATAGTGAGAAAATGAATAGTAATTAAAATCTCCATGTTGTATAAAATGGTAACATCACCATGATATCGTTGATACTGTCGTCATCGTCATCGTAATCGTCATCACAATCATTAAAATAAATGATAATAAAGGTTGAAAAAAAGGTTAAACAAGAAAATGTTGGAAAAAAAAAGTTTCCTGTAACCTGAATTTTATGCTGTAAAATCAACCAAGCTTGCACTTTCACTTTAAATTGACAGTTTCTTGTCAACTGAGCACAATCAAGGTAATCAACAGAGTATCGAGTGAGCAATCATCACCATCATCATCATCATCATCATCAACAGGATTAACAAATAAATGGTAAAAAAAGTAAACATGATAAACAACAACAACCTTAAAAGTCAAGTTTTCCTCTCAAGGTGTAAATCTGGTTGAGAGGTTGTTGTTGTTGTAAGGCCATAGAGAAAGGGCTTCAGAGGATGATGAAGATGATGAAGATGAAGATGATGATACCTGATTATCATTATCATCTTTATATTACTTTTCCAAATGATGATGATGATGGTTCTGGTGGTGGTGATGTTGTTGTTGTTGTCTGGTACCTCTTCATTTGCAAGAACCTGATTCTGTTTGGACAACGAGAAACTTTGACCTGGCGTTGATGATGTTGATAGTTTCAAGTTTAAATCAACAATTAACTTGAAATCTTAAATGCTACAGGGCAGCAATCACAAGCTCTACTTTATCATCATCATCATCATCATCATCAAAGCAACATCATCATTAGTTCAATCATGTTCATCAACATCAAAGTTATAATCATCATCATTCAGCATCATCATTATCAACATCATATGATGATGATAACACAATACAATGTTGAGTTAAGCTTATTTTAAATTGTTGGGTTAGTTAATTGTTAGCCAGAAATGTGATTAAACGAATGGATTAATTGTATTTCTGTTTCATTTGATGTTCATTATGATTCTTTGGTTGTTAAGAGAGAGAGAGAGAGAGAGAGAGAGAGACAAACTTCACTCTTGATTAGTTGAATACACTACGTTCTGAAAATTTATTTTCTTCAATGGGATTGTATCATATTATCTTCTTCTATTACCAACAATTGGCAACAATTACAATTGAGAAAATTAAACTTGTTCTTCAATTCTAATAGAATCAAAATCACAAGGAAATGGCGTAACATTCAAACCAGAACGGATTAGAATGGTGAAGTTACATGTTGTTCATTGTTTTCTTTTGATTTGTTGCTGTTTTCTGATAGAGAACCGGTCGTTCCTTAGAATAGCAATAACAATAACAGAAAGAACGAAATTGATGATAAAAAAATTTCAACAAGAAGAACGATAATCAATTGTTTAATTAAATTGGTGTGTAACAAATAGACTCAATTCTAACCAAGGTTTCGTATTCATTTTCCTTCAGAAGCAAATGGGAATCATGAAAATAACACCAGATAAGAATCAAAGTGCTAATAAGGAATTGGAAAGAAACCAATCGATTATCTTGGATACAATTAGAAAAAAATTAATTATCGAATTGAGATGAGATGAGATGAGAGAAAATAATAATGATGATAATATCAATATTCTGAGAATATCAAAGATGGCGGAATGATGATGATGGAAGATGAGGAAATGACATCGCCCTTCCGATCTTGTTGGTTTGTTTGTTTGTGTTTTTTTCGCTCTTTTTTTCTGGTTCTTCTTCCTCATCATTTCCTGATTAAAATTTAATCGAAAATACTAAATGATTAATATTCACAATTAGCAACTAAATTGTGAGGCGAAAATTTTGTCAACTGAGAGACAAAAAATTAACTCATTCATGAGCATTTCTAACATGTTGTTTTCTAATTTTCATGTTTAATCATTTAGCACTTTTGTAAATCTCTTATTAGTTTATTTGATTTAATTGTGTCACCTAAATAGTGACCAACCTTGGACAATTTAGAAATCGGTGATTGGTAGTTAGTTAATTGCTTTCCAACTGTTCCAAGACAAAATGATAAATTAAATAAGCAATTAAGGTTCAGGCCCAAGGAGTGCGAGACCTTCACCTTTTTTTATTTATATAAATTGTTCATGTTTACTTTTAATTAACAATTAAATAGATTTTAATTGTTTTCATTGAGAATTAAATTTGACAATTAGTTGAATCACTTGATTTCAACAGTCCACCCAAAATTGTGGTAACAATTAACTCCAATTGTTGATTAGTTTTAAACACAATTTGAACAACTTTGGCTTTGATGATTTAATTTTTCTTCATCATCACCATTAAATCATCAACAATCAACTAATTTGAATTGATTGTAAGCAGGAACGTTTAAATATCAACAATTAACATCATGATGCTCATCAATTAATCTGGTTTCATATTAAACTTAATCATGTTTAGATCAATATTTAACTACCATAAGAATCAATTTTTTGACCTAATTGAAACAATTGACAACAATCAAATTAATGTTTATGATTGAAATTAACTGTAATCAATTGAACTAACAAAGAAAGTTAATCAAATATTGGGACAATTAAGTAGTAATAATAATAAACTAAATACAATATTATCGTTAATTAGATAAACAAAACAAAACAAAAAATAAGTCAACTAATATTGTTACAACAATTAACAATCAAATATGATTAACATTTCCTTCAGTTAATCATCTTGTTACCATCCTAACAATTTAATTAATTGCACCATAGATGTTGGAAAAATTGAACAAAGTGTTAAATGGATTAATAGTTTAATCAAATGTCAAGTAAAATTAAATTGTCCAGTAAATTGTTAGGATTATGAAACTAATCAATTAATCTTAGTGATGATGTAAAGATAACGGTAAACTAATTGTGATCATTTAACACTTAGCAATTGGACAATAATGTTAGTAATTAAATTGGTTTCAACTGAAACAAAAGTGATATCATCAAATGAACAATACAAGATAATTAAACACGGAACCACATTAAATAGTTAATTGATTAACTACAATCTCAATTATTGATGATTGATTTGATTAACCAACAATTAAGCAAAGCAATCAAGAAGGTAAGTGGAAACAAAATTTAGCAAACCAATCACAATTATCATTAAAGGAAATTAATCAAAATCATAACTAATCAATGATGAGAGTTTTTTTTTCGTTGTCTGATTAGCCTTTACCTCCGATGATTACAGTCAGTGATTAGTTAATTATTCACAATTAAGAGATAGGTAAAGAAAAAATGTTTCTGCAAAATAAACAATATCAATACATGAACAATCAAGATTAATGAAATTTACTTAATTCATTTAAAAAATTAAGGGAAAAAAATTAAGGTGAATGTTAAATTATCGCTAAATTGTTGAACAGCCTACACTTTACAATTACAATTAATAGATTGCTGATCAAGATGATGAGTTTAAATGGTCAGGTCATGATGTTGGAAGATAAACCGGCCAATTGCCACACCCAAAGAAGCCACAAATGATGATGAAGATGAGGATGAAGATGAAGATGGTGATGATGATGATGAGAGAGAACTTGAGAAGATGATGATGATGAAGATGATCGCAAGGTAAATCAGGCCACGATTAGATTTGATTCTTTAATTGTAAGCAAAATGTTTTCGCGAAAATTAAACAACCTTATTAAGAGATGATTAAAATCTTGTGGGTTGATTTAACTGTTAATTGATGTCGACAGCGATTTGCATTATCCCTTATTAACAATTAACAATTAACAATTTATGCTGTTTGCCAATTGCATTTTGTTTCGCATACTCAACATTAATCCAGACTAATTGTTGTTGATTGTTGATTGTTGACATTGGTGTCAAAATTTTCATTCTTCACAACAATTAAAACTCTCATTTGAAATACTAAAATTAGACTGATCATTAATTCATTGATTAAATGACCATCACAGTTACAGGTTCATTGTAAATCTTATTTAATTACTAATACTGATAATCACAATTAGAAGATTATGTTTACAGTGATTAAATCAAATCCATTGTCAATTAATATCTGAATTAGTTAATTGTTGTTGTTGCTGAATCTATGATTTATAACATGATATAATCAGAGATAATTGAACCGGATTAAACAAATTGTTTATTCACATTAGAGGTCATTGAATAGGTTAAAAACTTGATTAACCTTAGACAATTTATTAATTGTGATCATAATTAATCAAGAAATGATAAAGACAAATAACAGAAACAAAGTAATATTTAATCAACTAGTAATTATTAATTAACACACCAAGTGATTAAATAGCTGATTAACAATCAACAATCAGTTGATTAGCTATTCAATTTGCCTTAAGCTTAATTTTCACCTTTTGGCTAAATAACAACAATTAAAAACTAAAATAAAAAAATAATTAAACTGCAACAATTAAGCAAAGAAATGAAAACAAAAAAACTAAATGAAACATCAAATCAAATGAATGACTTGCAATCAAATGTAAGATGATTTAATTTAAATTGTTTACTTTAAGCTGATTAGGTTAATCAACGATGATAATGATTGACCTTCACTAAATTAATCGTAAGCTTAATTGAAATGATTAACACGAAATTGAAAAATTCAAACTGATTTACAAAAACGAGAAACAATTAATTGAATAAGTTTAACTGTAAATTTGATTTGTAGCAACATTGAAATGTTAATCAGCTAATCATTGATGAAGTAAATATCTTACTTGTTGATGGTCAGTTCTGGTTAATCAAGATAATTACTTAATCACAATTCAAATAATTAAGATGATCAAGTACTTGGGTTACTCGGTTACTGGTCTTTTAACAGGTAATCATCATCATCTAAATGCTTCCGTGTAAATCAACTTTGATTATCTTTCAGTTGATTCATTTTTAATTCTGTGTTAATCATTTCCTACTTACACTTGATTATCATTTAACAATTAACTATTGTAATCATTTATTTTGATTGTTAGCTGATTCCTGTTCCTTTATTTATATGTATTATATCACCAATACTTACACAATTGTTGAAATTGTTTCATTCTAACAGTTAATCAACAATTAACAGTTTCCAGTTTAATTATAACAAGATAATAGTCTTAATTGTTGTAATCTATTTTAACGGCATTGATATTAGTTCAATACCTTGTCTCGCAATCAATTTTTAGATGTTAATTGTTAAGGTATGGTATTCATGTAATTGCCACTAATTTGATTAACAAATTTACCAATTGATTAATTGTTTTTTTTGAATTGTTACTTTATCAGCCAGTGGGTCAATCAATATTATTGATTAATAATTAACAGCAACAATCAGTGAGTCCTCTTTGATTTTTGTTGTTACTGCAAACCAATTGTAATTATTACCTGAAGACAATTAAAATTTATTGATTGTTAAAGGTTGAATAGTTAATTGTAAATCAATTGTTTATTGTTTAATAATACAAACAATCAACTCGTTACATTATAATTGACAATTTAAATTTTTACCCTTGATTTTTGTGATTTAACTGCAATCAATAAGAGAGTCAAGGTGTAGAAAAATTAATTTACTAATTAAACCAACAAATTGTACGACAATTAAATCAGGATGATTAAAGGTTTGCAATCTAAATTGAATGAGGAACAAAAAATCAATCATTGAAACGATGTTACAAATAATTCAATGATTAAGTTTAATTTACTATTAGTAATTTAAATGTCGAAATCACAAACAATTAATATTGCAATCAAGTTTCCGGTGATCTTATTATTAATCAACTAATTGTCAATCGATTGAATTTTGTAATCGACAAATTGAAAATGAGAAAAGTTCATTGATTCCGAAACGGAAAGATAAATAATAATAATCCAGGTAAATGGTCAGTTCTTTTCTCATTATTACAATAACGGTAAATAGACCATCAGACCTCTTCCTCATGAAGATGATGATGAAGATGAAGATGATGAAGATGATGAAGATGATGATTACCTCTCTTCCTCCTTCATCATCATGTTTATACAATAAGGTGCGACTTTACATGAAACTTGTAGTTACTTCATAATGGAAACGTCTTTAAGGTCAATTTTTTTGATGATGAGGAAGAAGATGAAGATGAAGATGAAGATGATGATGTGGACGATAATTTGATGACCAATTCGCTTGGTCAGTTGTGCAAACCTGAAAGAAATAGATCAAGTTTGTTGAATAACATTTTCACCTTTGGGTTAACATGAACAACCTTTTTGATTATCGTTAATTGTTTGATTAACAAAGGGGATGATTATCATGTGGCGATTATCAATTTTCAGGAAGTTCATTGTGTCAACATGATTACCGGAACGATAGACAATCTATTTGTTTATTCATTGATTGTTTTGTTTTGTTTTTCTTCATCTCTTTCGAAAAAGTTTTTTTTTAATTTCTTTCTCTCTTCTTTTTCGTTCATGGTGACAATTTAATCGATATGATGAAAGATTGTCAATTGTTAATCACAATGAGATCACCAATTGTTACCAATCAGTAGCATTGGTTAATCTCTGTTCCAAGATTAAATCATATTCAAGGTTATTAGAAACAATTTGATTCGATTAACAATTAACTGTTTTGTTTACCTTTTAAATGATTTGTTGTTAAATTGTCATAACAATTAACAGAAGTGTTAACATTATCAACCTGTTACGAGATAATTAACTTAATCCAGATTAACAGATTGATTAACAAATGAACAGATTATGAATTAATTTACTATAATTAATTAGCTTGTACTCATTTAATTGGTCATCATAATCAGAATCATTTTAATAATTAATTGTTAGTCTAAATTATATCCTTGAGGTTTTTGATTGTCCTTGATTATCTTAATCATAAGCAACTTAATTTGGTTCATCTTAATCATAATCAAGAGAAGTTATAACTTCCTGACAATTAAATTGTTAATTCTCAATGTAAACCAGTTTTCTGGTCAATAGTTGATCCAACAATTTAGTTAATTATCTTAATCCTTTCATTTTGTTTTTATTAACTTAATCAACTTTTAATTATTATTATAACTTAACCTTAACTTAATCAACAATTAACCATCATCATCCTCATGTTAACAACATTGTATCATGTTAATTATTAAATAATCAACACGAATGAAACTTTTACAAACAACAATCAAAAAGTTTAAATTATCAATAATTCAACTGATTCAGTTTACAATCTTAATTGTTAGGTTAGATATATGATTATATTGTGTTAATACAATTAAAGGTTATCAAGTTTAACAATCAAGGGTAAAACTGAAACAATTTAAAAACTATAATTATTACAACAATTAAAAGTAATTATAATTTGGTTGACAATTTGTTTGATTCATGATTTTTGACAAAAAAAGTTTTTCATTTCAATACAAAAATTAGTTTTGTTAATTTAGTAATTGTAATAATAATGATAATTGTAAATAATTTAGTTAATCATGATTAATTTAAGAAACAATCAACTTTTATATAATCAACAATTTAAACCAGTTGAAGGTTATTAGGTTATCAATAATAATCATTATTAACACTCAATATCGTTAATTGTGATACAATTGTTACAATTTTGTTATGTATTTTGAGTAACAATTAATTGAAAGTATTATAATTTAAATAGCAAATTAATTAACAATCAACGACAATTATAATTACTTATTGAGAGATAATTTTCTAATTGATACTAATAGTGATTTCTAATAGCTTGTGGTTTCCAATTAATTCATTTATATTACAACTGAATTAAGATTAACCTTAATTGTTGACCTTGAGTGAATTTGTGATCGTTTTAATTATTTAATGAGAAATCAAATTTTAATTAGAGTAATGAAATAATGATTAACAGAAACTTGAATTACTCTTAATAGTGACCTGACCTTAGCCGGAAGTTTAATTTATGGTTAATGATTTAAATCATTATTCAGTAATTTAGTTGTTAAGATCAATTGTTAATCTAATTGAGAAAAATTTTCATCAATCAAATATAATAGTTAACAAATTATCAAATTGCTTTTACTTTCAATCTATGATTTAATAATCAGCAGTTAATAATGAATTACAGTTGTAATTGTTAATTGTCAAGTTAATCATGTTAATTTGATTGTTATCATTTCTTCAAATTGATCCAAAAAGAGTAAGGATATTTAAACTAAATTAAATTGTATTTTATTGACCTTAAATAATTTACTCTAATAGTTGATTGTGTTAATTGTGTTAACAGAAATGAGAAAATCAAGTTAATAATTTATTGTGATTTTCATTAATGAAGATGAGTTTTTCAATTGTAATTGGCGAAAATTAAATCAAATGTAACAGTTAATTGTTGGCGAAAACAATCAAATTGTTCAGTGAAAGTGATTATTAGTTAATCATGGGAATTAGAGTTAAATTATTTCAATAAAGATTCAGTTCAATGTATTATTAAAATGAACCTTTTTTTTGAGAGGTTTGTTTAATCACAATCAATTTCTAATTGTGAACAATCAACATCTTATTCATCTCATCTTGTTATTGTATTAATGATGATGACACACTAATAGTATATAAAAGTTTACAATCAGTTTTGATTGTTAACTAATTTTAACTTGGTGATTACAATAAACAACGTGGCGAAAAAAAAAGTTTACTCAAAGTGAAATTGCTTCATAAGCAGAGTGAGAGAGAGAGAGATGAAGATGAAGATGGAGATGATGAGGAAGATAATGATTGAGAGCTATTAATGAAATGAAGAGAGGGAGAGAGAGAGAGAGAGAGAGAGAGTCGAGATATTATTTTAAGAACTCGATTCTTTTTCGGGATTTAAGATTCGTTTCCACTCTAACGTTTCTCTGTAAGGATATTCTTGTCATCTCTTCCCTCTGATCTTTTGTCCTTGGCCTCGAGTTTTTCTCATTCATCACAAAATCATCACTTCATCTCCATCAAGGCTCCTTATGAATGGGAACTTTTTCTCTTCAAGTTCGCGATATGATTCGTTGTTACTTCAATGTTACTACTTCATTGTCATAACTTTTGAGTTTTTTTTCGAAAGGAAAAAAAATGATAGATTTGGCTTTCAAAATTTCTCTTTTTTTTTATTTTCGAATGACAAATATAATGTAGTATTTACTTCGTACTGGAAGTTATTTATGTGGAAGGTTAAGAAAGAAAATGAAAGTGACAATCGATTCATTGGTAAAAGAAAAAGGTTCGGCTTGGAGGATGACCAAGCCTGGATATCGCTTCGGGAGGACGATTGAGCCTCACAATTGGAAGGTAAAATAGCCTCGAACAAAAAAGGTAAGTCATATGAGAGAAAGGGAAAAGATGGGAAAGGTAAATAATCTCCAACATTTTAGTTTTCTCACCTTCTTCAATTGCTTCATCTTCCTTTTCTTCACAACCATTATCTTCATCATCTTCCCTTTAATCATCTCCATCAAAAACATTCTCCTTCATCTTCTTCTCCTTCTCCATCTTCTTCAACTACGAATTAAAATGAAGAAAAAAGAAACTTTTCTTCTCTCAAACTTGTTACTTTTCTCTTGCGAACAGATAATGATAGAATCGAAGCTGTTTATCATCATCATCACATCGAAATAAACTTTAGAAAGATGAACATGTGATATTACAATGAGAATAGAAGCAAAGAGACAAAACAGATATTCGCAATTTTCATTCTGATGGTTATTTCTTCCAGTTTCATGATTCCCATGAAAATCCATAGGTAATTTCTAAAAGCATCAACTATTAAAGAGCAAAAAAACAAGGGTTGTAATGGTAAAAGAGGATCGTCAGTATCATGAGAGTGAGAAAACAAAAACAACATCAATGTATTGGTTGAGAAGACGATAAAATGAAAGAGTTAATATTTTGTTGCCACAGAGACACATTAATGTGATTGTTTGTATCAATTTGATTGTTATTGACAATTATTTCAACGGTTCGATACTCGCAACTTGATCACAGTTGATTGGTTTGTTGATTGCTGTTCCATTGTACCAGCAACAACAACAACAACAACAACATCAACCATTTCTGAAAAACTTTTTCTCTTCCATCTTGTTTTCCTTTTATATTATTATTTTACTCTGACTACTTTACATTTAGCCTTGGGAACTTGTTTATCGTCCGATCCTAGTTTAATAGACCAATTCACCACTAAGAGAGAGAGAGAGTAAAAGATAGAAAGAGAGAGAGAGAAAATGATGATGATGATGATGATAAACATGAAACAAGTTTTCAGGGTAAACAACTTTCTCCAATGTTGTTTATGTTACCTGTTGCATGGAGCTGTTTTCACGGTTGCTCATGTTTATCACTTTGATGCTTCTGTTATTCTTGTTATTGTGTTTATCATTTTCTACGTTTACAAATTGGATTCCGTTAACTAAGATAAGCCCAGAATCCTGGAACTGGTTTCTCATATTCTCACCTACTCTTAATTCATCCTGGATCTTGGTTCCTCTCTCATCTTCTTGTTTATCTCATTTACCACTTATTTATATATACATGTACATGTACTTGTGTAGCTCCCAATTCTGGTTTCCATGTTGATCTCCATGTTTATTGTAGTCTAAATATGTTGAGAAAAATTCATTCTGGTTCCTGATTACATTTCCTTCATCTTTCAAATCAATCGTCAGCAACATGAGCATTTCAATTGCTCCAATTTGTTATTAGAAATAGAAAACAAAAACAAAACAAAAAAGGATTAAGCTGATTACTGGTTTCTCCAAAATAATAATAAGTATCTTGTCATCATTAAATCATTGATTATCTGTAGATATCCTTAATTAGAATGATGATAAATACAATTACGTTGATTAAAACAATGTTACTTAAAACATTTGATTAGCTCAATATAAAAGTTAAACTTTAAGCTTTCATCACGTTGACCATTCCCATTGCACGTTTTTTAATCACTTTACAGTCTATTATCATTACGATGGAGATAAGGATGAGGATGATGATGATGATGTCCACTCATTAATTTAGTCTAAAGTTGTTATTTAAAGGGATAAACAATTACTACTTTGTTATGGTGATGATGAAATTCATGACTGTTTATATTAGTGAGGGAAACATTTAAATGGTTTTCTATTTGTTTCCCTACCCATTCATAGAGATAACTTGTTGTCATTAATTGTTGATTATTAATTGTTATTTGACGTTTTCTACTTCATCATCATCATCATCATCATCACTATTATTATTTCAAACAATAACTGAGTAATAATAATAATAATGGGAAATTAAATGATTGTCATGGTAAAAAAATCCTTCCACCTCCACATTTACCTCCTACTATTCATGTTTACATGTAAAAAAATTGTTCACCTTAAATCAGTTGAAATGATGATTAAATTGTTCTGAGAATCGTATCGTAAATTCATCAGCCATTTTACAATTAACTTAAATTGTTTGTATGTATATTGATCAATCAATCTCAATCTCAATATCATGAATATAAATGATAATCAAATGATGATAATGATGATCAAGTCTCTTTATTTTTACTGATTAATTGTCTTAACCTTGTCCTTCAATCAGTTCCTTTACCTTTACCTCTTCATGATGATCAGATTATACAACAATTTAATTTCATCTCTCTTACAAGTTACAACAATCAACAATTAACTGTATTAATTTGCTTTGATTGATTTAAACCATCGTTCCAATGTTATTGGGATCAGTGTTTTGCAGGTCATCAACAGGGTTTTAATAATAATAAGCAGGTTGTCATTGTTGTCACAAATTATGATTGTAATTGTTGTACATATTCTGACAATTATGACAATAGAAATTAATTAATTGTTTAATTCTAATGATTAGGTCGACGAACCTGATTCAGTTTGGTTGTATAATATTTACTCTTTAATCTGAATTAATCATGATGATGATGATGATGATAGATACTCGTAAATGAGATGATAATCATCATCATCATCGGCGACCTCCTAATGTTCAGACACAATTGAATGGAAATCAATTCAATTGAAAGAATCACAATTAACTTGATTAGTTTTTTTCTTCCAATCTTCAGATTAAAGTAATAGTAGTTTTCCTCAAGTTTACAATCAAACAATTTAATCTATTGACGATTATCCCGTTTATCCCATTTTCTTATATTATGTAATGTAATTTAATCTTGGGTTAATTATGTTTGACCAAAGGAGATAATCAGTTGATTATCTAATATTAATAGTTTCAAATTTCACTTTAATCGCTTTTTAATGTTTCATCCATTAAAGTTAATCCGATATAATAAAAAAAACAGTATATCATTAGATTTTCATTGTTAATCCAGTTTGGAGATGTCAAAACGTTGATTTAGCGATTAAATCAAGAAGATAAATTGTAAATTAAAAAGATAAAATTAGTAAATCAAATGTTCATAACAAGACAAAATGTATAATAGATTTACAATGTATTCGTCCACTAATTTTAGCTTTGGACATTAATCGAAGCACCGAAATCACAACTTATCGAACTGATCCAAGTTAATCAGCCGTAAATCAATCAATTCGCAATCAATTGGAAATTTTAATTGTAGGAAAGAGAGAGAGAAATGAAACAACTTTCACCTTTTCGATTGCATTTAGATTGTTACCTGGAGACGATGATTATGTTTACGCTGCTATCATTCAGCATCTGAACGTTTCATGGATCAAGTTGACATTTAGAAAATGTTTCAAAGTTCATCATCATGATTGAACAATTTATGAATCATTTCAACAATTTGAGAATCACATAAGTTACATAATAATAATGATGAGCAAACAAATATTCAAATTGAAGATGATTAACTTTAATCATCTTTATTGGAATGACAGTTACAAAGGGTCAATGAAATGAACTATTGGTTATTAACTGTAGAGTAGAGATTGAGAAAAGTTAATTTATTGGATCGAATATGACAAAAGTTCTAATGGAATGGAATTTTATTGTTAACTGAATTAAGAACAAAAAAAAGTAAATACAAAGAATATACATCATGAGGTCTCCAATGAATCTTTCACCGTAATCGGACAAACTATTGAGCAATTTTGTGTATTCTTTAAAATTTTGAATCGGTTTCCAGGGAATTAAAATGAAAATTTAATGGTGGAAAAAGTGAAAGAGGTAAATGGACCTTAGAGTGTAAACATTTCATCAGCTGATTCAATGATCACAATCAAAGAAAACGTCACTTGTTTGGGTTCACAATTTAATTCAATTCTCAAGATAATCAATCATGAAAATTATGCTGGTTCATTTTAATTGTGTGAATCTTTCACATCTCTAATAATGTTTCCAAATTAATATTCTTTTCTTGTTCTCTCTCTCTCTCTCTCTCTCTCTCTCTCTCTCTATTTCTATTCACAGGAAACATCAAATTACCGGTTAATTGTATTAATGGATAATGATGGTGAATTTATGATTATGGTTCCATGAGCATGGAAAATGAAGATTTGAAAGAAAGCAAGAAACGTCAATCTAATGTTTCCCTTAAGTTGAAACTGGATTGAAGGAGGAAAAGAACAAAAAAAAACACTGATCAATGATGATGATTTTGGGCCAGGCAATTGAAGAGAGAGAGAGAGTCTCGGGTGATTGATTAAGATTCAAGGACGAACAATTTAACATGAAAAGGAAAGAAAGAGAAACTGATTAGGTAAAATGAACCAAGTTCAGTGTTTTTGTTTATCATTCTGTTGATGTTATCATGTTGTTGTTTGTCTGTTTATTATTCTGTAGGCTGTTTAACTATTACCATGACCATGACCTTGGAATTGTGAGTAAAATTAGCTCAACCCAACAGAGATTCATTGACCTACTCATGATAATATCTATGGAGATGATTATGATAACTAGATGATGATGAGGATGATGAAATATCCAAGGAGATACAGATAAAAAAAAAGGATTCTGAGTAGTAACTCTTAAAGTAAATAGAGAGAGAGAGACTTGAAAACAACATGAAAACCTGATAATTTTAATGATCATGGTTATTATCATGATGAAGATGATCACATTAACCAAAATCTCTTGTCAATCTAATACGAGGTTGTCAGAATTTACCTGCATTTGAAATGATCATCTTTCCATCAAGGATCATCTTGTCTTCTTCCAACCATTTTTCTCATCAAAATTGTCTCTTTCTGCTATGTTTATGTTTGCTGTTCGTGGTGACAACAAGAACTCACTGAAATGTTTGTTTGTCATTCCCTATTATGGATGAACAACTATGATAATTATTCTGTTGACAATCATTTTGCTATTCATGAAATAAAATCGTTTCCATTGTGTGTAAATTTCAAGTAATTTAGAAGCTCATTTGTAATCTTCATTTCTTTCATCCTCTACGTGGTATTTACCTGATGAAAACTTTGATTTCTGTTCATTATCATGAGTGAGAGAGTTTGAGCTCTCCCTGTTTCGATTTCATGTATTAATCTTCCTCCCCTTTACCATTAAAACATTGAATCTCTATTTCAATTGTGATGTAATTTCATTCATAATCTTTGATATTGGTTAAAGTTCAGGATGAAAAGAGTTTGTTAATCAATCTCAATGAGTTTGTAACTCGAAAGAAAAGTTAACCCGAATTAACCAGAAAAAAAGAAAGTTACTTCTTGAAGAAGATGAAAATTCTGATGATGATGAGGGAAAAATTAATCTCTCTGAAAGATTATCCATTCATCATCATCTTCTTCCATTGTTATTTGTTATCATCATCATGATAATGATAATTTTATCTTCTTCTCTTCCCTATTTGATCAATAAAATAATGTGATGAAAATGAGAATACAAGATGAAGAGGAGAAAATTAGATGAGACTAGTTGATTAATTAAAAGATTGTAAATGTTACCCTATGGATGAATGATCGTAAGTCAATTGTTTATGTGTGTGTTTATCAATTAACTTGTGATTAAGTTGATTGTTTGACTGATTGTGTTTTAATTGTGACGTAAAACTGGTTTTCTGGTTAAGTTCAAAAAACTGTTACTTTTTTAATCAACATTCAAATACTAATGATAATTAGAGAGACAAAATGTTTTTTTTATATTATATTCAACTAAATGATCGTTAATCATGGACAATGGATTAACCTGAATTTAGAATCTTTAATTGTTACAATTAACTTTGATTATCGTTTTTTAGTTTTCTCTCTTCTTCTCAATTCTTTTTCTCAACACAAAGAAAGTTCAACTTTCTTTGTTCTCTCTCTGACCTTTTCATCCCCTTGATACTTTAACCTAAACCCTCGAGGGGTCAAGCTCTATGGGCAAGGTTACTGAGAAAAGTTGACCTTTCCCTTGGAGGTTTATTATTATGCTTCCAATCACTGATGACCTAAACTTTTAAGATCTGGAAAAAAAACCTTGAAGCCCGGGCACAAGTAATTTACTGACCAACTGACCTCTCAACGCCCTTTAAACTAAGGTCACGAATCTGATTTAAACTTTAGCTCTAATGTTGACTTGATATCATGAGAATACAAAAACACTAACACTTACGATAAGATAATTGTACTAATAATTATGATTATCTTTTCGTCTTATGGATTAACCTTAATGCTAATCTTATCCTCATGATTACATTTACTTTCAATTGTCCACTAATGGTCATCTTAACAGTCATTTATTACCATTTTAATTGTTTTAAGTTTTTCTTGTTCAACGACAATTAATTTGAATTTACTTTTTTTCATCTCTCTCTCTCTCTCTCTCTCTGGATGATTTATTTACTAAACCAAACCGTTAATTGTTTCCCTTTCATTGTAATTACTCATGTGATGTAAATGATTAGTGTATGATTGTTAACTAATTGTTACTCAAGGAATGACAATCAAGTTTCAATAATCTAATTACTGAATGATAATTACTCTTGATAAAATGTGAATACTAAGGTAACATGATCTTTAGATTATTCAATTTGATTGTTACTAATCTTGTGCAAAAAGAAAAGTTAATCAACAATTAAATTCAACTTTCTTTTCAAATCTGTAATTAGTTAAATTGCTGCTTGATTGTTACAACAACAACAACTTTACTTTCATTCATCTGTATCTTTAAATACAATTAGAATTGAAAATTTACCGTTATAAACACTTTTTGATTGTTCAACAATTTGAACTAAATTGGTTGGAAACATTTTCTTAATTTGATTTGCCTTTAATCAGAAACACTTAAATTTAGATTTAAAATTAAATCTAACAATCAACTTATTCCAACTAATTTAATTGTAATCATTATTATTACTATGAATAAGTTTTTCCCTTTCTTCAACTTATTGATCAAGTCTCATCATTTAATTGATTACATTTTATCAATAACAATCTTTTGATTATTAAGTATTAGGTATTATCAATCAAAGTCTGGTCATCATAATTAATTAATTACTATCATTAACTTTTTTTTTAGTGCCAAGATAATTAAAAAACAATTGAGAATCATGAGATTGCCATGAAATGATCATATTAACTTGTTGATAATTATTACACCAGAATTGGAATCAATCTGACAAAGAAGAAACAATTGTAAACATTAAAATGAAAGCTTAAAAGATTAAGTTAATTAAATGTGATCACAATTAATGATAGAGATGGAAATTGATTAACTGAACAAAATAACAAGATTATCATAATCATCACATGGTTATGATGAATGAAAATAACATCAGGATGAAGATTGAGTAATAACAACAACAACAACAATGAAAGGTAATCTAGCTAAACTTGTTTTCCATCATCAAGGTGACCTTGGCAGCAATGGCAACAATCATCATCATCATCATCGTCATGAAGATATCGCAGATATGATGAAGAAAACATTGAAAGTTGGTGATAAAGTGAAAGCACTCGCAATCAATTGATTGTCTTTCAATTCTGTAAATCAATCGGAACTGGGTGAATAGATGAATGTGAGAGAGAGAGGGAGAGAGTGAGAGGAAGATGATGGTGATGATGATGACGAAAATGAAGAAGATGCTGAGAAATAAAAGATAAACAGGTAACTAAGAATTTTCCAGAGATGAGTAAGTCAGAATTAAGATGGAGATCAAGTTTTTTGCTCCTCATCATCTTCATCATCATTTTTCTCGTAAATAAGTTGATGATGATGATGAAGATGAAGATGAAGATGAAGATGAAGATGAAGATGAAGATGATGATCCTGGTTACGCTGGTTCGACTTAGATGATTACTATCATCATCTTGTTTACAGTTTTCTCTCAAATTTCACCTTCAACCATGAAAAAGAAGCACAAACAAGATAATTTTGAAACTAATTCCAACAAAATGATTAAATTGATTACATAATCAACTGAAAGTGCAATTAAATCAATGGTTCCAAACAGCAATCTAATTGTAATTGTAACAATTACGAGGTACATTGAGCTGCAGATGCTAACCTACAATTGTAACGTAATTGATTAAATAATAATCTTCTTCTTGATAAAAGTTGTTTCATTTCATTTAAGACGTTAATTAATTGTAACAATCAAATTGATGACGAAAAACTAATTGTTTCAATTATGACGACCTAACTTTGGATTAGTTGAAAGTTTTATTATTATTGCATTTTGATTATTATTATTATTATTACTCTAATTGTAGTAATCAATTTATCATTTATGAATAATTAAACCAAATTAACCATCTGTCATTATCAACAATTAAGGTTATCCAACCTAATGATTAGATGATTAACCAAATTACGAAAAAATTACCATAGTTTTGTCAATTGAACCTCACTAGTAAATTTATAAATTGCTGTCGCAGTGTCATCATGATAATCATTTAGGTTCAGTGTTAACTTTTGATCACTTTACAGATAATCAAAATAGTTAATTAACTTTAATTTACTTTGGGTAATCATCTTGATAATCTTAATTGTGATCATGATCTTTTTAATATTATTACTCGCAATTCCTGCTGAGCTTCATGGGGCTGATGAGAAATCATTTGATATAAATAAACTTTGGTCTTTTTTCAAGGTAAGTAATTTAAATGTAAAGATCTAATTATAGTAATTAACTTTTTCGTTATATAAATATTGTTGATTTTTTTAGAACGAATTTCAGAAAACTTATTATTCAGATCGAGAGGAGCGATTTCGAATGAACATTTTCGCTTCTAATTTGGGAACAATTAACGCTCATAATGATCGAGCTGAAAAAGGATTGGAATCATTTACCATGGGAGTTAATAAGTTCAGTGATTTGGTGAGTATGAGGCTTTTGTTTTTCGGTTGAAATTTTTGAACGAAAACTTTTTAACTTTTCGAGTTTTCAGACTTTCGATGAATTTTCGTCTAAATATCTTGGAGGACGATTTCGATCCAAAGGATTTAGTAGTTGGTTCTTAGGTGGACCAATAAATCATCTTGCCGATCCCAGTGAATCTTTGCCCGATTTTCTTGATTGGAGAGAATCAGGAATCGTTAGTTCGGTCAAGAATCAGGGTGCTTGTGGTTCATGTTGGTCATTTTCGACAGTTTCATCCCTCGAATCAGCTTATATGAAGAAAACGGGAAATAAAACCACTTTAAGTGAACAAAATCTTATGGACTGTTCGTGGGCTGAAGGTAATTTAGGCTGTAACGGAGGTTGGATGTCCGATGCTTATCGGACTGTCACTCGACTGGGAGGTATCATGAGTGCGGCTGATTATCCATATGCTGGTCGAGATTCAATCTCTTGCAAATACACCCAATCCAAAGCAGTATTAGGAGTTGAAAATTATGCCACAGTCGACGGCTTGGCTAATATGAAAAGCGCAGTGGCTAAAACAAACGTCGCCGTGGCCATGGAAGTGGACAACAAATTTCAACACTACAAGTGAGTACTTAATAGTTGATTCCATTATATATATATAAATAAGTAGAAAATGCTAATCTAATAATCTAATTGAATGAAGGAATGGAGTCTTTAAATCAAGTGGGTGTAAGAATACACCCAAATCCCTTAATCACGCTGTGAACCTTGTCGGCTTTGGTAAGGCCGTTATTCCCGTGAATACAACTCGAGATGGTGAATCGACTGAGGTTGATTATTGGCTTTTAAGAAATAGCTGGAGTAACTCTTGGGGCGAGTCAGGGTATGCAAGGATTCAAACAGGTCAGTGTGGTATTGAATTTGTTGGATTCTATCCGATAATCAAGTTAATCTAATTTTAAAATGAGTGACTACACTTGATGAATTAATTAATTGTTACAAGAATAAAAAAAAAAGTTTTCCCTTTCGTTATCAATATTGTATCTAATGTATTATTATTATTGTATTTTAACTGATTATTGTTGTTAAGGGGAAACAACAACAATAACTGTTGGCTAATCAATTGATCCAGTTTAAACCTGAACAATTAATTTGATTGTTATTGATTTTCTGGTTGAAGTGAATAAAAAAAAAAGTTTCTGGTTCAATTTTTATCCAATTGTTTTCATGTACACAAAGATTATCACAAAGATTAACGATTAACCATAATTAAAGCCTAAGATTAACCAGCTGTAAGTGAATCAGTTAATCAACTTGATATATAATTTGTTAATTGCATCAATTGTAAACATTATCATTAATTGATTGGGTGAAAATGCAAAATCAATAAATCACAATCACGTAATTATGATGATAACCATCATAATGACAATCAAAAAAATAAATAAATAAAATCTTTCACTAATTATATTATGATAACTTGAAGTATTATAATTATCTTTAATTAATTTGATAATTTACCTTGGAAACCCCAATGAAATAATAAAATGTTAATATTAATACGTATCGACAATTAAATAAACAAAACAAGAATCTTAATCATGAGAACTGAGTAAAAATAGTTTATCTTAAATTCATTATTATTATTAATCAGTGATCATCATGTTACTTTTTAATTTGATTCATATTTCTGAGCCATTGTGCAATCTAATTGTTGGAGTAATTAGTTTATGGTTAGTTAAATATCTTTGGTCAACAATTAAACGTATCCGATCATTACCACCAGGACCATGGGGATTACCTGTCGTTGGTTATTTTCCGTTCATTTGGAAACACAATTATCTTCAATTTGATAAACTTTCTCGACGATATGGAAAAGTGTTCAGTGTGAAATTAGGCCATTTAGATGTCGTACTTGTCTGCGATTGGGAGCATCTTAAGGAAGCGCTTGCGAATGACTCGTTACTTGGTCGACCTAAGGGTCTAATTATACCAGGGATAATTGATCATCCTTCGTTCGTCGAAATGTCCGATGAACCTTGGCGACATCATCGACGTTTATCATTACATGTACTTCGAGATGTTGGTTTTGGTAAAAGTGAATTAGAAACACATATTAATAGTGAGATCGATAATTTCTGTGATATTATTGAGAAGGAACCAGTTCGAGATTTTGTCCAAAAACTTTTACCAAGTATTTCGAACAATGTTTCCTTCTTACTTTTTGGACATTATTATGATCGAAATGATCCAGATAAGATTCTTTTAGACGATTCTATTATTAAATTATCGCCGAATGTTCAGTTTGCAGGGGTCGCAGTATTTTTACCTTGGATCGTTCGACTTTTGGTCATCTTTAAACGAGCCAATTTTGACCTTGTAGCGAAAGTTTTCAGATCATTTGATGAAGCGGTTCAGAAAGAAATTGACAAACATCAAGAAAGATATGAACCAGGTAGAGTCGTCGACTATATCGATGGATATTTGAATGAACAATCCAAGCGAAAGTCTCAAGATGATGGACTATTGTTCAACATCGATACTTTAAGACGAAATGTAAGCGGCTTTTTCGGCGCTGGAACTGAAACTGTAACTACAACCCTCTCATGGGCACTAATGTACCTGATCGTTTATCCAAAGTATCAAGATAAAATTTTCGAAGAAATTAACGAGGTTATTGGTTTTGATCGAAAACCAGATTATTCTCATCGTAATCGAATGCCAATAACCATGGCCTTCATTTACGAGGTTCATCGTTTGGGCTCCGTTTTGGCCTCTAATCTACTTAGACGAGCTACTTGCGATACTAAGATTGGTAATCATTCAATTCCCAAAGATACAATTGTAATCTTTAACTTCTGGTCAGTACATATGAATCCTAATCTTTGGGATAATCCGGAAGAGTTTAATCCATCTCGATTCTTAAGTGAAGATGGTAGCAAAGCCGTTAAGCCCCAGTACCTTGTACCTTTTAGCGGCGGAAAACGGATTTGTCCAGGTGAAAGTTTAGCTAATGTCGAAATCTTTTTGTACATTGTGTCGATAGTTCAAAGGTTTAAGATCAGAACCGAACCAGGAACTCGAGTTTCGTTAGAGGCCGATTTTGGACTTTCACGAAGACCCAAAGATATTCCAGTTCTAATTTTTGAGAAAAGATGATTTTCTTTTTCGTATATTAATTGTTACTCTTAATTGACACACGAAAATTTTTCATTATTATCTGATTGTTATTATCACAATAAAAGTGAAACCTTGTGATGTGTTAATTGTGTTACAAATTAAACAGAATCAATCTGAACAATTAACATTACGTCAAGAAGGTTATCATTAAATGTATTCATTATTAATATCCTAAATTGTGAACATACTCATGATTAGTAAATTGTGGCGATGAATATGATTAAATCCAATAGAAAGTGGAAACAACAGAATCAACCTTGAATTAATTAATTGTTGAGTTATAATTGTTACCATTATAATTATTTACAGAGGGTGAAATACAAAAGACAAGGTAAAAATTATCAACAAAATTTGTAATCGAAGGCGAGATTAAAATGTCTTGATCATGATTACAATGGAAACAGTTAATGATTACAATTAACTGTGATCAAATAATATCTATAATTAGCTGATTGGTTGATTCATAAATAATCATTGAACAGTTGAAAAGTTGCTGTTGAAATTGTGTTGATAATTGAATTGAGAAAAGTGAGATTATTTTCTCACAATTAAATAAATCAACGTGTTTGTTAAAGATAAAGTGAAAGTCCTTGCAATCAACTGATTGTCTTTCAATTCTGGTAATAACTTGGAATTGGGTGAATAGATGAATACAAGAGAGAAAGAAAGATGAAAATGAAGAAGAATATGAAGATAATGATGATGCAATGGGAAGAAAAGGTAAACAGGTAACTAAGAATTTTCCAGAGATGAGTAAGTCAGAATTAAGATGGAGATCAAGTTTTTTGCTCCTCATCATCTTCATCATCATTTTTCTCGTAAATAAGTTGATGATGATGATGAAGATGAAGATGAAGATGAAGATGATGATCCTGGTTACGCTGGTTCGACTTAGATGATTACTATGATCATCTTGTTTACAGTTTTCTCTCAAATTTCACCTTCAACCATGAAAAAGAATCCCAAACAAAACCCAAAGCAAATCCAAGATAACGATTGAATTGATTACATAATCAACTTTAAGTGCAATTAAATCAACGGTGTTAAAAGCCACAAACCAATTCTTATCTAACAATAACAATAATAATAATAATATCTAATCTCAATTTCCAACTGAAACTCATTGAGATGATCACAAACTGAACAATAAAACCGATCAAAAGCAAAATTCCAACTCAATGTAATTTCAATGGAACCAAAAAGAAACAAATCTATTCCAACCAACGAAAAACATGAGCCATTTCAATCTTTCCAATGATAGAAAAACAAACAAATTTGTTTGTTAACAAACAAAACGATTAACCAAATGATTGAAAAAAAAAGAATTTGAAAAAACTCACATTTGGCGCTCTTTTTATTGGGTAATTCGAAATTCGCCAGGGGGCGCGAGAGAAACAAAGAGCTGAGATTACGTGACACTGAGGCCATCTTGTTATTCACTCATTTCCTTTCATCTGCTGTAAGTCTGTTCTCATTTTCTGATTGTTTCTCTTTGTTCTCAGTTAAATAATTGTATTTGAATTGAACGTTTTTAATCAGTACTTCCTTCATAAAATTATCTTCGCTGTGTAACTCAAATTAATCAAATTTCTTTTTTATCTATTCCTATTTCTACGCTTCTTCTTACAAGCTTACAAGCTCCTTTGTGTGTGTGTGTGTGTGGATCATTTTTTTTTCCTCTCTCTCTCTATCTTTCTATTTGTATCTTTCTCTCTCTCTCTCTCTCTCTTCTTAGTCTTTTTTTCTCTCTCTCACTCTATCTTTTTTTCTCTTTTTTCTCTGTTTTCTTTCTCTGACCAACCTATATATCCATTTGGATGTACACTCTTCCATTTTCGACGACTGAAGGTGATTATATTTTATCTGATATTAATCCTTTAAACTGTGTCAAGAATGAGAGAAGAGATTGAAGCTGCTGTGATTTTTCTTGTTCGACTAATTGGTAAAAGTAATGCTCTGGTTGAAGAGAATTTAATCAAATTTCAAGATAATCTTGTTGAACTATTGGCTAAAAAATATGAGAATCACTGGTTTCCAGAGAAACCTAATCGTGGCCAAGCTTATAGGTGTATAAGAGTTAATGAAAGTGACCGACGAGATACTATCTTGGAAATAGCCAGTAAAATGTCTGGTATCAACTATGATGATCTCAGTTTACCAGTCGAATTAACTCTTTGGGTTGACCCTAAAGAAGTAACTTGTCGATTTGGTGAACATGAAGGATCTTATTGTGTTATTGCGTGTTTCAAGGATGGTAAAAGTGAGAATATTAGTGATAAAATAACCATTGATGCCATCGAAAAGGAGTATCTCAAGAAGTCAAAGCAAAATTCCTATGAATTTAATAATACACCTCCACAGAAGAAACAAGTGACCATGAATCGCCATGATAATAAAAATTTTGGAAAAAATCTCACCAATTCATCACCTGGAGTAGTACCTGTATCAACCAGTTCTGGATATTCAAATAGATTGGTGTCAAATTCAAATACAACTGAATTTTATACCAATCAATTAAACTGTAGTCCTCATCATTTTACTAACAGTCCTCCTCATCAATCGGCTCCTCACCGTTCAATGCATCATCCACAAAGTTTATTGGATACTGATTATCATCAATCAACCATTTCACCACTTAACCACAGTCTTGGTGGATTGCCATACCAAGTTAGTCCTGCTGACTTCGCCAACCAAGCTAATAACGCCAATAACACTAACTCTAATCTACTCTGTGGTAAATTTTCTCGCAGCGTTCGAAATACTTTTAATAACGTGACTTTTCCTACGGACACTTTTCAAACCCTCAATGATCGTTATTATTGGAAAAATAAGATGATTGTTAAAGCTTAAAACAAAACAAAAAACTTCATTTGGATGATACGTCTTCATACACGCATATACATATACATATACACATTACAAACAAAACAATTACACCATACAAATTAACCAACAACAACAACAACAACAACACAAATACACATACACATACACATTTACACACACACACACATTACAAATTAAATTGTTAATTTTAATTTCCAATAATTTTTATTTACGCTTTTAACACTCATCATCACACACAACAGTTCATCAACTAAAGGATTTATTTTGTTTTCCTCCTCTCTCTCTCTCTCTCTCTTACTCTTGTCGTTGTGTTGATCTTAATGATTTTTTAATCATTATTGTTCAGTTTTATCAACCATTTCATTAGGGGAGGTAATTGATTGAAGGATAGATTATTGATTCAAACCAGATTTTCATTCATTTACCCAACTATCGCCATCTTTTATTCACCTTTACTATCATTTAGAGTTTTTTGTTTTCTAAACATTTGTTTACATTTCGATAGATGGAACTGTCAACATTTAAATTGTTACATTTTTTGAGAAACAAACATTTTGCTAAAAGGATTTTCTTCATCTTCTTTTCAAAGGATTACCAGCTTAGTAGTAGATGAAAAGGATTAAAAGATTAACTGGTTTACTGTAAATTATTAGTCGTTTTTTTTGTTTTTTTTTCTCTTTTTTGTTTTGACAGAAACACCGTTTTAAATATTTGAGGTAAATGAGCAAAAGTGTAATCACCTCGGGGTGAATATTGAGAAAATGACACTTTCGGTTTAGAATCGAGAACTGACTTGATTGTTAATCCATTTGGGATAATCCGTTTGGAAAGATTATCTAACATGTTCCTTGGCTGGTGAACGATTTTTGACATTTTCTTTTTCTCTTTCGATTTTTCCTTCGAATTGGTCAACATTCGGACAATGTTCTAGTGATCGAATAGTTTCAATTTTGTGACCTCAAACATCGTGACTCTAAATTTAACAACGATCGTTATTTGAGAATAATGGAAAAGAGTAATTTGAATAATCTAAATGATGGAGAAACCATTACGAACATGATGTATCCATACCAATAGTGATTAACGATTAAGTGAATAATTAAGAAGATGAAAACTAAGAACAAGATGAAAGTTAATTGTGTTTTCCAATTTCCACCACGAAACCATTCAAGTTAATTGTTTTCTTTCTTGTTAACAATCAACCGTTTAACGTCCTAAATGATTATCATCTTTGAGATTTAGCTAATAATAGAATTTATGATCGCTGGTAAATTAGAGTTAATTTAATTTCGGTTAATTGGTGCTTCAAATTAATTATCGTGTTGATGTTGTTATTGATTCTCCAATGGATTTTGAGACTTTGACAATTATATTGGAAATAGGAAGAGACCGATTTTTTTTGTCAACTTTTGGTTCCATTGGAAGTTGTTTGTTTTTTTTTTAATTTTCTCATTATTTTGTTTTCTTCATTTAATTTCGAGTATTAATTGAACTATTTAGATCTGGATTAATTTAAATTGTTCTATTGTTATTTGCAGATTCGAGCATCGGTTGTGTAAGATTCGTTTTCATGATTAACCAATTGTTCACTTGGAGAAGAGTTTAATTTGTCTACAATGGATAGTTTTTCATCTTCGGTTGGATGCTAATTGTCCAGTAGATAATTAAGAAATTCATGAGATCTCTTCATGGCAATTATACTCCAATCAATTGGATGAATTTCTTGCAACAATGTGCTGGAATAGCCATGATTCGTTACAGAGGTCGTTTGATTTGGTAGAACTGAACTTTTCTGATTCGCTTCTGAATGACATTCGAAGCTTCAATTTAAAACGATATTAAATTGATTCTAATGGTTGACCAGTTGATTTGACCACTGGAAAGGAATCAAAATTGATATTAACAAAAGGCATAAGTTGAATATCAAAATTACCATAAAAGTGGATACAATTTATCCTTGTAAAGTTGATTTTTGTAATTATCAAACTGAACAATATCTTTGATTAAATGTTCATAATGTTGAATTAATAAATCACTGATATCTTTCTGTTTGATTGTACAATTTGGTTCATCATCTCCGTTATATTCAATAGGTTTTCTCTATGTTTTCTTTTGATCAAACTGTTTACCAATCAATTAATTCAATATTTGGGTAACCTTATTAACAATTAAATGAACAGCGTCGAGAAGGATCAACAATGAAAATCGCTAGAAAAAAACTTTCTCAAATTCACTCGAATATCAACTGATAGATGGAGCTGTTTTCGTCCAATTTTGGTTGATTGTTGAGAAGATTTTTAATTTTGATTGATCATCCGAATAATTCCAATCGTTGAAATCAATTATCACCGAGAGACTATGAAGACAAATGATGACAATTCCAATTCTTGAATACGAGAAATCCAACTGCATCCAGAGGCCGAATTTTCCAATCGATTTAGAAATGAATTTAAAGATCAATACGAGATCACAATCGTAATTGAATTTCAATCAATGGAAAATTAAATAACAGATTCATGATTAATTTCACCATTGAAATATTTCCATGGTGGAACCAGATATACATTGAGAGTAAATGTTTCCCTTTAACATGATGCAAAACTTAATTTCTATCACAACTCAGATGAGCTAATAATTGATAATCTAATTGGGAGACCTTAATTACTAATATGATAGACGAAAAGATATTTTTGATTTGCAACTTAATTGAAGAAGTCACTTTGTGATGAGAATCAACAACTAGATTTTCCTATGAATGAAAATAAAATGAATTAACTCAATTCTCCCCTGAAAACGAAACATTTACACTCAACTGAGTGGAAATATCATCATTTGTCTTCATCATCTTTAGACATTTCGATCTACTTGAGTGAATTTGAAAACAAAATTCTATTTAATTAGAAAAGATGACAACTATTTAAGTCCAATTTTACCTCATCGAAAATTGTCCTATTCGATTGTGACAATTTACCCGTTCGATTTATTGATTTTATCTCTTCCATCCCAGAGAAATGATCATCATTCAGATGAACAAAACTGTCAAAACATCGAAAAGAACAACCTTCAGGTCACTAAAGGTCAATGTCAATTGTAAATTCGATTTACTATAATAATATTTTTCTATTTCGATAACAATTAATCGAAAAGTTGAATTTCTTTCGGAAAATTTGATGAAATTTCTGTCAACAAATCGATTGACTATTTCTCTTATTGTTAATCATCAACAATCTCTATGAGATCATCTATAATAAATATGAAATTTATCTCGAAATTAACTAATTGCTGTGTTAATCATTTGTAGAGGAACAACAATCAAACTTATTGACACAAATACTTGAAAATTTTGTCAACATTGAAAAACTAATTTCTCCCAATCTAATGGATACTATTAATACATATTATTAAACAAAAAGTAATCAACATCATCCTAATTGCTGTTTGATGTAATTTAAGTGCAATTAAGTCACATTGTCTCATGAAAAGTTATCCTTTTGTTTCAAGTTGACTTCTCATCTCAATTGGTGAGCTACATTCAGGTTAATTATAATCCCATCTAAAGGAAGTCAAGAACCAGACAGTAAATGATTGTTAGAAATTAACAATTGAGTTAACAAGATGACAATTAAATATCGTGTCAACTAATTACCATTTTCATTCAATCAACAGTTGAATAAGTTTTGCAGAGAAACAATCAATAAATTACAATAATAGGAATCATCAAATACTCACGAAAAATATAATAACTAATTAAACAAATTGTCATCAATCTGGATGATGATTATTACAATTGAGTTAATCTATTAACAAATCAATTAATCCTTAACTATATTGTTACAAGATAATGGAAACAATTAAGAGACAAAATCATTGAGTAATAAAATTTGTACCTGTAAACTTAATCAATGAAAAAAAAACCGTTAATTTGATCAGCCATCACAATTTCATAATATCATCATTATTATCGTAATTAACAAACAATCAATCAACTAATTCAATAAAAATGATGATCATTATGATACAAAAAAAAAGGTAAACAAATTAAAAATGAAAAGGTAACAATCAAGACATCAAACGCGAAAGGACAAATCAACAACACAATTAACCTGCCCATGAATAAGAGCAGTTAATGAACTTGATTATCATCCTTAATTATGGTTAATTATATGTTTAACAAACTAATTAAATAGTAATAATAACAACAATATAATACAAGATACAAGAAAAAAATGAATCTCCAGAAAAAGTGATTAACTTTTACTTAACATCCTCTTTTTTGATAGTCGTTGGATTGACCTGATTTAAATTAACTAATAACAATTTAAGTTGTTGATGATCAATTTTGATGATTACACCAACAACAACGATGATAATTAATTGTCCATAGTGAGTTCAATTAGTAAATTGTTAACTTTATAAACCGGTATACAAATAATAATAATACTTTCCCTTGATCACTTTGCTTGTATTAAATTGTTATGAAAGTTTTCAATTGGAAAATAATATCACAATTAACAAATTAACCAAGTTGATTGCAATTAGATAATGATGATAATAATATTATTATTATTAGAAATTAGATCGAGAGTCTTATATACATCAACAATTTAAATTGTAAAATAGTTTAATAGCAATTTAATCTTGAA
Organism: Panonychus citri; assembly: GCF_014898815.1. Taxonomy (NCBI): domain Eukaryota; kingdom Metazoa; phylum Arthropoda; class Arachnida; order Trombidiformes; family Tetranychidae; genus Panonychus; species Panonychus citri. The sequence goes on from NW_026515495.1 coordinate 271,227, forward strand.
TAATAATCTATATATCTAAATAATATTTTTAGTTAGAAAATGAAAATTGATTACAATTTATACCGGATTAAGAGTTAATCATAATTTTTAGATTGTTATGATTATCATTTACAATTTAAAGCGATACAATTTGTATGAAACCGTTGAAAACAGGACAGAAATTGATCACGTTTAGTTAATTGTGGCTTCTAAATAGTTAATAGTAGTTGGACTTAATCTAATTTAGATTATGACATGGATTGTAAGTAATTTTTTAATTAGATCGAAATTAAAAGTTTTTCTAAAAACATTCAATGGTTAACCATAAGATCGTAATCATAATCATAATCATCTTAATCAAGATGACATTTTATCTACATCAAGTCTTTTTCTGTCTATTCAATCTTAATCAGCGAGAATTTATTATAATTTAAACTGGATTAACGAATCAAATCAAGGAATGATTAAAATTATCAGTTGATTATTTTTGGAAAAGGAAAAAACCAACAATTTATAAAACAGTAACAACTTTCATTGATTCATTTTTTTGTTGTTGTTAATTTTATCATTTAAGAATCACTGTTGACGATGACAATTAAGCTTCTGGCAATAAACAGATCATCATGATGATGATCATCATCATCATCAAAATGATAATTAACTTTGCTTGCGATTCCAATAAAGTAAACAACTTGATAACTTTATATTCATAACAATGAAGGTAAATAAGTTATGATAAATTTTCATTCATTAACAGGAAACATTAAGATTGTAATGATTTAGTGGTTTAATTTAAAGTTTATGATTAAGATGATAATTATGATTGACCAGTTTGAAAAGGGCTAATTGTTTATAATAAAAAAAAGGGAAAAGGTAATAATCAAATTTGACGTTATAATGATTAGTAAATAATAAAAAAAAAGGTTATCATAATAATGATGAGAGGGAGAGATGATGAAGATGATTAGGATGAAGATGAAGATGAAGTGGTCAACGATCTCTATCATCTCCATCCTCATCTTTTCATCGATATCCGTGTGTTTCCCTCCCTCTTTCACCTCCTCCTCCTCATCATCTTCATCTTCATCTTCATCTTCATCCTCCTCCTGAAGGTTCAGTTGAGAAGAGTAAAAAATTGTTTGTATACAAGTTTATCTTCATCTCAATTGGAGGAAGATGATGATGATGATGATGGGGAAGGTTAGCCCCAAGTTTAAGGTGAGTGGGTCAGTGAGAGAGAAAGAGAAAGAGGGAGATAGAAATTGTGATGAAGATGAAGAGAAACAAATTTCAGAATAATTTGTTATAAAATGTTGGGGCAAAAGTCGATAGATACTCATTTGAAACATATGATCGGAACGCAAGGTTAGTCTTTAAATTTGGACCTAATTCACTTTCGTTTGACTTTTTTTTACCGTTAGTTTGATTTTCACCATTAATTGTGTCAATTGTGTCAATTAAACAGCGAATTAGTTTTTAATTATCTTTCTCTCTCTCTCTCTAATAATTAATATAAAATCTTCTTCACCCTCAATCAAAATGGGCGGAAAAAAGCCCAACATGGTAAGTTTTAATTTCTAATTTCGATTCTGTTTTATAATCCAATTGATTGATTGATTTTTCTTTGTTTTTTTGTTTGTGTCAAATTGGATCAAATTTAGACGAGAGCTTTATTATTATGTTTCCTAGTCCACAATTTAGCTGTTAGCTTAGTACAATCAAAGGAATACTCAGATCCAATTAGTTCTGGATATTCAGTGGCTTTACCTTATTCTTCACCATCATCATCTTCATCATCATCATCATCAGCAACTTCTTCATCATCATCTTTAATTGCTTCATCATCTTCTTCAGATTCATCACTATCATCACCATCATCTTCATCTTCTGGTATTGATGAACTTCAAAGTGCTGCTCAATATCAATCACCAACCTACACCAATGGACCAGGGGTCAATAGTGTCGCCTCTTCAGTTTATTCTGGTGTTGAACCAATGGGTGTTTCTGATTCACAAAAACAGAATTACAACAATTATGGTTTGATTCAACAACCACCGCCTCAATTACAATACCAAAACCAATACCAACAACAACAACAACAACCAATTTATCAACCATCAAATTACGGCGAAAATCAGAATCAACAGTATAACAATTACGATCAACCCCAACAACAGCAATTTAATTACGGTGAAGGAAGTGGTTACAATCGAGACAATTCAAACTCTCAAAACTCTGGCTCTCAAAATGGCAATAAGAAAACCGTTATTCTAGCAATTCCTGTTAAATTGGCCTTACAAATTCCCGAAAATAAGAATAATAATAATAATAATAATAATAATTATGGTAAATATTAAATTCTAATCCAATTTTTGATTGTCTTTTCCATCAAATTACTTGATACAATTTTCTTTCTATTGTTTCAATATTGTTTTATCTCCTTGTTCACCTTAGATGATAAACGCCAGCAAAGTCAATCCAATTCCCAATCAGCTCAAAGTTACTCAAGTGTTGGAAATAACAATTCACCAAATTATCCACCTCCTCGTGCTTATGATGGTATCAAGGGAGGTTATAGTGATAATGGTGCTAACGATCAGCAAAAGAACAACGAATATCGAGCTCCAGTTTACAATCCACAATCATCTTACGAAAGTTCAAATTCTCCATCTCAAAGTTATTCATCACCTTCATCTTCATCTTCATCATCACTATCCTCATCTTCATCCTCTGGTAAAAGTTCATCATCTCGAGATTCAAATCAATACGATTCTCAACAGAAAGATGAATATAAAAACTCTGGAATCTCATCTGGAAATTATCCTTTTGTCCAAACGAAAGAATCAAATCACAAGAGTAAATCATCACAATCGTACGGAGGTCAATCAGATTCTAATTATGGTTCTAATAAAGATTCGAGTAACGATAATGAGGGTTTCGATGATAATGAACAACAAAGTTACGAAGGTTCGTCAAAGGGAAGTGATTCTTACAAAGGAAACAGTTATAACCAAAACAAAGATGATTCTTATTCATCTTCTCCTGGTTCATCTTCCTATGATGATGATAATAATGATGAATCTTCAGGCTATTCAAAATCTTCGAAAGGTAGTAAATCAAAATCATCTTCATCATCCTCATCACCATCATCTTATTCTGATGGTGATCCAGCTAATTATGAGAAATCAAAGGTCAGTGAATATCCTTCCCTGACAAGTTCATACGATGGCGATCAAGACGATTGGCAATCAGGTTATTCTGGTGCTCTAAGTTCAGGTAAAAGTGGAACCAAGGGAGGAAATAAGAATATCAAATTTGACCTTTCCTCTTATTCCAACGAGGATTCAAGCGATGATTCAGATTCTAAGCCCGATACTGCATCAATTAAAGCAGCTCTTGCCAATTATGGTTCACTTAAGGGTAGCTCATATGATAGTAATTCCGGTTCCTCTGGAATTAAAGTAATCAATGATTATTCAGCTCTTAAAGATTACGATGGTTACAAAGATCTTAGCTCATTATCTTTGGTAATGGTGGTGGATCAAAGGATTACGGTACTTCCTTGAAGGATCTTTCCTCTCTCAAGGATTATACTTCAATGAACAAAGATCAGCCCAAGAAATTTGGTTCTTACGATGGTTCAGATTCTCTTGACGATTATGATTCAGGTTCATCTTCATCAGGTCACCTTAATTCTGGTCTATCATCATATTCAACTGGCTCAGATTCGTCCATCTCATCTTACGATTCATCATCATCAGGTTTATCCTCTCTTCGTCCTTCCAAATTTTCCATGGACGATTCTTCTTACAGTTCACTCTCTTCCGGTTCTTCATATGGTTCCTCTGGATCAAATGAACCATCATATGATATCTCATCCCTTTCCGGTTCCTCTTCATTAGGTGAATCTTCATCAAGTGGATCAAATTATCCATCAAATGATGTCCTCAGCTCATTGGGTAAAAATCCGTCAACATTTACCGTTTCCGATGCTGTTAATTTACCTGAAAGTGTTTCATCTTACTCAGGTTATTCACCATCACAAATGAACTTATCTCCATCTTATGGTTCATCAGCTGATGCCGCTGTTGCTGCTTCTGCAGTTGCCGCTGCCACAGCTTCATCATCACCTTCAATTCAATCCTCAGGCTTACCTCTATCACCTCTCAATGGTGATGGTTATGGTTCAAGTCCACCTCTCGATCTCTCCTCTCTCTATGGATCCATGATGAAATCATATTCCTCTCCCTCCCTGTATCCCTCACCACCCAGATCTCCAATGCCAATTCCTTACCATCTACCAGGTCAAATTCAAATCCACGCTCTTCACCCTTACCAAAACGGAGCAGCATTTGCACCAGCACTTCCAGGTCGCCTTCCACCCTACGGAATAATGTTCGGTAAACCAAACAACAAACCACCTCCACCACCACCATCAAAGCAAAGCTCAAATCCTTGCAGAGGATTATCATCAGTGACATCACCTCTCGCCCTGTACAAGGTAAAATTTTAATTCTATCAAATAATCAATCAAATAAGATTACAAAATATTTATAAAGTTTATCCAAGAAAAAAAACTAATAATAATAACCAAGAAATAAGATAAAGAAAAATCCGTATCACTAATCCATCTTATCAATCAATTGAAAAAAATTATACTAAACATTGAAAACAATCAAATTATCAAAAAGTTTCATATATTTATGAGTAGAAATGCCCACAGGGCAAAAACAAACAAAAAACAATCACCAACAAGTTCAATTCAGGACAATAAACTCATGACAAATGTTATATTTATAAAGACAGTTTAACCTTAAAAACAACAACAATCTAATAATGATAATGATAAAATGATGATGATTATAAATCATATTAATAGCAATCAAGTAGAAAAAGAATGATAGAGAAAAAAGAATCAATCAATTTGATTATCATCATTAGATTATCATGATGAAGAAAAAAAAACAACAACAGAAGATTCAACAAGAAAAGGGATCAGAATTTATCGTTAATTCCTGAATTTCTTATTCTCTTTCTTTCTCTCTCTCTCTCTCTCTCTCTCTCTCTCTCTCTCTTCAATTCAGTGTCTCCAAGGATTATCGTCAATCAGTTCTCCAGGTAAATTCAGTGCTACTTCACTTCTCAGTTCATTATATTCATCAGGCTCATCTCCGGCTAAATTCATTCTGAAACCAGGTAAAAGTTCAGGTCTTCTTGGAGGTAAGTTATTCTAATCTACTAATTATCCTGGAACAACTAATTAACTTTGCTGTTTACCTTTTTCTTAAGGTCTCCGTTTATCATCAGCCGCATCCAATTTATCACCAACCATCTCAGCCCCACCTTCATCATCATCAAGTAAAAAAACCTCATCATTTTCATCCCCATTCAAATTAGACAATATTTTTGGTCAAGTTTTTAAACTCCTTTGAGTTTAGCATCCTCATCACTAATCATCTCTCTCTCTCTCTCTCTCTCTCTCTCTCACTCTCTCACTCATATAAACGTCAAATTAAATCATTAATTGATTTTTAACTTGGTCGAAACAAAAACTTTTTTTCATTTTGTCTAATTACAATTTGCCAAATTAAAGTAACTATCATTTTGGACGCTTAATTTAATTGAATCAATCTAATTGTCAAACCATTGATTAGATTGATTATTTTGTTAATCTTTTTGTTTTTTGAACACAAATTCAAAATTTATTATTCAATATTTTGGTTTAATCAACGACCCACCCTGAAAGTCAAGTTGATTTAATTGTTTGTAAACTTTGTTTTCAAAGTTTCAATTAAAAGTTAAATCAACTTTACCCCCAAATAATCAAAGGTAATCAAATCTAATTGTAACTATTAATATTATAAATCGTTGTAATTAACTTCTGATAATAATAAAATGATATCCATTCAAATTTGTTTGCTTCAACTTTAATTCATTACCTTAATTTACCTTAATCACTTGCAATTAGCTAATCATAAACAAGATTATCTAAATATATATATCTAGATATTAATACACTTAATCTGGTTGACCTTATAGTGACCTGGATACAAAGTTTAATTGAGAAATTAGTTAATCACTTTGAGTGAAACTGATTGATTACTTGATTATATTATCTATTTGATTAGTTGTCAAGTTGATCAGTTGATAATCAAGTAAATCATTTTTTATATTTCATTATTTTGAATGTTAATTATTTTCACCATACAAACAGAAATGATAAAATAAACCAAATTAAGTTAATCAACCATTTAAATGGTTAACAATTTATAAATAAAGTTGAAGGTTACGTTTAATTATATTAAAATTAATGTTGTTGACATAAATGAGTTTACTGAGCAATCAAAGTTAATTGTGAACAGTTAGCAAGTTAAATCATAACGGAACCACAAAAAAATTAAGCTACAATTAGTCAACGTTAACCATTAACCTTGACCAATCAATTTTAATTTACTTTATTTAACCAAAAAAAAGTTAAATTACTTTGTTGATTTGGTTAATTTTAATATAGTCACACAATTTACGCTCATGATTAGCAATTTAAAGTGACAATAATGATACAGAAATAACTTTGATTATTTGATTCTTAATTGTTGATGATTTATATTACAATTTAAAGGAAGAAAAAAAAATATAATAAAAGTTAATCAATCTCACTTATTTTATTAATAATTTCCTTTGATTTATTGGTTAATTTAGCAATTATCAACTATCAACAAGGTAAACAATGATTTATCCAACTAATTAAATCTTAATCCTAACGCCTGGAGGTGAATTGGTGGTGATTTAATTTCCAAATCTGGTGAATTAAGATTAAGATTATGAGGTATACACTTTCAATCTTAATCAAAGCAACAATTTAGGTCTTCTAATATCATCATGATGATTCATTAAATTTTATTATTATTGAAAATGAAACAATCATGAGATAATCTCAACATGATTAAGATGAGATATAATCAAGTAAGCAACTTGGATAGTAAAATAATCAAATGATGAAGGAAAATGTTTTTTTTTTAATCTAAATTTAATTTTCTTTTCTCATTCCCTTTCATCTAATTCTGATGATGATGAAGACGAAGATGAAGAAGATGATGATAATGATGATGATAATACGGCCCTTCAAGGGTGGAAAGATGTAGATGAAGATATATATATTATTTCACTCGTTGATTACTCTCAGTGAAGGTGATCCCCTTTGGTAAGGTCAGTAGGTCTGTATGTTACTCATCATCTTCATCATTTTTATCATTCTCTCTCCATCCTCATCCTCATCCTCATCATTTTCATCATGTTAGCTTTCATTTTAAGCTTATTGGCCCTCCGGGGAAGTGTTAAAAACAGGTAACCACCACCTTCGTCATAATATAATATAAATCGTTCCTGATCATCTGATAATATACAGGTTATTATCATTATTATTATTTAAAATGAATGAGGATCAAATGATGATGATGATGATGATGATTAGTAGGATGAGGATGATGTCGACTTCATAGGATATAAGTTTAATTTTCATTCTCAACAATCAAGCTCAACAATCAGATCACGTTGGTATCTATTCAGTTTCTAAATATAGTAAATATTATTACACATAAAAAAAATAAGATTGATTTATCAACTTTAAATCATGATAGTTAAATCTAATAGTTAATTAAAAATCAGGTCAATAAGTGAATCTTTTTTTTCACAGCAAGAGTTACAATTAATTTTAATCTTAATCATTTGTAGCATCATTTTCATTAGATTTCATGAAAGCTAAATTGTTTGGGATGCTTTTTACTTTTGCTCAACAATTAACTTTTTTTGGTTTACCGTTAATCATTTAGTTTTAATTGGTGGAAACTTTTTGTTTTGTTAAATCAATTGTATCGAGAGATGAGATTGTGATTAATTGATTTACTTAATTTTTGTTAATTAATCTTTTCAAGGTTAATCAAATTATCTGCTTTTTTGTTGATTGTTGTTGATCATTTAGGGTTAATTTGTTGGTTAATTATATTATTTACTTTTGATCAGTTTTTGTGTGTTCCTTTTGATTGAGATGATCATCTAATTGTGATTAGTTTGATTTAGTTTGTTGATCGTTTCATTTTATTTTATTGATGAACAGTTTTCACTTTAATTGTCAAATTGATTTGATTAGTTGATAATTTATTGATTCCTCTTTAATTATTATATCACAAGTCTATCAGGATGTTTAATTTATGACACACTTTTTGATTGTGATTTAAATTATTTCAACAATCAACAAATAGCTGAATGATTAACTTAACAATTTAACGAATCACTTTATTTTTGTAATTCTTTTCTTCAATTGTATTTGTAACAATTAACATCAATCATTACCAATTGATTTGTTTATCATGATTGATCATCAACATCCAAACTATATAATCATCACTAATTACTAATGATTTATATAAATTGTCTTAGAGATTTAAATTTATTGTTGATTCAACAATTGATTGTACACTAAATTTAGAATCAACAACTTCTATTGATAAAGTAACAATTCAGTTAATTATATAAGACAATTAGAATTTATTAATTTGTCAATTTATTGTTTCCAATTACTTGTTCAGTTTAATATATTAACAATTAGGTTAATTAGTTGATTGTCAGCGTTTCAAATGTTAGATTTAAAATTGATTTGATTGTCAATGTTGTTTGCCCATTGATTGTTATTATTATTTTTGGTAAATATTTTATTGTTAACTGAGTTAATTGTGATTAGTTATTTAAAGATTGAGAAAAATTGATTTACTCAATTACTCTAATTGTGGTTATTTCCTGTTCTCACTTTAATTGTTGCTATAAAAGGTCAACAATTTAAGGTTAATCAAGGTTAATGGTCAAAGTTAAGTGTGAAAAGTTAATTGTGATGATTAAATTTAAATCGGAGCAAAAAAATTTAAACCATTAAACAACAGTTAATCATATTGATTAACAAGAGATGATGGTTATTGATTATAATACAAATGAGTATCAAATTTTGATTGGTAATGATTAACAAGCTGATCAAATTAACCAACATGTTTACAATCAACTTTTTTTTGCTTTTGTTTGATTTAAATTGTTTATCTTAATCCAGTTCAATTTGAAAAGTTGATTGTATGAAAAAAAATGATATTTTCATGGTTACAATCAACTTGATCAAATATCTAACCACTCAGATTACAATTAACTTTCAATTGTTGGTGATTAAATTTCAAATTGTACTCTTAATTGTTGGATAATGATATTAATTGTTATGATAAACATTATTATTATGTTGAATAAGTAAACAAGACTATTAGATTGTTTAATTAATCATGAGATAATTAATATTGATGATTAGTTAACTGGTCAATATGATAAATGATCAAGTGAGATAATCAAAGGTTGGTGACACTTTAATTGTTGCAATTAGAGTAATCAATTAACCAAATGCGTAAAAAATTAACCTTCAATTGCTTCAAACTATTAATAAATTTAGCCTGAAATGATTGCAAAGTGATGATGTTGATTGATATTATAATTTCATCAGCTCATCATCATTAACAATTAATTGTTAATCAATCAATTAACTGATCATATCTTAAATTGTTTCCTAAATAATAAACAATTACTCTTTCTGATTGTACTAATATTTAACAGTAAAAGAAAATATCAATTTAAGTGTTTAAATTAATCATCAAATCAAATGGTATCATTAACCAACATCTAAACAATCAAATTAAACGATTATATTTATTGTAACAATTAAACAAAATGATCAATTAATTTATAAATATAATAATTGATTTCCAATCAAAGATCAATAAACTTTTTTTTTCCCAAATTCGTTAAACAATTAAACTAATCATCCATATAAATTGTTTCTCTCAACCTAAATCATCTCAATGTTAGTGTTGATTGTTAATCAATAAAACGTTTAATTGGATTAAAAACTAATTTGGATTAGTTTAATTGTTCGTAACTTTAGTTGATTAAATTTGGAATTTATGGTAAATTGAATTTCGCGGGTCAAGAACAAAAGATCCACCGGGAGGGGGCGACAAAGAACTTTTGTAAACTCCCATTGGAATTTTCTTGTTTAAAAGTTTTCCCTTGATTCTGAAAACGGTTTAATTATTGTTTCGATTTGATTAATTAATTAATTAGTTTCCGAGTGTTTTTTTTTTCTTATTGATTTTTGTTCTCTGTGTGTTCCCAACATGAAAATTACTCTAATTTTCTGTGTAATTTTTTGCCTTCACCTGAGTTTCGCTTTTGGTTCTATTCTTTTTGGTGGTGGAGAAAATGGAATCAATTCTGTCTCTGGTTCTTTTAAAGATATTCTTGTCGATGAATGGGAAGTATTTAAGTCACAATTTAATAAACGATATTCCAATGAGACTGAAGAATATTTCAGGATGAAAATCTTCTTGGAAAATAAGCGTAAAATTGCCCGTCACAATGTTCGAGCTGCTAATGGTATGCATTCATATCATTTGTCAATGAATCATTTCGGTGATCTCTTACACCATGAATTTGTCACCCTAATGAACGGTTACAAGGCTCATCTTCGTCTTCATATTTATAATGCTACAACATTCTTGACCCCACATCATGTTTCACTTCCTAAGTCAATCGATTGGAGAGAAAAGGGTTATGTCACCGAGGTTAAAGATCAAGGACAATGTGGATCATGTTGGGCTTTCAGTTCAGTGAGTAGAATTTTATTTAATATTCTATTCTCTTTTGCTGATGTTCTTTTCTCTGATGTTTATTTTTAAATCTTTTCTTTTCTTGTTTTTCTTGTTTTCTCTCTCCAATTAGACTGGTGCTCTTGAAGGACAGCACTTTAGAAAAACTGGTAAAATGGTTTCTCTTAGTGAACAAAATCTTGTTGACTGTTCAAAGAAATTCGGTAACAACGGTTGTGAAGGTGGACTCATGGATAACGCTTTCTCTTACATTCGACATAATCATGGTATTGATACCGAACAATCTTATCCATATTTAGCTCACGTAAGTTTCAATTGATTTAGATAAAATTAGCTTGAAAAAGCAAAATTTAATCTCAACAATTTATAATATACATTGACTCTAACAAAGAGAATCAATTGAATCTTTCCAATCCAATTGCCTAGAGAATCTTTCTCTCCATCTTCATCTCATTCACTGCAGTTGATTATTGTTGATAATTTTAATTGACCACATTAAATTGTCAGTATTAATTTCACTCAAATTTATCATCTCTTTGGTAATCTTATATGTAATGTGTTTCTCTCTCTATCTGTGGGAAAATTTTGAGAACTGTTGATAATTTTGGATGCGTGATTAGGATGTTATTGGTAAATAATAATCACTTATTTTCAATCATCTGATTGAAATCTCTTGATTGGCTCCATGTGATACATTTCCCTCTAAATAATAACATGATTTGTATTGAGAAAGTGATACAAGATTAAGTAGTTTTCATAATATCTTAGATTGGATTTGATTAATTTTTGTTTACTATTAATTGAATTTGATCTCCTTGTGAGGTACTTGACTTTTCTTTGTTTATCAAGCTCATCTTATCATCTTTACTTTTTTCTTCCGTCTCTTTCAACTAATAATGAATTTCTGAATCTTCGAGAAATTTATGATCATGATAAGAAAAAAAATAGGTTAATTGTTTCACTTTTAAACTCCATCTTAAATGATTGTTAAATCATTGCCGTGATTACCAATGGTTTAGATCATTTCTCATCATAAATCGAAACAAATTGTTTAGTTTATTAAAACTCTTGCCAACAATTTAGCTAAATGATATTTGATTACAATTTATTAATCACTAGATGTCTCTAGTCTGATCATCTCAAGTTGAGATTCTCAACATTTACACTTAATCATGTTGACTTAATTGTGTAAAGAAATCATAATTTGATCCACCAATAATTACAAGGAAAACTTTAAATATGATACATATTTGAAATGTGATCAAATATTTTATAAAATGATTACTGATGAATTTTACCTTTAATTGTAATTAATGAACTAATTTCTTTTTTCTTTTTTTATTCAGAATGGTAGATGTCATTTCCATCCAAAAGATATCGGAGCAACTGATAGTGGATTCGTTGACATTGATGCTGGAAATGAAACCAAATTAATGGAGGCCATTGCTACCGTTGGTCCAGTTTCCGTTGCTATCGATGCTAGTCATGAATCTTTCCAATTCTATTCCCATGGAGTTTATGATGAAAAAGAGTGCAGCTCAGAAGATCTTGACCATGGTGTTCTTGCTGTTGGGTATGGAACCGATGCTGAAGGAAACGACTATTGGATCGTTAAGAACAGTTGGTCCGAAAAATGGGGAGAAAAGGGTTACATTAAAATGGCTCGAAACAAGAAGAATCAATGTGGAATTGCTTCATCTGCCAGTTACCCGTTGGTCTAATTAAACACAATCAGATTTTCAACAAACATTCATATATATTGATCATACTCAATCGAAAAGAATATATATTTTTCTCTTTCAAATTTCCAAAGCAAAGCCAATGATTTAGACAAAGAATTTAAAAAATTCATTACAATTAAACTCACCCGACTTACTATATATATTTAATTAGCTGTAAATTGGTCAACAAACTAAGTTACAGTTAAATCAAACTTAAAATTGAACAGAAAATTATGTAAATGCTTAAATTTTGATAAAAATTAAAAACATTTATTGTAATGAGAAAAACCAATCCATCTCCTAATAATTAGTATACAAATCACTTCAACAATTAAATTAATTTCTCTTCTTTTTGATTTCAGAATCAAACAACTTAAATTGTGATTAAATTGCTTGAAAAATTACTGGAAAATGATGAACAATCAATGAATTGGATGTGATTTAAAGCCGGTCAAGGGGTTATTAGCCTGATGATTGAATAGATTTGTCTAAATTGATCATTAATACAATTGAAATTAAATTTAATTGAAAATCACATGTATTCATCAATTAATCTAAAATTTCTCGATAACTAATAACAATAAATCAAGAGAGAGCCATGAGTCACTTCAGCTGAAAAACAAACCCAAGAGCAATTTATAGGTGCTTGTCAATCAATATAAACTATTTTGTTATTCACCGCTTTATTTTTATTTCTTATTCTTACCTAAAATTTGTGACTCTTTGATTAAGTGTAAATCAATAAAGAACAACAATTAAAAGTGAAACGACAAGTACAATCCTTAAAATGTCTAAGCTTTACAAAATGTTTAATGTCCAAGAAAGGCGAAATTGTGAGATATCCAAAGATGAATATATTAGATTAGCAAAAATCTCTGGTGTTGAGCAAGTAAATATTCCAATATGTGTGAATCCTACAGAATTTCTTAAAACCAATATGGTGGAGGATGGAAAGAAAATTGGTAACTGGGCGATAATATACTTCTTTGTCGACAAGAAAAATGGAGTTTACCCTCAACTTTTCACCGAGCAAATTCTATGGGAAAATCAATGGAGCCAAGATGAGGTTAAAGATGTCCGAATAACAGATTACTCGATTGACTGCTATAGAGTTGAAATCCGAATGCTAATACAAACAAGAAACACTTTGGCGAAAAATAAAGACTTGATGGTGAACTTCAGGGAGCAGATTTATAAAGCAATGGATATGGATGGTATTAGACTCGACTCATTAAATTCGATAACTGATCTTAAGATTGAAATGAGTCGCTTGAAACATTGTGAAAATTACAAGCATATTATTTTCTTTGAGGCAAATGATGATCACAAATCTCCAATTCTTAAAAGTAAAATGGTGACTGAAGATCTAAGGAAAGGTCAATTAAAATCCTTTCGATTTTCCCTCTCATTAGAATAGGTGGTGAGATACCTGAGGATGTTGTCTCTTCTCTCTTCTCTCTTTTCATTTCCTTTAGCTTTCTTTTCAATCATACTATTCTACTTCCTATCTTATCATCTTAACTCTTCTTTGAATCCCTCTCTTTCTGGTTTAACTCTCACCTACAATCAAATAATCAAATCATGGATAACGCTTTCTCTTAAATTCGACATAATCATGGTATTGATACCGAACAATCTTACCCATATTTGGCTCACGTAAGTGTTTCTCTCTCTCTCTCTCTCTCTCTTTCTCTATCTGTGGGAAAATTTTGAGAACTGTTGATAATTTTAGATGCGTGATTAGGATGTTATTATTATCATGATGTTATTGGTAAATAATAATCACTTATTTTCAATCATCTGATTGAAATCTCTTGATTGGCTCCATGTGATAATTTTTTCTCTGAATAATAACATGATTTGTATTGAGAAAATTGTTACTGATTAATTTTTACCTTTAATTGTAATCACTGAACTAATTTTTTTGTTTCGTCTTATTTTATTTAGAATGGTAGATGTCATTTCCATCCAAAAGATATCGGAGCAACTGATACTGGTCTTGATGGTCTGATCTTGACCATGGTGTTCTTGCTGTTGGGTATGGAACCGATGCTGAAGGAAACGACTATTGGATCGTTAAGAACAGTTGGTCCGAAAAATGGGGAGAAAAGGGTTACATTAAAATGGCTCGAAACAAGAAGAATCAATGTGGAATTGCTTCATCTGCCAGTTACCCGTTGGTCTAATTAAACACAATCAGATTTTCAACAAACATTGATATATATTGATCATACTCAATCGAAAAGAATATACATTTTTCTCTTTCAAATTTCCAAAGCAAAGCCAATGATTTAGACAAAGAATTTAAAAAATTCAGTACAATTAAACTCACCCGACTTACTATATATATTTAATTAGCTGTAAATTGGTCAAAGCACTAATTTATAGTTAAATCAATGATAAAATTGAACAGAAAATTATGTAAATGCTTAAATTTTGATAAAAATTAAAAACATTTATTGTAATGAGAAAAACCAATCCGTCTATTAATTAGTATACAAATCACTTCAACAATTAAATTAATTTTTCTTCTCTTTAATTTCAGAATCAAACAACTTAAATTGTGATTAAATTGCTTGAAAAATTGCTGGAAAATGATGAACAATCAATGAATTGGATGTGATTTAAAGCCGGTCAAGGGGTTATTAGCCTGATGATAGAATAGATTTGTCTAAATTGATCATTAATACAATTGAAATTAAATTAAATTGATAATTTTTCACCTCGTAATGATGATGAAATTAATTGTCTTCCGGGTTCACATCAAGTTTTCCTAGAAAAAATATTCAATAACCAGACAATTAACTAATTTTGTGATTAACAATTTCCGTTGTTTAAGAGTGTAAAGTCATCATGGATACAATTTAACATCACAATTAATTTAATCACAATCATTTTCCTAACGGTTGACCCAGAATCATGATAATAATTGATCAACAATCAACGATGGTCCAAGATGAAAACCAAACCCAATTAAATTAGTGAAAATCAGACATGAGTCAAACATGATTAAGTATAAATATAAAACTAGATGATAGTTAACTATTATTATTAGTTAATTGTAACTGTTACAATCAATCCACATCTAAATTGTTTCAACAATTGAAAGTCCAACTCACAAAAAAAAGGATAAACTAAAAAGCCAAAACAATGATTTCACCAATTGTCAAATTGATTTTACTATCAACCGTTTTAACAGTAATTAATTGTGATCCTTTACCATCATCATCATCATCATCACCATCAACCTCACAATCAACAGCATCCTCATCTTCATCTAAATCAAAGATATCAACTGATTTAGTTCTTGACGCATTTGAATTGTTCCGCCGATTATTACAAGAATCATCTGTTGTCCAGTCGGAAATTGTGACCGGTAAAACCGAGAAAGATTCAACTGACCACACAGTTTCTCATCATCATCATCACCCTCACAATGTCCATTCATCTTCATCATCTTCATCATCATCTCCTTCCGTCTCTACACCGGTCCAATCCTCGAATGCTCCCTCACACTATTCACCTTTACTCCGACTTGACCCTCTTGTACTGACCAATCCAATTGTCCACGAAGTTCGAGATGTTAAATCTCCCACCTTGGGTAAAATCGTTCTCACCCTGGACAATGTCCAGTTCACCGGTTTTTCCGATTTCAAAGTTGAACAAATTTCCAATGCTGGACCTTGTCTTAATTTCCAACACTTGATTCCTAAACTAAATACCTGCGCTAATTATACCGTTGATTATTATTTGTTTGACTCAATTCCACTTCGAATCTCAGAGGGAGCAGTCAAGGCCACAATTCCAAAGGCCAAAATTGTCGGACGTTTCTTTGCTTTTGCTTCGGTTATCGGTGATTGGTCTCGAACTTCACAATTTAATCTAACCACCACCGTCGATGAGGAAGTGGCCCTAATGGTTTCACCGCTCTACACCATCTCTGATCGTTTCGTCCTCGACTCATCCATGGGACAATTTGATTCCGCCATCAGGTCATCTTTACCCGAAGTATCTGAAGCCCTTCGAAATGCTTATTCTAAAGTTATCGAAATGAAGCTCAGTGATTAAACTTTTAGTCCAAACAATCAATTAATCTTTCCAATTTAACGTGTATGTTTCTGTGTTCATTCAATTCATTATTGTTAAAATTAATTATCGAAAGTTAATTGTTAACAAAAAGAAAATACATTAACTGTACTTCTTTTTTAATCATTTAATTCAATCAACTCACAATTAGATTGATTTTGTCTCAATCAAATGGCGGAAGTTGATTGTTGATACAATTGTTATCAATTCAATTGATTATTAAATAAAAAAAAACCATTTCATTCATCAAATTTTTAATTATCTTATTGTTAGATCAATAGTTAACTGTTAATCATTTGTGTATTCATTTTAATCACTATTGTAACAATTTAAAATGTTTCATAATACAATTTAAATGGACTAAACAATTTACTGTTTCAAATTTCATCTTTAACTTTCTCAACGATTAATTTATTAAATATATATACAAGAAATTATCTAAATTACAATTAAGAAGCAATTAATTTAATCATCTGTTGATAATTATTATCTTAAGGCCACTAATTGTTGCTATAAAACAAAAAAAAGTTAATTATCTAAGAGGAAACTGAATCTAAATGGATTTAATAATCTCCATGTTTTCAGAATGATGGAAATGTTATCGTTGCGATTTGATTGTTATTAGTTAATTGTGATATTATTGTTTCCAAATGTATTCTTATTTATCTAGTTCGCTGGATGAGATTCGGTTAGATTTTGAGGCCAAATCGATTCTCCTCGAATTGGAAAGACTCAAATCGCTCCCAGAGAATCAGAAACATCGTTTCATTTGGGAATTGATTCAAAACGCCAAAGATTGTGCTCGACCCAATGAACGGGTGACAATCGTCATCAACCTGGAAAAGGATCGATTTGTGTTCGCCCACAATGGCCTCGAATTTAGAGTGAAAGATTTGATCGCTTTGGCTCGCAGAGGATCAACTAAAACCTTTGACGAGAATCGACTTGGTACTGGTTTTATAAAGACCCACGTTCTCAATAAAACTGTCCAAATTAAAGGTCAATTAGCGACAGCTCGAGGTTTCCGTGATTTCGTGTTGACTTTAAAACGATCAGCTGATAATCTTAATGATATGAAGATTCTGCTAGAGGAAACTTATCAACAGATCGACTCGTTGACTCGCCAGCATCATAATGACTCAGTTGACCTGACGAGTACTAGGAAAGGCTCGTTGGCCTCTTCGCCATCTTTATCGACAGTGACCAGTCATAATTTTTCATCATTCGAATATCATCTTGATCCCGATTCTTATGCTATGGTTTGCTCAGCACTCGAAGATCTCAGGCGTAATATCATTTTCGTATTGGTAATCAATGAGTCAATTGATTCAATCGTCGTTAATCAAAATGGTTCACAATTGAAATATACTCTTAAAAGCAAGCCCATATTTAGAAAAATTTTTCGAGCCAAAGTGTCCGGTTTGTCCCATTCAATGTTAATTCGCCCGTGCGACTCATTCGGCCTGATCCTTGGTGTTAACTGCTCTAAATCGGGTTCCAATGATTACTATTTAACCTCCATTTCGGGTCAGGCCAAAATATTCAAAGAGTTTCCTCTTATTGGTACTGAAGATTTTAATTGTGCTCCATTGATACAAAGTTCACATTGGATGGCAAGTGACCTTAGAGATGGACTTAGGATTAAAAAAACATCGGAAGCCGAATCTGATCACATCGCTGAAATAAATAGATCAATTCTTTGTGCTTATCGTGATTATTGGATCACTTTCATTAGTGAACTAATCGACCTTCAAGTGCTAAATCGTCACATTCTGGCGATAAGTGGCCTTCCCAGATACTCAAATCGTTACTCGGATAACCTTTGGTTCAGAAAGACCATTCAATTACCCTTAAGATCATTTATTCGAAGTCAAGATTTAGTTCGTAACACAAGATCGACAAATGAACTTTACTATTATTCACGAATCGACGATTGCCTTTTTCCCGATTGTTCAATTAATCAAACTGTTTGGCATTCGATTGCTTCAGCAATTATAACCAAATCAAAAGATTGTCCCCATTTAGAAGTCTCGTCGAAATGGATCCAAATAATTAACCAAGATTATCGAGATTGGGGATTACCGGTAAAGTTCAGCGTCGACGATGCCATTCAACTAATCGAGGCCACTTCGATTGATTATATTTCTAAAAGTGAAGATCGAGCAATTAATTGGTTAAATCAGTTGATTCATTTTCTATCATCATATGATTGTTTTCACGATTTACTCAAGAAAAGGTCAATCTTACCTTCTCAAAATGGTATCTTAAGGTCATTCCAAGGTGCCCCAAATAAACGAGATCAATTGCTTCACCATGAAATGGACAATGGGCTCGAGTTGATCGACGAAACAATCAAAGATATTTACAGTGATTTAGGTGATGATTTAAGAGACAATTTACTCCATAAAGGTATTGATACAAATCAATTAACTTGGTTACCCCAGATGAGAGTGGAAACAGTTTTCATTAATCTTGAAATTTTACTCAATCGTATCAGTGGATTAGGTCAAAGATTAAATCTTGACCTTTTAGAATCAGCATTCACCATGAGTCTATTATTTCACTCTGAACCCGATTCAATAACTGTAACTTTAACTCGAGTATTGAAACAGTTATATCCATGTAAGTACAAGTCTCATTAATCAACAACAATTAGTTTAAACAATTGACTGATTTTTCATTATTCATTTTCCTTAATAGCAATTGAATGTTTTCCTATTTGTGAGAAATCATATCAAGTTTACCCTCGGGCATTTTTCCTTCGCTGGACACTGACCATGTTAATCTACAGGATTCAGTTGATTGTTAAACCAAATGAAGAGACAGTTAAAGTTGATCAGTTAACCACATCAATGCCACTGATTGTTAACATATATGATTGGATCAATGATATTATCTTTCTATTGGAAAAATGTGATTTAACTAATTTACTTTATCAGAATCAATTGATTCCTCTTCAAAGTGGACATTTGACCAAAATTACTCCTGAAATTTACCTGGAAAATGAACCGGAAACTTTTCAATCAAGTGAAATATCATTTAAATTGTTGGTCAATCGATTTGTGAAAGATGATCAAGGAAAATCAATTGATTGTACCAATTGGTTGGTCGATAATCGTATCAATTGTAAACCTGAAACAATTAGACGAGAAAATGTTAAACAATTAACTTTCATGTTGGACTCAATTTTCAAGCAAATATTTGATGGAACCTTAAACATTGATGATGATCATCATCAACAATCAACTGATTGGATTGAATTGTTTCACCAATTGATTGTTTGGTGTTCCGATGATCCAGTTAATCGTTTCAATCTATTTCCATTGATGTCTGCATACAAAGGTTTTCTTATGGTCAAAGCTCATGGATGTCAAAGTTCAAAAGTAGCCCTTAGTATTGTCCACTCTGGTAAAGAATGGTCAACAATTGAACAACTAATCAATCTACAATTAGATGTTAATCTTTTACAATCAATTGACATGATTAGCCAAACAAAAGGCTCCCGGTGGATTGAAAAGATTATCAATAATGCTGAGATAATTGATAAACTATTAGTTAATGATCACAATTTAGTTGAGGTTAATTCATTACTTGAGATGATGAATATTGATGAGGTGAAAAATTTGATTAAAAATTCAACTCAATTAGTGAACAATTCACCATCAATTGAGACAATTGATTCAACTGGAGAAAATAATTTTCAACAACAATCAACAACTTCCAATGAATCTATTGATAGGATTAGATTAGTTTCATCAATTGTTGATATGATTACTAAATCGTTTTCATATTATCCTTCAATTAGAATTGAACAATCAGTGATGGGCAAAGATTTAATCATTTCAAATACATTCAATGGTCAACGAATGTCCATCAAAGTGTGTCCACTTCATCAAGGACAAAATTTCGTAAAATTGACCAAATTTGAAGCTCTAACTTCGTGTGCTGAAAAATCTGATTACTCTTTATGTTTAATTGATTGTGATGATCCTCTCAATGGTAAATTTATTCTGGACATTGGTCAGTTAATCGAGGAAAAGGTTAAATTGAAACAATTAGTTGAGAAAAATGATTCTATTTGTATCACTTCAACATCAACTGATTTTAATGTAATCATATTTAAAGAGATTTGGATCAAATTATCAATTGATTTTGATTCATTTAATTTACATATGAAACAATATTTACGATTATGATTTGAACAATCAAATCAATTCATGAGCCAATTAAACTAAATTTAATTTCACTTTGTTAACCTTTGTGTCCATTAATTAATTGCGTTAATTTGTCCGGTAAATTGTCACAATTTAATCAATCAGGTCAATAAAATTTAATTTTCTTTACCTTATTTTATCATGTAAAAGGTAAATCAACCTTGTAATTGTATTACTTGTATTACCCTTCACAATTAACTAATCAAGTTGCATCAATGTTAAATCAATATCTAAATGTTATTACTTATTACACCCTTAAGCCAAGGAAGGAAGTTAATTGTAAACAATTAATATACGAAAAAATTAAAAGTGTAATCGTCTTTAAAAAACAAATCAAATTAATATTATTTTTGGATAATCAAATTAATCAGGTCATTGCCATTATCATAGTGATGATTACAATATGATGATTACAATTTAAAATCATTTACTTGATTAGCCTAAAGGTGAATATTTTTTTTGAAGTAATTAAGTTTACAATCAATTTTACTAATTTAAATCCGTGTTCCCTCAAGATGAACTTGAAACAGAATTAAGTTAATTAAAAATCGAGAACAGGAAAATGTATATAAATATAATCTTGACATTAACAATTAGTATTGATTGTAAACAATTATTCAATTCTTAGGGTCATTAAGCTTAGATTTAAATATTGTCACAATTAACTAATTGTTTATCAAAAGAAAATGTAATATCAGTTAGTTGGTCTAATTGTCCAAAAATCTAAATATATATACTTATTATGATTTACTGAGCAATTAAACTTGTAATCAACTGATTAGATAATTTATGATTCGTCTAATTAATGAAACAATTAACTTTTTCATTTAGATAATTAAACTTACAACTATTGATTATGTTTCATCTTAAATGTCAACTTTTGAAAAACAATTATGTTAGTTGATTAGTTGGAGGGATTAATTGTTTACATTTCTTTGATTGATTTGATTTGATTAAATAACAAAATGATTAAATCCTAAGTATTGGGCTGTCATTAGAAATCATGGAAACCCTGAACAATCAATTGAGGCGGTTCTTGATGATTAAAAACTGGATTCAATTGAAAGTAACAGTTAAAAAGTGAAAATTAAAGTTTCAACAACTTGATTTTCTGATCATAGTTAACGTGTCTCTCAAATTGTGAGTGTATACAATTAAATTGTTTCACTCTTTTTAAATTGTTTCCTCAGTTGTAATTCTACTACTAATCAACTTGTATCATTATTGTAATTACAACAGTTACAATTTAACTATTACATTAGTGTCTCCTTTTTTATGGTTTGTTGATTCAACTTTTGCTTTGACATTTTGCTAATTCTTGTAAAAACTGTGTATTGACAATTAGTGAATTACAATACAGTAATTAACATGGAATCATCTCAATCAACAATAGAAACTGCTCAGTTAACTATTGCCAAAGCACCTCGACAATCAAGGGAACGAACCTTTGCTCCAGTTGATCAGTTAATCGTTGAAAATGTACGAAGACGATTTATTGATTGTGCCACCGAGGAACCAGAATCATTTGATTGTGAAGAAGTGGAGAAAATAAAAACTGACGATTGGCCAGTTTACCGATTCGTGTCTATTAACAATAATAACGAGGAGAAATCACTTCAAGGATTAATTGCTACCCTTAGATGGCGTAAAAAACTTGGTGTCCGAACTGTTAATGAGAATGAATTTCCTGATCTAATTTGGAGAGTAGGTCCACTTTTCCTTTACGAACCCGATAATCAGGGTAGACCAACCATGTATTCTCGGTGTAAATTTGTCATGGGTGTTAAGGATATCTCCAAATGGGAACAATTGTTTACTGCTTATCAAACTTGGAGAATCGATGAGATCGCCGATGGTAATGGTTGGACATTAATCCTCGATTTTGCCGATACTGGTATTCGAAATGCTGATTTTGATCTTTTAAGATTTTTTCTTAATCTTCTCATGAACCATTTTCCTCGAGGAATTGATAATATTTTGGTTATCAATTTACCCTTTATTTTAAGAATGTTCTGGGGTTTGGTCAAGACTTGGATTCCATCTGATCGGGTGGACATCATCAAATTTGTCGATTCCAAATCAATTCAAGAATATATTTCTCTTGATCGACTTCCAAATTTTCTCGGCGGCAATTGTACTCGTCCATATAAAGGCTACGAAGTTTGCCCTAAGGGTTGTCCCGATGTCTTTGAATATGGAACCAAAGAGTCAGGGTTACCTATGAAACGAATGCAAGAAATTTATAAGATTTATGAGCCTCTTTTAGAGGTTTAATTAACTTAATCATCATCTACAATTCTTATTGATTGTCTTATAAATAAATTGTTTTACCAACTTACCTGAATATTTGTAACTTGCAAACTTTTTTCTTTAATAATTCTACCAATGGATCAAAATTAAATCGGATTTGTTTCCATGTTTCCAATTGATTCTGGTGATTTATTTTTCCTTGTTGATTAACTTTCTTTGTAGAAAAAAATTTCCTTGACAATTTAATTTGACAATTTGATCTCCACTATTGATTTTAAACTCTTTTTCTTTTCCTTTCAATTCTCACTTTGATTGTCATCGATTTGGTTAATTGTCATACTCCTTTAATTTCCTTGTTTCATCGATTGTCATATGAAAATTATCTTAACCACAATTAACTTTATACTTGGACCGGTTTTGATTACTGATGGTGAACATTATTATTATTAATATATTTCCAAACCATTAATAATATTCCAATACCAGGAGAGAGAGAGGGAGAGGGAGAATCAACAATTCTTAATAATTGTGTTTAAATTGTTTGAATGGAAATCCTTTTCTCTAAATTGATTGTTGATTTTGAACGTGATTGATTTCTCAAAACTCTACAATTAAGAGGTAAACAGTCAATTTGAACAACAACAAAAGAAAAACGTTCATTTGGGATTATAACGAGTTGAAGGTTTTTCTATCCATTCTTATTCTCAGCTTGATTGGATATAAAAGAAACACAATTAAACACAGTTTAAGAACATGTTGATAATTCAGCTTGAGTCACACAATTTACTAATTGTTGTTACCAAAATCTGTAAGAAAAAAAAAGATATTCATTGTTAGAAAGAGATACCAATACAAACAAAGACAAGGTTTTCATATATTCAAACAACATGAAGACACACTAATTAATTTCCATAAAATAATTAAGGTCAACAATGTGATCACAAGTAAAACAACAACAAAACTACAAACTCATTACCTTTTAATTTCCTGGTCAATCAAAGGGTCAAAACAAAACAAAACAATTAATATAAATGAACCGAAAAATTAATCCAACCAATAGATTAAAAAAAAAACGATTACCTAATCCACCAAGACGAGAAAATGTTTACACAAATCAATCAACCAATCAATCAATCAATTAACAAAATTCTTTAACCCAACCAAGGCCATCAAACAATTAACATATTAAATAGAAAAAGAAACAAAATCAATTCTAACAATTAGAATGATTTAGAAACAATTAAAATCCTTAAGAATATTGAATTTGTTGATTAGTTGGAATAGAGAAAAAAAAATTTTCAATTGAACAAAATGTTCGTTTAAAGATTGCGCCATCTGTTGAATTAGAAAAGAAAATGTGAAAAGGTGAACGCCCATCCGCCATGTTTGCTGTTCGCAACAACTAATAATTTGTTTTTGTTTTTCTCATTTTCTTTAATTAAAAATGTTTACAATTTAAATCTTATTTAACTATTGTTTCGGACAAAATACCGGTCCTACAATTTGTCGTAACTCTATCCGAAAGCTTAATTGTTACAATCAATGAAGTGGGTGCGAGTGGCTAATAGTACTGGGCCGTCGCCGCGTCCAAGGCATGGTCACCGTGCGGTTGCTATAAAAGATTTGATTATAATATTTGGTGGTGGCAATGAGGGAATAGTTGATGAATTACATGTTTACAATACAAGTGAGTATAATTAGCTAATCAAAATTAGTCCCATTCCTTAATTGATCGATTAACATCTCTCATTTGTGTGTTATTCTTCATCATTTTCTATTTCTCTCTCTCTCTCTCTCTCTATCTTTCTTCTCTTTTCTAGTATTGCTTCTTTCTCTTTCTTCTTTTCTCTTTTTCTTCTTTCTTTCTTTCTGTCTTTCTCTTCTATCATGTTCAGTTTTTTTCTATTATTTTTGTTGTATCTTCATCCAATGTTTCAAATGTAGTTTTCTCTTTCTCTCTTTCTGTCTGCGTCTCTCTTTTACTTTCTCTCATATTTTTGTCTCTTCTTCTATCTCTTTACCTTTCATTCTTTCTCTCTCTCTCTCTCTCTCTCTCTCTCTCTCTTGACTTTTCTTTCATCTTTCATTTTCTGACTTTTTTCTTTTGCATTTCACTTGCAAACACCTTAGAGTTTTTCTCTTGCAATCCAATTCTTGTTTCTTTTTCTCCATTGTCTTTATCTATCATGTATTATTTGTCTCTCTTTCATGACAGCTTATGCTTATGATCATTGTCGCTGCGGGTAAATCTGAATACTTCAAAAAAAAACTGCCAACACACTACCTATTTGTCTGTCTCTCTTTTTAGTCTTTTTCCTGCTTTTCCTGCCTTTTTTGTTTCTTCCTTTCCTGCTAATTTGCTTGGTTAAAATTTCACAAGTTTAAATTGATCCCTTTCCTTTGATCGATTCCTCTTCTCCAAAAAAAAAATTTGTTCCTCTATCATGTCCATGTACAATATTTCTCATTATAATCTTTTATTTTCTTTTTATTTGTTGAATTATCTTTTATGGCTTTCTTTGGGAAACTTCATTGGTCTAACACTAATCATCAACAATCTATACCCGCCAATACTATGAATCATATCAAAATTATCTTTCTGGCAATTTGTCAACAGCTACTAACCAATGGTTTATACCACAAGTAAAAGGTGAAATACCACCGGGATGTGCGGCATACGGTTTTGTCTGCGATGGTACTCGTTTACTCGTATTTGGGGGCATGATCGAATATGGAAAATACAGTAATGAACTATATGAATTACAAGCATCTAGATGGGAATGGAGGAAACTTAAACCAAGACCACCCAAGAATGGGATTTATCCATGTCCACGGCTTGGACACTCATTTACCCTTATACAGAACAAAGTTTATCTTTTCGGAGGTTTAGCTAATGATTCAGATGATCCAAAGAACAATATTCCCAGATATTTAAATGATTTATATGTTCTTGAAATGAAACCCTTTCTGTCCACCATGCAATGGGAATTAGCGCAAACCTATGGTACACCTCCTCCTCCAAGGGAGAGTCATTCTGCAGTTGCGTACATGGGAGCTGATGGTAAACATCCAAAGCTTATCATATATGGCGGGATGTCAGGATGTAGACTCGGGGACTTATGGCAGTTGGATATTCAAACTATGCATTGGTCAAAACCTTTCGTTGAGGGTATTCCTCCATTACCTAGATCACTTCATTCTGCTACTCTTATTGGTAATAAAATGTATGTTTTCGGTGGCTGGGTACCACTTGTGTATGATGATGATAATCGAGGTCAACAGCCAGGTAATGTACATGAAAAAGAATGGAAATGTACCAATACCTTAGCAACCCTTAATTTAGACACAAATAGATGGGAATTAATCACCAATGAATCATTTGATGACAGTGTACCAAGAGCTCGTGCTGGTCATTGTGCAGTTGCAATATCAACTCGATTGTATATATGGTCAGGTCGAGACGGTTATCGTAAAGCTTGGAATAATCAAGTCTGTTGTAAAGATCTTTGGTTCCTTGAAACAGAAAAACCCTCACCTCCCAGTAGAGTACAATTAGTTCGTACAGCAACAGATACACTAGAAGTATGTTGGGGTGTTGTACCAACTGCAGACAGTTATATTCTTCAAATTCAAAATTATGATCCTCCTCAGACTACAGCAAATTCGAGTGGTACTACTGGTCAACATCCACCTGGTATACCATTAGTCAAAACACCACCCGCGACACCTGCTACCTTACCATCAATACCTGTCCAAAATTCATCGAAAGTAGCCAAAGTCATTCAGCAACCCGTTGTCAAGATGCCTCTTTCCCAAAATCCAGGACAAATTCCCACAATAGTTCAGTCTTCACTTACTTCTCTTCAATCTCCAACCCAAACGCCAATTCAATCTCAGACGGTCACTGAGTCTAAATTAGTGACGACAGCTCCAACTGTCATATCCAATGTTTTCAGGTACTTGTCTCTCTTTTCCTCTTATTCTTAAACTTTTATATTCAACTATTTTTAACCTAATCTAACTTGATCAATTTTTTTCTCTCTTCATTCTATTATTATTATTATTACTATTAGAACAATTAGTGATTCTAATCTTATCCAATCAAGGACAACTGTCGCCAGTACAAATCTTAGTAAAACACCAACATTAAGCCAAACCACCACAGCTACTACAACAGCTTCTACAATTGTGACACCAGTTGTTAGAACGACCACCGCATCATTAACCCCACAGATCGTTACAACTCCCATTTCATCATCAACTTTATCAACCAATAATACGGCTGTTGTATCAAATCAAACACAACAACCACCAACAACAGCTCAAAGTCAACAAGCAATGTCAGGAATGGCTGCATTGGTTGCTGCCGCTGAAAGAAAGACCAAAATTGAACCTCAAATTCAACAAACCATTGCCGGTAATCCAGCAATTAAACAAGTTGTGGTTAGCAGTGTTGGTGCTACTCCCGGTACACAAACTCAATTGATGTTTGTTAAAACTGCTTCTGGTAATCTTCAATTAGCACAAACACAAGGAGGTAAAATTAGTAATGCAACTTATGTGAGATTAGTTCAACCAACTACTCAATCAAGTTCTACTACTGGTTCTATCAAAGGTATTCCTCAGGTTGTCCAAATTCCAGGAGGAGTAACCCAAGGAGTAGGAGGACAGAAAGTAGTTATAAAGACAATTCAAACATCAACACCACAAAGTTCATCTGGATCACCGAAATCAACAACCCCAGTTGTTGTCACTTCATCCGGTGGTACCCCTGGTGGAACTGCTCAAACAAAGACGATCTGTGTTTCAGCAGGATCATTGAAACCTGGTACCTCAGCAAACACTTTACCCGCCAGATTGGTAACCAACCCTGCTGGTGTTAAAATGCTGGTGATATCAAGCCCACAAGGGCAGGGTGGACAAGCACAACAAATCGTGATGAATCAAGGTGGTTCTGGTCAACAGCCCATCACCCTTCAACTGGCTAACTTAGCTGGAGGTGTTGGTGGTACCAAATTCACAATTCCAGGTTTACAAAAAGGTTTAGTTACTACCTCTCAAGTTGCCACTTCAACTGGACAAGCTGTGACAGTGGCATCCGCTGCAACAGGTACTACACTAAGTGGTCAAAAAATTATCCAACTACCGCCTGGTACTCAATTATCAGGTATGAGACTTGTACAAGCAACATCGAGTCCTCAAAATGCCGGTGCCACGAGAGCGCAAGGGCCTACAAGATATGTGTTAGTTTCACAGCCTGGAACCGCAGTTAGACCTCAAGCAGTTCCAGTTCCAGCTACAGTTAAAACAGAAAGTCCAAAAGTCCCCCAATTTGACGGTGCTGTTGATGAAGAAGATTCTGAGACTACTGAGACTCAAGTTAAAAAAGAAGAAGAAGAAGATCAAACTCCCACTGTAGTTACATCTACAAGTGACTCGAAACCATCAGAAGAGAAAAATTTGGAAGATCAAATGAAAGAAACTGTAAAGACTGTCGATGAAAACGATCAGATTAAAACTGATGAGTCTGTTGAACAAGCAATAGAAGCTTCTGATAACAATGAACAATCGGTCAATCAACCAGAATCTACTTTCATCAAGTCTGAATCTGTCTCTGAAAAATCTGAACCAAATATTGGACAATCAAAAAGTGAAGAAGGTACAAATATTGAGGAACAAGACAAAGAATCACTTGGGCCAAGTGACTTAGGTAACACTGACCAAGCTGATGCTGAGATGAAATCTTTTGATGAAACATCTAAAGTGACTGAAGAAACTGAAAAATCTGGTGAAATGATTGATTTGCCTAAAGAGATTGAAGAAAATGCATCAAGCACTTCTAATTTACAACAAGAAGATCAGAGAAATGACGATGGACTTGGTGATGCATTGGCCGATAAATCAAGTCAAGATTTGCTTAACGACATAATCAAAGAAGAGTTTAAAAATATTGAATCAAATGAACAGGCAAACAACATTTCAACAACCATTGGAGAAACTTCATTAATTGACAGTGGAAAAGAATCGTTACAATCAACAGCTCGAGAAGAGTTAAAGCCTGTTGAGACAGAGCCTATGGAGACACAGTCAGAAACCTCTGATCAAGTTGAACAGCCTGAAAACCAACAGAGCAACAATCAAACAAGCCTCTCATCGATATCAATTAAACCAGATCCAGACAATTCCCCGGAACAATCAAATACCAATGTTGAATCAACATTGTTAGGTCAAATCACATCATCTTCTTCATCTCTTATTGCCCCTTCATTGAAAGTAGAAATGCCCGGACTAGAGCCACCCGAACAAATGTGCGCTGATGATCCCGAACCAGCTCTTCCAACAATTCCAACAATTTCAACAATAGTTCGTGAAACTAAACGACCAGCCACCAGCTCTTTAAGCCAAGAATCTGACTCTGATCCATTATCGACTCTTGCTTTAGCAGCTACTGGTGATTTAAGGAATAAACAACATCAACCATCTACATTATCATCATCTTCATCCTCATCTTTGACAGCAACATCATCAACATCAATATCACTAATAGCAACATCAACAAACACCAGTCAACAATTACAACAATCATTAGCTGATAAGATCAGTGAGAGTTCATCTAATTTAAGACCTTTAGGAGTTGTTAAAACTGAAAATACTTCTAACCTTTTAAAACCAGTAGCAGCAGTCGCTCCAACTACAACTTTAACAACTTCATCCATTAAATCAACTCAACAAACTCTATTGAACAGCTCCAGTCTTAATTCAACGTCTCAGTTAACCCCACACTCCGTTTTATCCAAGAAAAACCAGTGGTACGATGTCGGTATTTTCAAAGTCAATCAGTGTGTTGCATCTCATTACTATGTACCTGCTGATGGAGATACATTTTTATCCTCTGACTCTCAAGATGGAGATAATTTTATACCACCCAATTATTCAAGTATGATAAAGATGAATTTACAACCGGGAACCGCATACAAATTACGAGTTGCTGCAATTAACTCATGTGGTCGTGGTCCATGGTCTGAAGTAACAGCATTCAAAACATGTTTACCCGGTTATCCAGGAGCTCCATCAGCGATTAAAATAGTTAAAAGTTCAGAAGGTGCTCACCTTTCATGGGAACCACCACAATTTACTTCAGGAGAAATTACTGAATATTCAGTTTACTTGGCTGTTCGATCAACTCAATCTGGTGTCTCACCTGGTTTAACACCAAATCCTCCTCAATTAGCCTTCATCAGAGTTTATTTTGGACAAGCAAATTCATGTGTCGTGTCAAATATTCATTTAGCAACAGCTCATATTGACACATCTACTAAACCAGCCATTATTTTCAGAATTGCGGCAAGAAACGAAAAAGGTGACCAAATCAATCCACTTATCTTCACTTTGACTTTGCATTTTTTTTCCTTACTTAGTTCATTTAATAATTTCTCTATTTTTGAAAACAAAATTATGCTAAATTAGGTTATGGTCCAGCTACACAAGTTAGATGGTTACAAGATTCAAACGTTTCAGGAATTTCTAAAGGATTACCGAAAAGAACCACATCTACTTTATCCACTACAGACAAGTAATTAAATTTGATGAGATAATTTGAATAATTCATCTGATTTTAAACGTAATTTTCTCTTATTCTATTTTACAGCAGTGTACCTTCTAAAAGAATCAAATTAGAATCTGAACATTGATTTGGCAAAGATGAAAATTTATATATAAAAACACAACTCGATTAACAAATATTCCTCCATCAAAGACAAAACAACAACAACAACAACAACAACAACAACACCAATAGAATTGAGTGGGAAAAATAAATACCAACAATTCCAAGTGAATCTATTGATAGGATTAGATTAGTGACTGTAAAATCATTTTATCCTTCAATCAGAGTTGAACAATCAGTGATGGGCATCAAAGATTTAATCATTCAAATACATTCAATGGTCAACAAAATTGTCAATCAAGGTGTTTATGAGTGTGTGTGTCCATCTCTCCCTCTCTCACACACTCACCAAGGATATAACATTTTGACCAAAATTGAAGCTCTCTAACTGCATGTGTGTTGGTAAAATCTGCTTACTTTCTCTCTCTCTCTCTCTTTTTATGTCTTGTTGATTATGATCGTGATCATCTTATTGATGATGGTAAAATGTATCTCTGGACACATTTGGACAGAGTTAATTGAGGAGAAAAGGTTAAATTCACACAATTAATAGATAAAAATTGATTCAATTTGTATAAGTTCAGCATCAGCTGATTTTAATGTAATCATATTTAAAAGAGATTTGAATCAAATTATCAATTAATTTTGATGCATTTAATTTACATATAAAAAAAACCCCAATATTTACCATTACGATTATGATCTAAACAAAGAAAATCAAATCTTCATTCATTTTCTATTCAAAACTGATTTAATTATCATCATTTTTAATTGCACTGTTACCCCCCTTTTGGTCTATTCGTTTAATTAACGTAAATCTTTCCCCTCAATTTTAAAACCAATGTCTGAATATATCATATTTGCTTACAGCCTGAAACCCCAAGGAGAAGGAGAAGTTAATTGTAAACAGTGATTATCCTAATTAAAAAAAAACGGACTTCGATCCATTTGTGACCCTTCATCGATTTTGCTTAAACTCATAAATAAAATAAATTTGCTTACGCCGAAAATGATTGAAAATAATTGTATAAATAATTTATTATTATCAATAAAAACAATAGATGGACTAATCAAGGAATCGAAAAAAATGGAAAAACAAACAAACCAATTGGTCAAAGAAAATGAATCTTGCAAAATTGATTCGATTGATTTTAATTGAAATTCGAAAAATTGATTAAATGTTAACTCGCAATTCGAGTTGAGATTATTTACCTTTTCCAATTGTTTGATGAAAGAACTTGAATGCTGATCGTTAGATGGCAACTCTTTCATTATCGAATTGGCAACTAATCGTTACTATTACTGTTCCTCTGAGTAGTTATGAATTTCATTCAACCTGTTAAAGTATTTCATGAGTTGTGATGGATCAGATTGTTGGATCTTCGTCAACATTTAATCTAACCGACGATGTTATGACGAATTTAACTTTATGTTTAACGTTCGCAATTGATGACGATGAATCAAACGAAACGTTAACGTTAATGGAAAACAATGAAGTGTTTACAAATGATCTAAGTGAGTTTTCTGTTCATACTGTATCTTTATCATCATCATCGTCATCTTCGTCATCATCATCTACCCAAGTAATCACACCGACAACAGTTTCATCAATTCTTATTCCGAAAATATTAATTTCGTCAAGTAAAAGTACTAAAGTTAACAAAGTTATCTATCAATATAATTTGTTTTATCTTCTATTGGGTCTTCTTGTTTTCGTTGGATGTTTCGGAAATATTCTGGTCTGTCTAGCGATTTGTCTCGAGCGTCGATTACAAAATGCGACGAACTTTTTTCTATTATCATTGGCGATCGCCGATCTACTGGTGTCGATTCTTGTCATGCCAATGTCAATCGTTAATGAAGTTTACGGTAAGTTAATTTACTTCATATTCGGTATCTTATATCTTCATGATGAAACTTTCCAAATGGCGGTAAACTTCATTTCTCTCTCTCTCTCTGATTCCATTCGAATGTTCAAAATTCTCGAATAGAAATTAGATTATTAATAATATAAAACTATCAAGTTCTAATTTGTGTTGATAAGAAAATCATCTCAACTGTTACATGATGAAATTGTGAGTTTTCTTGGTGAAAATTTCCAAAGTGAAATCTGAATAAATCTCATGGGAGATTAATTAAAACTTTCAAATGAATTTAATATTTGTCACTTTGTTGAATGATATTTGATTATTATTATTATTATTATATGTAAGAGTAAATTAGTTTGCAACACTAGATTGATAATATTATATTCTGCCTATTTGAAGGTTGATAAAATTACCATTGATCTCTCATCTTTTTTCATGATAATCTTTTCCTTATTTGTCCTTCAATCATCAATCCTCATGATCAAGGCTTAACTTAAACATTTTCTTTGACAATTCGCTTTTGTTTTCTCAATAAAGAAGAAGAAGAAGAGAAGAAAAAAAAACGTAAACAAAATCAATCAATAAATTTGATTCATTAAAAAATTTACTATTCATGAGATTTCACTGAATATCAACGGATACATTTTCCATCATCAATGTTGATGGTCGTTTATATGTTTACCTTTGATTAAATTTTTTCCATGTTCGTTGAAAGGATAAGTTGATATATAGAAAATGATAACGTAAGCGAAATTCTGATGGAACAAAATTAAGTATTCGAAAGTAACAAACTCGACAGAAATAGAGAAAATTATCTACTATAAGAAATAATAATTTTCTCTTCAATAATTAAGTAGATAATTTGTCCAATCGTTAATCAAATTATTCATATTGTAATGGAAATTTCCTCACATGGAAACAATTGAAGATTATCTAATTATCAAGTTCGATACATGGATAATATGTTCAATCGAATATTCTGTTTTATTTAAACGATTTCAATTTCGTTTTTTTTTTTTCCTGATTCTCCTTTTTTTCCAATTACTCAAAAGTTATCGAATAATTTAGAATCCATTGATTTTCAATCAGTTTAACAAATTGTTTGATAGAAAATGCGAATCAATTTTCTATCTGAATTAATCTTTTACTCTTTTATTATTATTATCACAACGAAATCACGTTTAATTTTAACAATCAAGTAATTGATTGTAAATTGAATTGATTATTCAAAAAAATAGAGAGCCAATCGATCAACAAATTTAATCGCTATTTAAGTTATCTCATTGCTCTCAACTAAATCAACAACATGAATTCATTGAAACAGTGATTTAAACTAAAAAGTGTCTCGATTGATTTACTGTTTTAATCAAGTCAATATTCAAATTGAAACAATAGTAATTAAGAGCAACAATTAACTCTAATCTTTCACAGTTTTCAAGCCTTTTAATATGATAATATTGATGAGCAAATATTGAATCTTTCAAGCTCATTATCTAAAGATGTTCTAATCACCCTGACATATATTAGTCGATTGTCAAGTTCATTGAGAGATTAATCCGATAATCAATTTTCATATAGA
Organism: Panonychus citri; assembly: GCF_014898815.1. NCBI lineage: Eukaryota > Metazoa > Arthropoda > Arachnida > Trombidiformes > Tetranychidae > Panonychus > Panonychus citri. Next base: position 305,281 of record NW_026515495.1, read on the forward strand.
ATATGAATTGAAATGATTAATAAGTATATTAGCTTATTAACGATCATGACAAACAAATACTCCAATGGTATTTACTTTGCCTGCTAATGAGGTGTTTCATTAACCCGATGTAATTATCATCAAGAATAATTTATAATCTCCCATGTATTCATTTCCGTTGGAACTCATTTCCTTTAGAATTTTCCATCTCTCTCTCTCTCTCTCTCTCGTTCCATGTTTCAAAAGTTATCAAATTCTTTACCAATGGATCCAGTATATATTTCTAATTTTTTTCGACGAAAACATTTATAAGAATAATCGTCATAATAAGAGAATGAGATAATATTCAATCTACTGTCAAATTCAATTGAAATACAAAGAACAAGCAAAAGAACAAAAAATTATACTAATCTAGTTTGTCTCCCATTCATTCATCATCTTCTCTCTCTCTCTCTCACCTGATTTATCTCCAATTCTTATCATATATATTTCTCTCTCTCTCTCTATTATAGGAATAATATACTCAGCCAATCTAAGATTTCCCTGTATCATCAAATGATAAGAATCATCGCTCGGAAAATATTATTGATTAATCTCCAGATAAAAGTGGAATAGTTTCAGTTTTCATTGAGTATACACACAGAATCGAGTATGATAATTGAGAAGAGAAATGGTTAACATAAGCAGAAAAAAAGAGATGAACAAGATCAATTTAATAATTTAAAAGTCAATTTATCGATCCTGATTAATAGGCAAGAATCGAAGTTAAAATCAATATAATTTACTATTTAATATTCACGTTAATTAAAACTTTCTCTCTCTCTATGCTTTAACATAATGTTAATAAATTGTTTCCTAACTTTGGATATATTGTAATTTTTATATTTACTATATTATAATGATAATAACTAAAAGTTAATGGCTGGTAATTTATCATTTCTGTCCATTCATAAATCCAATTACTATATTATGCATCTAAAGACATCTAATTTATCTGATAAATGATTGTCAGTCAATTAATCCTCCGGTTGTGATGATAGTTGCACAAGTCATCAGAAATTTCCTGTATAATTGAATTGTTACCAAGACATAACTACATTTACGTTGAACATTTTGCCTTTTAATCATTTAACTTGTATCTCTCTGTCATCCAGCAAAAAACAAGCAATCAACAGAATGATAATAATGATAGCATTTTGATTTACCTCAATGAACTAAGGAAGAAGTGAGAGAGAGAGAGAGAGAGAGAGAGAGAGAGAGTATGAATGAACTATCCATTCGATCAGATAAAATATAACATAAATCATATTCATCCAGAGCTTTTCTGTCAAGTTATCAAAAAATCAAAGGTTCATTATAACTTTTATATCATTTGTCATATTGTCTAAGTTTTTAAAATTCTCATATTTTTTTTTGTTCTGCTTGTATCATGATAGATACACAGGTAAGATGGATGATGGAGATTGAATTTGATTTGAAACTGTCCATGTGATAATTTGATTGTAATAGAAAAGTTAAATATTACAACGTAACAAGTTGATTGAAATGAATTAAGAAACTGTGATGATAATCAAGGGATTTTTATTGTGGTTTTGTTTTCGCCGCTATTACAGCTTAATATTGTCAAGTAAATGACAATAGAAGGGAAGAGGAAAAGGAAGAAGAAGATGAAGATGAAGATGATGATGATGATGATGATTCTCTTAATTTCTAAGGTTTAGGGTACAAATGATCTTGAGGAACAGTTTTTTCTTTGTTTTCTTCTATTATTTTTTTTCTTCTTCCTTTTTCTCTCTAATCTATCTTACTTTATCTTCTTTGATACTTGATTCACATCGAACATGGAATTGCCATCATAACATCATTTGAAGAAATTTTTTCTTACAATTTGTTCCATGACTTGATTCATCTCTTGAACGTTATCTCCAATGGTCAATGGTCATTTTTTTATCTTCCTCTTCCTCTTCATCTTCTTCTTCAACATGTTCCTTTTGATATACTTTCATTTCACTTCATATCATCATGTTCATCTTTCGACGAAAATCACAATGTTAAGTTTCCATACTCACATTTCTTGTCATTCTATTTATCATCTCGAGTTTCAATTGTTATTTCACCAAAAGGAAAAAGAAAAATTAACTTTATATATCCTCGAACTCTCAATGTACATTCGTTGGCTCTTGAAAAAGTTTACTTTCTCTCAAGGTATTGGCCAGAATTGAAAGAGAGAGAGAGAGAGAGAACAGAAAAACAATATCGAAAAGAAAAAAATATCATCGAAAAGTTTGTTATTAATTTAATGATAATGAGAGAAGGAAAAAAATTGTCTCGACTTTCATTTACAGGGAATAATAAATAAATTATCAAAATTATTATAAACCTGAATAATCATTAATTTACAAATTCGAAACTTGAGAAATTATTTATTTCTTTTGAATCGTTTTAGAATTAGTTGGCTAACAAGATATTCTCAGTCACAGTTTCCATTTCGTTGATATATACAAATACACTTAGAAATGATCGCTCTCAATTCTGTTCTCAATTCCCTCAGCAGAAAATTGTAAACATCATGAAAAGGAGGAGCTTCCATGTGACATAGGTGTTCAATAGTAAATTCAAAGTTATTAATTTAATGGTATCAATGAAGAAATTTAAAAATAAGATCTAACTTTTATCACTATATTCATCTAATGGTATATATATAATTAATAATTGATAAAGGTATTAGATATATTCACACATAGGTAGAAAAAATCGTAATATTAAATTAATGAAAATTACATTAGTTTAATTAAAAAGGAAGAAAAAAATTAACTAGAAAATATTATATTATTATTATTTACTATTAAATAAGCATTTCGATTTCAAAAGTTAATCTTAATTGCATGGTGAGTATTGATAAGATATTCTGATGATATTGTAACTTTTTTTTCTAATAAGTTTCTCTCTCTCTCTCTCTCTAATTGTAATTTCGATTAGGATAATCCCTCCAACTATTATTATTAAAGTTCTAGTGTATTTACCTCAATAAACAATTGTGATGAGATTTACTGAATAAATGAAATACTTTGGTTCACTGAACACACCATAGATTATATGAGATTTTATACATTATACAACATACACATGTACTAGTGAATTTACCGTTATCTACAGTTTCAACTTTACTCTACTTGGAATACATAAGTTAAATTAATTTAATTCAATTTCCCATTTGAATTCCTTAAGTATTGATTAAGATGGAGATCCTTACAATGGATTAATCTTATTTTATCCAGGTTCAATCACTAGATTAGAATACATGAAAGGGGCACATCAAAATCTGCCCATCACCCGAAATTTTTTTGGTTTTTCTGACTCAACTTTTTATGCTAATTCCGAAGCCGAAAATATTTTTTCAATCAGACGTCAAATAAAAAAGATGCATTGCAAAATGTAATTATGTATGCGATCACTACTGATCCTATTGTGTGTGTTTATAAAAGCTGTTTTTCTGATACTATTACTAAATACAGGGCTATTCAGCTATTTTACCGATGTTTTTTGAGATTTTCTCAGCAACTATGAGTCGTTGAGACTCAAGACGAGACGCGGTGTGATGAGTTTGAGCGATTAACAATTACCGTATCAAAATATCAAGGTCATTCAGGCCATTGTTGAAAGAAATAGTTTCAAAGTAATCTGAAGGTTAGGTTGATCCTCTTGATTAGCTCGTGCTACTTTTTTCCACTAACCAGCCTTCCGATTAAGCAAACTTAAAACTTGAACTTCGGTCACTTACGGTTTGCCAAGCGATCAGTAAGTCTAGCCAACGGGATATTACTTACCACTCCTAGGTTTTGTTTGAGCGCCTTGATCATTATTTGTTGTTGTTTTGTATTGAATATGCTTTTGCTGGTTACGAAGATTTTTAACATTTTTAATCACAAAAAATATAACAGAAAGAGAGATAAAATACTGATGAGGATTATGTATGATTAATGGCAAATGACCAGTGCAACTTTGTGTTAATCATCATCTTTAATCTTTACGTCATCGAAGGGCTAGTCTCGAGACAATAGAAGTACAAATTCATACATCAGTCTTGCGTTGAGAATTTTTTGTTGTTCTTCATTGGATATTGCCAACCTGTAACCGGAGACCAGTGAATCATAATGACACTTTAATTCGTTTAAGTTCCATTTATATGTCATTTCTCGGGAGTCCTCCATGTTTTGAACGACCACTAATACAGCAAACCAACGCATTGGATTAGAGTTGATAAAATAAAAAATAAAAAATTCCTTTTGTCGTTGATTACAGCGCTCTGATGCCATTACTTTATCGTTATAAACTTCAAACAGAGTTGAACAAATTTTTTGAAATCAGGACTGAAATGTCGAGAAGTAGGTGTAGGTGGAAGATTAATAACATCACCCATGATGAATATTTTGCTGACCAATCTTTGGATTTTAAACAAAAAAACATCCATTCATTTAGCGCATTATTTGCCTTCTTAATTGTTGATAAAATTCATTGGTCAATGGTAAGAGTCACTGGATTGGTCTACTGTTTGTTCTTCCTTTCCGAAAAAAACCTTCACATGACCTTTAAATGGGTTTATCGTAAAATGACCTCAATGACCTTGAAAATTTTCAATCAATTTCCAAACCAACTAACCCTGAACGAAATCAGTTTCCTGTTAACTGACTTTTCCATGAATTTCTCAAGCCGATCATTCAAAAGCTTCATAACAATGAAAACTTTTTCTTCTTTCATCATTTCATCACATTGAAGATATTTTAACTTTTTAATATCAATAAGAAAGACCTGTGGTCCTTGAGTAAATATACAAAGAAAAAATGATGAATGAAATGCTACATGAAACACTCATGTAATTTTAAAAATTAATATTAGAAGATAAAGAATGAAAAAAATAATGGTCAACAAGTTGAATTGTAGTCAATAAATGAAAATTTTGACAACACAATTTAATTGAATTCTGTAATCATTATTATCTTTTCCCCTCTTCCTCGGTGATTATCACCTAATTTACCTGTAAAATCACACGAATCTCACCCTGAATACACGATCAGTCTTGTCTTATGTAATCAAAAAGCTCGAAAAGTATTTCAATTAAATGATCATGACGATAATTCTGTATGTACTTTTCGAATGATTTTCTACCATTGTTTGAATTTTATCATTTTCTTTGATCTTAAAATGAAAAGTTCTTTCACCATCATTCCCGAAACTTTCTCTCCACTTTCATCATGTTGTTTGTCAGTGAGAAGAAAGAGATGGAGAGAGAAAATGGATTCTCAAAGTTTCTTTCTTTTTCTCACTTATGTCTCTCATCATCTTCTTTTTTCTTCTTCTTCTTCTTCTTCTCCTCATTCTAACCAAAGATTCAATGTTCTATTCTCTTTTTTTTTCTTCATCTCTTCGATCCAATAACTATTTTTCTATTCCTTTTTTTTATTCTCTTTCTTTTCTTCTTTCTCTTTTATTTTTCATTCTATTTGTTGAAATAAAGTTTCTCATCTTTGCTCATCCAAACGTTGATTCAATATACGGTTTTGTTATCGGTAAAACTTATCCTCAAATTGATACCATTATTCTTGAGACTCGAGTATAACAGTAATATACATCATTTCGAATTTGCAAAAGTTCTAGTTTTTTTCTTCTCTTCCCTTTACTCTTTTCTCTCTTGATTCTCCTCCCTATTCCACCATGATAGGGTAGCCAAAGGTGAGAAAGTTCAAATTGATAGCTCAGAGAGCGAGAGAAATGAATACAAAATTGATTGACATTCAAATGAGCTTGAGGTGAAAATGATTCACCTGAAAAAAAAGGTCAGTAGATTGTAATAAGAAATATGAATGAAATGAGAGCTTAAAATTGATAACAAATGGAATAGAAAACTTTTTTTTTCTACTCTTCAGATAATCAATCAATAACTTTTTCTAATATCTTGCCGGAGAAAAATTTGTCATAAAAGTGACAAAGTTACTCAAATGATGCCAATGAATTTTTTTTTCTCAAGAATAACCTGAATTCTGTTTCTCTCCGTAATCATCATCATCATCATTGATAAAAGTCACAATAACAACAGTAATAACAATAATAATCTAAGGTGTTCATTCATTCATCATGTACTTGAGGAAAAGATTCAATGAAATAACATTAATACTCCCTGATGGTGAAAAAAAATCAATTGTATTGATTCAAAATCATAATTACATTTGATAACTTGGCCGACAATTATAATTGTCCATCTTTAACTCATCTAACTGTATATTTATTTGTGGTTATTAATAATAATGATAATAATCGATAAATATACTTTATCATCATCATCATCATCATTTATCTTCCAGTGGAAATTAATTACTTTCACTTTGTCTCTGTCTTAATTAATTATCACAACAATTAGAGAAACTGTCAGATTAATAATAATATTAAATCCTTAATTATTATTATCATCTTATAGTTTATATATATTTTATATCCTCGATAATAATATTTTTAGTATTTATAATTAGCTCAACAATCAACATGTAATTCAATTTAAATCTTTATCTAGTCCAATGTTATTAATGAATTATCATAATCATGTTATCATCATCATCATCATTATTATTATTGGAATGATGATTTATCACAAAACTTACAATTCTAATAGTTAAATTTACTGAACAAGTAAATATGATGATGAAGAATTGTGATTATTATTATGAATTGTATTCAATTGGATAATATAATAATAATAATAAATTACTTTGGAATCCAAATGATGCTAAGAATTTAGTTCTATTATTATATTAGAAACCTCGAACTTGTCCTTTGTCGATGTTCAATTGAACAAATGTTCTGATTTTTACCTTTTAAAGTATTTCCATCGATTTTACCTGTAATCATGATAATACTAATTTTTTTTTTCTTCTCTTTCATGGAAATTGAAAAAGTCAATCAAAATATAAGCGACGAAACCAATCTAGTCAAGATTGAAGATTATGCTATTCAAATTGAGCTTTAACCTCTTTCATTTTAAATTGAGCTCTAATTTGAATATTCAATTAGCATCATTTTTATCGGTGAACAGAAAAATTTGAATATTTATTCATATCGTTAAATGATTCAATTCAATTCATTCAATTCGTTTCCATGATTAACTATTAACTACTTTTGTTTCTCACACTTTCAACTCATCAAATCGATTAGTATTTAGTAATCGTTTGACAATTAAATCACTATTATCATTATGAGAGAGAGAGAGAGAGAGAGAGAGAGAGAGAGAGAGAGAGAGAGAGAGATTTACCATGTGAATGAATTTCTCGAATAAATAACATTTGAAACATTAAAAGAACCAGACAAATACAAAGTTCTAATACATTTCGATTGAGTTATTTAGTTTTTTCTCCAATTCTGCTCATACAAATTAATATGTTCTAATATTTTATCATTCGTCGAGTTTATTTACCGTTATGATTGTAAATCAGAATTGAACTTATCATTATTATAATTAGTTTCATGTTAACTATGAATTTTGATCTCAATTTACATATAAATATATTTTCCAAACTTTCCAACATGAACTTTTCGAAGTTTTAAATTTTCTCTTGCATTTGTTATTCTCTCTCTCTCATGTTCAAAATAGGATATTGGCCCTTTGGGAGATTAACATGTAACTTTTGGGTTACCTGTGATGTTCTGTGTTGTAGCTCTTCCATATATCATATGTGTTTCATCAGCGTTGGTCGATATGTTGGCATAAAGAATCCGCTTCATGCTCGACAAGCTCGACTTCTTGTTTCAAGACGAGCAGTTCTCTTGAAGATCGTAATCGTTTGGCTGATTGCCGCTTTAATTACAAGTCCAATCACAATACTTGGAGTAATTGATTCGTCCAATATTATGCCTGATCCATTAGTTTGTTCAATTGATAATAAATACTTTCTAATTATCGGTAAGTAATACATGATCATATTTATAGTCTCTTTTTTCATTCAATGTTAAACTTCAATTTGTACCAAACGATAATGTCAACTTAATGTAAATGTCTTAATCCATGGGAATAACTTTTCCCATTCAAACAGAATATTGATTAATTGATTTATCATGATTCTCTCATAATTTGTATACTTTATTATTTTAACTAAAATAATTATTGACTAATAATTTTTTTCTTTTTATGGTTTGATGAACTTTCCTCTCTCTCTCTATCTTTTCGTCGATTTCAATGGTCCAATTTGAAGGAGCTTTCAGTGCCTTTTATTTACCAATGATGATTATGGTTAACAGTTATGTTCTAACTGTTCGATTATTGAGAAGAAAAGCGAAATTTTGTAAAAATTCTACTGATCCTGGTAAATGGCCTCCATCTTCTCGAACCTCAATCACCGAGAAATCTCATGGGAATCAAGGTGATAATGGAAAGTATTCAGGTAAACTTATTCTCTCTCTCACTTTCTCTATCAGTTCGATATATTTAAGATAATGTCATTATTGCTTCAGTTATCATCATCATTTGTTACACAATCCATATAATATCATGTATGTAAGTTAATAGTTATCACTAAATATTATATTATTATTATTATTATTATTATATTCAACTCTCACCTTGACAAGGTTATACAAAGAAACAATATTTTTCATCTTACAACCTGAGTAACTGAGTATATGGGAGTAAATAATATTAGTAATAAATTGTTTACTCTTCAGGTTGACAATCAATTTGTATCAATATAATACTAGAACAACAATCAACAATCATCAAGCCAGAAAAATAAAACACTGTAATCAAAGATAATTCATCATGTTAAATGATCAACTTATCGGTTTGTTATTGGAATCGTTGAATTAGTCTGTTTGTTTTAAGATTAACTCTGAGAAAAGTGAATACATCGAGAGATACATGGTCCTAAATATCGTGTTCAATATAAGGATAAAAACCTGAGTTTTTAATATTGTGATTTCTGATCACGTTAATTCACATAGAGTACATCAAATTTAATATCATTACGTGAGTTGAAAGGAAGTTGAAGATATTACATATATTTATTAGTTAAGATGATGATTATGATTATATTGAACATTATGATGATCATGATGATGAAGAAAAAAATATGATTGTATTAACCTGAACGAGTTCGTGTTACTCCACTTGGATCAATGTGAATAAAATTACCATGTAAATATTGAATAAACATTGAGGTTGACCAATTTTCCATCATTTTCATCATCATCTTCATCTTCATCTTCATATTGTAATGGGCTACAGTCAATTAGATTACTTTAATCACTATAATTATTGAGATAATAATATCATGCAAATGATCATGAATGGAAAACTTTTCACAATTATTATCATAAAATACATGATGAAATGGATAATCGAATATGTTTCAACTCTTTTTTTTTCTTTCTCTTCGTCGATTTTCATTATTGTTTTTCTATCATTTTCGTCCAATTCAATAGATAATCAAAGATGCTTCAAACGGGATTTCGACACTCGCAAAATTAAAACTACCTTCAGTTTTAAAACTCGAAGTCTCCACTCGATATCAGATGATAATGATAATAATAATTTCAGAAGGAGTTCTAATCAAATAGGGTGAGGTTCAAATCTTTTTTTTTCCTTCTTCTCTTTTACTTGTTCGTGTTCATTGTACGATCATAATTGAGGTCGAAATAATTTACGAACAGAATTGGACTAATATGATATTCTAATGTTTTCCTTTCGTTCTGTTAATATTTATTTATATCTCTATGAACATAGGAATAAACGACCTTCTCCATCTGGGTCAATATTGGGAGGTCAATTTGGTACCGATATAAGATGTCGAATATCTAAATATTATAATACCCAGCCCATGATGATACGAACATTAGGTTCATCTGTACAGGTTCGAACTGAGCAAAAAGCGACGCAAGTTCTTGGTTTGGTCTTTTTCTTATTCATCATTTGCTGGTCACCCTTTTTTACTCGTAACCTTATCGAGGCTCTTTTTACGAATATACAAATGCCCGCTTCTTTACCAACGATATTCCTCTGGTTAGGTTACTTCTCATCGACCATTAATCCCGTTATTTATACAATTTTCAATCGAAATTTTCGCCGAGCATTTCGACGAATAATTTTATGTCAAACAATCAAGTATCGACTTCAACGAAGTTCACAATCATTTACACCTAATCAACGTATCGGTGGTCGTAGAGGTATTTACAATAATTCCAATCAAAATAGTCCAAATGTAAACAACAATAACAACAATAACGATAACGATAACGATGATAATGATAATGATAATGTTAATGATAACCCTGATTCTGGAATGCTGATAATGTTAACATGGATAATATTAATCTAAATGAGAATAGTTCAGATGATTGTCCTAATTCAATTCATGGTTATGTCTATTCTCAGGGTGGATTGATGATAAATACAAGGAAACCTGTTGATTGTAATGAATATTCCGATGGTGGGAATCATGAACCAATGGATGATCAGGATAATATTAATAAAGATTATCATGATAATGTTATATCAAAAAAGAAGGGAAAACTTTTTGTGTCAAAGATTTGCTATCACACTTCATCAAATGATGAACAATCAGTTGAACATGATGATAATAATGATAATCATCATCACCATCATCATGTAATCTCATCTAATAGTAAATATCAATCAGGTGATAATAATTATTCTGATTCATTAAACATGAGATATTGGGATTATCAAAGGTCCCATTTTAAAAATCGATCTGACCCTTTGGCTACACTTAAGTGTTGCTCTGAAGTTTAATGTGACAATTAGTAAACTAATTACAAACAATTTACTATCAATACAAATGACAATGAAATCCATTCACATATCAATCGTTTCTCTCTCTCTCACTGATTTTCATTCATTCATCATCATTAATCATCTTCAATCTGTTATGCAATTTTAATTAACTTTACACTTTAGGTCAAACTCAATAAGTTTGATTGTAATCAGAAAATCAACAAATTGTAATTTTCTTACAACAACAACAAAAACTAATCATTTGTTAAAATTTGTTCATTATCCACATATGATTAAATTTGTGATTAAATTCGTAAGTGTATTAAATGTTTTTCCTTTCAAAATTTATATACAAAACAAAACCGAACAAAAATAAAATCAATCAAAGAAAAGACAATTATAATTATTAATCGAAAAAGTGAAAAGAAAAAAATTTCGAGTCAAATTTTAGTTCTTTTTTCACTCACTAGATGGAGCCACTTATTCGGCGGCTTTTTAATGGAAAAACAGACAACCAGCTCCATCTGCCGAGTTTCGGTTCCATTTCACTTCCAATCGATAATTTAAACCGACAATCAGACCGACATCTTCTTTGGTCAATGAGAATTACAATTACTGCGAATGCGTTAATGTTGTAAATTTCGCATTTGCTTTTATCTCTTTCAACGGTGAGCTTCATCTTAGCTAATTTTTTTTGCTCTTCACTTCATCTCTCTCAGTTTCTTTTCTCTCTTTCTCTTTGTGGTTGTTTTTTCTATTCAATAAAATCTTTTGCTACTTAATTCCATCGAAACATTTCAATTAGAGAATTTATTGAAAATTCTGTTCCCATCATGTTATCGATAATTCAATCTTGGAATCTAGTCTATTTCTTTTTTATGTTTGCCTGTTTATCATCTTTCTCTAATTGTAAGTACAATTTAATCTTCTTTCTCACCGCCTTCAACTGTTTCTCTCTCTCTCTCTTTGAGGAGAATTTCAATTATTCAGTGAATCTGATTTTCTTTTCTAATTTTTTTTTCTCTTCATCTTATTTCCTGAAGGCTTGAAAATAATTCCAGAAGGAACTCAAGAAGTGAGATGGGTCAATGAAAGTTTCGTGTTGACATGTTTCGAGGAAGGAGACATGACCGATCGTAAGTTATTCTACTAATATTCTAAGATTATTGATGCTACAACAAAAAGAAAACAATTTAAATGGTCAACAATTAATCGCTGATAATTTTGCAATTTTTATTTCCTTGAACACAAACAAAAAACCAGGAAAACTGGAATGGACTCAAAGTGGAATAGCTGATCCAAGTTTCGTATTGCAACAAGAAAATCATGGTAAGTCCTTGATTCAACTCGAATTATATCATTTCTATCTCTCTCCTTTATCGATATGATCACGTTGATGATTCATGTTCTCGACACGCATTCGCAGTAACATCAATTTCCATTAACCAAAGAAGATGTCGGCTGAAAGCAGCTATCATCATCTTTCTCATCATCATCATCCCATAAACCCCAACATAGGTCGACCCAAGTTTAATCCTCTATTTCATCCTCATCATCATGTAGCTTTCGAGAGAGAGATTGAGTTGATGTTTAATCTTTAATTTCCTTGAGCAATTTACTTTTTTTTCATAATATTTAAGCTCAATTCAATTGATAGTTGCATGTTGTTGTTGTTGTTGGATATTTATACCCACACCTTATTATTAAAACTCAATTATGACCCTTGACCTTCATCTGTCAGTTAAAAATCAATATAAATATTGAAATGATGATGAAAACAAATTGAATAATCATGAAATTTCAATTGTCATTATGATTTAAATTGATTGAGATTCTCTGTTTTTGCTTTTATTAAACTTAGCCAACAATCATCATAATCAAGTGTCAATCAATCAAACACACTAATTAATCAACATTTTCTCAATCAAGTGTTTCGTTTTTGTTATTATTGTTAGAATCGATTCCATGAAAAACTCAAGAATAACTTTTTTTTTTATTTTCTATTTTTCTCCATTCATGATAATTTGTAATCAGTAAAAGTGTAAACCTTTGGGTGGAAAGAGAGTAGAGTTGAAAATTTAAAGTTCTTATAATACACAAAACGCACACGCCATTTTTTTCTTCTTCTTGGCGAAAATCATTCGATTTAACTGATTTAATTCCAATTCTCTCTCTCTCTCTCATCAACAGGTCATCAACTTCGATTGTTGGTCTACTTCGCAAAGAAGCACAATGCTGGTGAATATACGTGTGTTCTTAAAGACGTAAGTCTATTTTTCTTTAATTATTCCAATCAAAAACTCTAAACTTGATCTTATCGAACACAATCAATTCTAATTGAGAATATCCTTTATGTGGATGCTCAAGGTGACCACAATCAAGAAGCACTGATAGTTAAATCTTCATTCTATTACTATTATATTTGCTCCTCTTCCTTTTGCTGGTAAGAAAAAGGGAGAAAATGTCACCAGAACAAGAGAGAGAGAGAGAGAGAGTTGCTGACTAATTGAAATCGCTTTCACTCACTCGAACCAATTAGGATGACAAGGTCATTTCTCTCTCTCACTCATAATTCATCTAAATAATATCTTCATCCTCTTATCTTGAAATGCAAAACTGATGCAACTCTAATTTTATTAATTCCCTTCATCAAATGTTCATCCTTTAGAAAATAAGATTTGTCATGATAATCAGTTTTACTTTCCAATTCTTATCCATTCATCTGAGTCGATATTCTTGATAGAAACACGCTCATGATTGATTTTCAACCAACATCATAAATTAGATCAAAATTTACTTTGAATTGTAAAATATAAACTTTTCTTCATATTTATTTGTTCAATGGTCAAGAAGAAGAGTCCATTTGAACATTTCAAGTAACTCGAAGGAAAGTTTTTAGGAAATTTGAAACTCGATATCTGTGTTTATGTGTCTATGTCATTATCGAATCTAATTGATATCATTTTCACTCAAATTCTCAATTTATATTCCTCATGAGTGATCACCGATAAGATGAGAATTGATAATATTTATTTAATGTGTCATTTCATATTTTATTCATCAATTTCCACCATATTTATATATATATATTTACAGACTCGATCCAATCAAGTAATTGAATTTAAGTCGATAACCATGAATATTTTTGACAGGATTCATTTTATTGGTGAGTTAATTTTCATTGTTTACAATATTGTAAACAAGAAAAAAAAAATTTTATTCATATTGAGAGTTTTGATTAATTGAAAGATTATCGTCAAAATTTCATCAATCTATTTGTCATTTCAGGTCAACAAAATCGAGAAGTGAGAGAGAATCAAAATGCTGAACTAGTCTGTAAATTCAGTTACGATGAGCAGCTTAAAGTTTCCGTATCATGGAATGGGCGAAATGGAATTGAACAACTCAATGGGTCAACTAATAAGTACAGAATAAATAATATTGAAGGACGTCCATACACATCGATATTGACCATTTCTCAGGTCAAAAAGGAAGACGCTGGTTCGTATACCTGTCAAGTTCTGGTCAACTCTTTGCGTAAAACTGACATCAAATTTTTCGCACTTGGTTTAAATGTCGTCTGTAAGTATCAGTCCATTCATTTCAATCGATTATTATTATTATTCAAATTTTCCCAATGGTCAACTTTTCGTTATTTTTTATCTTCATTTCTTTATCAACTTTATCATGACAATTTCCGTTCATTTCCATGTTCAAACAAACTGAACTAGGTCAAGTTAGTTGACAAACTAATAGCTAAAGGAAAGAGAGATGACAAGATAAGTGGTCAATGATAATAATATATAAAAAAAGGAGAATGATGATTAAGATGATAATGTTTTTACTTCTCAAATGAATTATTATTATCATTCTATCATGAGAAGATAATTGAATCGATTTCTCTCATAATCTACTATACATGGAACAACTCAATGAACTTGGATTATCAGGTTGATAGATTTTGAATAAACTGTTAATTCACTGAAATAGCTGATCAGTTAGTGTTCAGTTTTCAATGATAATATTGAAATTCTAATGGAAAAGGGCGTTGCCATGTCTCTTATTCATGGTAGTAATTTTCATGGTAAAACGTATTCATGATGAAATTCATTGTGATAATTAATAGATTTTCAAGTTTACTAGCATGTTGATACTTTCCTAAATTGTAATTGAATTGATCGTCTATTGTTTTTATCTCTTGTTCAATAGATGGACCTAAATTTCATAAAAATGAATCGGATACCGGATGGATTGATGAGAAAAAGTTCTTGAGTCGTGAAGGTCGAGATAAACCTGTAACATTGCGATGTGTCGTTGATGCAAATCCGAAAGCTCGAATCGCTTGGCAATTAGCAAGTAATCGAGCTCTTTCCAATGATTCAATCAATTACACTCATGTTATCAAGGAAGGAGATAATTTCAGTGAATTGAAACTCTTTTACAAAACACCAACGGCAACCAGCAAGAATCGGCCCATTAAGGATAAGACAATCACACCCAATGAATTTCGTTGTGATGCTTCAAATCTATACGGTGAAGATTCCCGTCGATATTATGTGAAAATTAGTAAACTTCCCAAAATGCCTGATATATTGGATTACACAATTGCTAATAATCTGTTGACCTTAACAATCAAAGATCAGAAAATAACTCCTCCAGTTGATAAATATCGAGTTCGTATTCACAATAAAGACTTTGAATTCAATGCAAGTAAGTATCAAATTCAATCAACTAATTAATTGGTCAATGACTTTCCAATAGGTGAATAATGTTCATGCTATTTTAATAATCAACTTCCTATTGATAAGCTTCATTTCTGATTACATGTCACTCTCTATGTTTCTCTCTCTCTCTCTCTCCTTTCTGTCTTTCCAATTATCATCATCTAATTTGAGTAATCACGAAAATCATCAACAATCATCCAATTGTGCAATCAATTTTTTCCACATCAATTGTCCTCTTTAATTACTCAGCTAATGATAAGATTATTTGTTTCCCCTATGAATACAAATTGATAGATTATTTTAATTTACATTTTTTCACTATTGTTGACCACTAATTCCTGATAATATTACTCATATTTAAAAAATAGATTATCGATCAGCACTGATAATATATCATTTGTTTATCATAATAGATTCTCTTGTTGATTTGATCGCTTTCAACAGAAATCAATCAACTGTAGATTGATGAAGTCATAGAAAACTAAATGAGAGAAAGAGAAAGATCCAGAGAGTGTCCTACTCTCTCTCTCTCTCTCTCTCTCCTTTTCCACCTTACTAAAACCCACCCCACCTTGTTACATGTTCCTCCCTCGATTACACTCATAAGATTGTCTCTTTTTCTTGACTACCGATGATCATTTTTAATTCAAAACAAAGTTTATGATGACAATCAAACTCTCAACCTAATACTTGCCATAGATTCACCTTGACTACAACCAAGGCACATTAAACAGTTGATACATTAGCTTTTCTCTCAATTTGATTGCGTGTTTTATTGTCCCCTTGTTGTTGATGATAATGATGATTATGAATCAGCATAATATTTATTATCTATTATCTCTCTCCCATTTCATTTAATCTTGTCCGATAGTTGACCTAAACTAACCCGAAAAAGCAAAAAAGAGACCTAATATCGATTGCATATGTTATGCATAATATGCAAATTGAGGCACGTCTTTGGCAGCGCAATTTAACCAAAGAAAACGTGTAATTAAATTTTTACGCTTTTCCCACAATTCAATTTACACGAGCAACCAAATCATCATTTATTCGCGTGCATTCAAAACAAAAACAAGCAAAGAGTAACATCTTGATTTAGTTGGTAGATTTTTCTGTTAATCATCAAGTCATTTCTCTCTATCTCTCTTTCAAAGTTCATGATAACTTTTAGAATCCTCAATGAGATGATTTCTTCATTTTTCTAGCACTTTGATTATCCCTTATGGAAAAGGAAATAAGTTTTTATACTTCTCTCATTCTCATCGTTTAGAAGATGAAAAGGATTCTTCATCTTCTGCATCATTTTCTATCTTCTATTGTGTTTGCCGTTTTCTCTTTTAAATGTCTCCCTCATCATCATCTCTTCCCTTCTCCTCCTTCTCATCCATCGCTCAATAGAATTAAAATGATCACCGAACTAGTGCCATCTGTCTATTCGTCTCTCTCTCTCTCTCTCTCTCTCTCTCTCTCTCTCTCTCATTTACTTCCTTCTTTTTACCGGATCTTAGGTTCTTCTCGTGCGCTAAGTAGTATTTTTTTTCATTTTTGTTCTAAAATTCAATCGATTGTTCGAACAATTTTTTGTTCTCTTCTAAAAGATAAAAGAGAATATGGAAAAGTCCGATCAATCAAGCGAATCTTACAATTTAAACCTGATTAGGATTCGATAAAATAAAAGCCATAGTAATAAGATAATGTCCATTGTCTATTATTCTGTGTACACACCTTAGCGTGAGTCAAATGCTCGTTAATTTATCTCCATAAATCTTATGGTTCCACTTTCATGTTTATGTTATAATTACAGTTAATCTATTAATTTCTCTCTGTTTATAATCCTAATTAACCAATAGAATCAAGTTAAATCTGTTAGGCGGGAAACACCTAAATTACTTTGCGATTTTCGGACTAATCTTTACCCTCTCTTTAATCACTTCCTATTGTGTATGTGTTGATTATTTTACGATTTCAATTTCAAATCACTCCCAATAATTTGGATCATGATTATGATTAATAAAAAACCTTATCTTGTTATATTACTTTCGATCCAAGGTCAAGCCATTAAGCTTAAATCTCTCTATCTCTCTCATGTTAACATTGATTATATCTCTGGAAACTTTATCGATCGATCGATGAAAAAAGTCCTGTCACATTTATTATTATGTTTCCTATCCAAAGAAGGAAAAAATAACAATCTAAACCATATCTTCATCTTTTGCCTCATTTTCCCTCTTTCTCTCTCTCTCTTGTCATCTTCTCTACACTTACACTGCCATTATTATCTTCCCTCCTTTCCTCCTCCTCCTCTTCCACACTCACTTTCCCTCTCCCACTTTGGCTTGTACCTTCCTGGTACTTCTTATAATTCGAGGTGATCACTCGATCGCCTTACCCTCGAATCCTATTCGGATTGTTAATGAATTATGGATTCATCGGCCTTGAGATTCTGAATGGAACACTAAATTTCATCATCATGTTCCTCTTGAATATTATCATCATGGTTCTTTTGTTATTGTTATTGCTTCTTTCTTTCTCTCTCTCTCTCTCTCCTTTTTGATCGACCTACTTCAATTCCAAAGTGAATATTGCTCAAACTCAGAGCATTTCATGTAACCATCCTTCGAACTAGGTCATGTTTTATATCAACATTTCGAGTCTTTTCATCTCTATATCCTTGTTTTCCTGGTTCCTGGTAATTCTAAATGCTAATATTTTACTTCGATGAAATCAAGTTCCCTATGTCATCACAAATATCCAAACTCGAAAAGACTTGGAAACTAATAAAAGTCCAAAGGGAAAGAGAGAAACGTTCACAAGCTCGTCCTGCGTAAACCAATTGAATCTTTATTTAGATTCAACTGTTTTTTATATATTTTCTTCATGAGGATAAGTTTCAGGGTGAAAACAAATACACCCACTGAATTGATGCAAAGAATCAAAATAAAAGCAGATTCAATCACATAAAGATGGAGCATAAAAATCACATAGATTTTATGAAGATTATTAAATAGCATAATTGTTATCCATTAGAATCAAATGTTAATTTCGATTGTTTTTTGTTCTTTCTTTCTAGATCATGATAACAATCAAACTTACACCGTTCAAATTGATAAAGTTCCCGGTGGTGACCACTCATTCCTCTTCTTTGCCCATAATCCCGTTGGTTGGTCCGAACCATTGGCCGATGAAGCGATGAAACTTTCGATTAACCTTTCAAGTTCATTATCTCCTCTTATTCATCTTTTAATTTTACTTTTTGCAATCTCCATTTCGACTCGTGTTTTTATCTCAGTATGATTTAATTGAAACCAATTCGCTTAATCAACCAAATTAACTAATTCCACCAAGATAGATTTCCAACTCATTCCAACCAGTTATTTATAACGATTTATGTAAATGTTCATCATCTCTATTGTCAGAAGAAAAGAAACTATTACCATGAAAAGATTTACTATATTCTCTTCATCTTCACCAAAGGATTGGAAAATTTCATTCTATTCCTGATTCCGATTCAATTTCCATTCTCTCTCTCTCTCTTTCTCTCTCCTGTTTTCATGAATTCAAATCATCGACAAAACATCTAAAAGGTACAACCATTACCATGGCATGGACATCATTCTCACCTTCATTGACATCATCCAACATCTTCATCTTCATCTACACCATCTCATCACCATTTTGGCTTCTAATCAACCACGAACATTAATATGTTCAGCTCTCTATCGTTTATTGTCTCATCTTGTCTCTTTAATTTTGGAAATTAATCGTACCCTGTGCCCGAAAAAAAAACTAACAATTACAAAGAACCAAAGAGTCACATTCGTTTCTTCAAGTTTTAAAATTATTGGAAGAAAATTAACTCAATTGTATCAATAATTGTATCCGTCTTGATGTGTCCATGTTCATGTTAATGGAGTTTAATGTCATTCCAAGAAAGCGAAAATTAATCCCAAAGACAATTTATTTTCAATCTCTAACTTCAAAATACTAATAATTGAATCAAACAAAACCCCCAAATGAGCTCGATTTCAGAAAGAAATAACCAATAATCAAAGCATAATGAATTTTGATCCTTCCAACCTCAGTTCCAACTCAAGTTCATATTCATTCATCTTCCAGTATCACCATATAAATGACAGATTAGGATAAACACGAAAACAACAGAACCAGAATCAAGAAAAAAACCAAAAAACCAACTCGAAGCGATCGCTCAACCAATTTGTTGACAAAAGGAAACTTAAATTGTCATCATTGGATTTTGTCAATTGGAAACCGAATCTCAATTCACAATCAACATACTAAGACACCTTATTCCAACCAAATCAGCTGATAAATATCGTCATGTCACCAATCGTTGGACCAACAAGGAGATATATATACACAATATAAGCAATAATTGATTGAATTTGAGCTAAAATTTCAACCTGATGAAGAATCAGCAAAGTCAAATACCCAACACAAAAAATATATACTTACAAGTTGAATATTCATCAGCATTCAACAAGTCAACAGAATTAAAAATCTATGCAGTTGATTAGCTCAAAGAAAACTGACCAAGTTGATAGAGAAGAAAAAAGTTCAGTGTTATCGTCCAAAAGGTGAACAACATGGGAAGAGATTGACTGTTATCAAAATCTTAGAGAACTCACTGAACTCCAGATCTTTTGCCTTTACTAGTCTGTCATTTTCTTTTGATACATAAAACAAATTGAGAAAAATGAAATTATAATACTAAAGAATAAGCTAATTAATATGATTTAATTGTAAAGAACATAATTTTAATTCCTTTCGCATTTTATATTAATGTTATTTCTCAATGTTTTTCCTTTGTTTTTCTCTTTCTTTCCTTCTTTCTTTTCAGCCTCATTGTTTTTCGTTTTCTTTTTCAAAAGTTCAGTTCCATTCAAAGTTCTGATGTGGTTTCCTCTTTTTTTTTCACCCAAATGTTATAAAAACCAAGAAATTAACACCAGAACAGAAGCCAAATTAACATGATGCTGATTCGAGTGCGTGTAATCCTCTTAATTTTTAAACAAAAAGATAAAAAAAATTAAACTAAAAATGAATAATAAAATCAGTGAAAAATTAACTTTCAATTGTTTCATTCACAATTTAATGAGAAAAACAAAAGTTTATCAACATTTTGTGATAACTTTTCTAGTCCTTGTTTTGTTTTTTACTATTTCCGTTTAATTGTTGTCACCTTTTTAACTGATTGCGACTTGATTGTTGATAAGTTTTTTTTATTAATTTCTATTATATTATATTCATGAGACATGTGAGAAAATCATTTCAATGATTATCTGTAAGTAGTCATTTCAAGTTGATTGTTAACTTGATTGTATCATATTAACGAATCGCAATTAGTATTATCTTGACAAATCAGTATTTCCAATTAGCTAATCAGTGAGAGAGAGAGAGAGGAAGAAAAATAAAAAATCTCAAGAATTGTTGTTGATTCAGTTTCTTCATTCATTGCAATCAACTGATTACTTTCTCAATGGTACGTCAATGGTAATTTCTTGAGCATCGTAATTCAGATGAGTCAGATAAAGTTCATTTTCTCAATAAAATTAACGTTTTATTAAACAAGATCTTACAAATCACAGGCTTCTTTTTTCATTTAGTGTTTGATACACAGAGAAAGTAGATAGCGAGAGAGAAAAAGGGTGAGAGAGAGAGATGATCATAAATTATGACGATGGAAGAATAAAGTTATACACATGAGAGCGAAAAAAGAAAATTCGAAAAAAGCAAAGATCGAGAGAGAGAGAATGAAAAAATGAGTGCTTGTGGAGGTTTATCGCTATTCTTTTCCATGGAATCGTAAGTTTTTTTTTGAAGAACATGAAAATGGATTAAAACCTCCAGGTTATTATCTCTAAATCGCATTTACAGTTTTAAGAATTTGGTTCATTTTTGTTAATCCGTTAGGTAGATAAAAGTTTACATCTTTGATGTGCATCGTAAGTGTTTGTGGTTCGTGTGTGAGTTTCAACTGTACATTGAACGAGGCGAAATTGACCAATTTGTCCCCAATAATGTTCTCGGTGTTACTTTTCAAAGTAGCTCGAACTCAATTGAACAAGATCAGGAGCATTCAGAATTCAAATGTTTCTATTGATAGGAATATTCGGATCGATGGTGTTTTCCAAGTAAAATCCAATCCGAAGGCCACAATAGTAATTGGTTATCATTAAATTACAAAGTATTAATAGATCACTTTAAGGATTGACCTTTCGGATTCGATTTTCATTGCTGTTCATTATCATCGGGATAATCGATTATAACCATGATCGAAATGAATTAGTAGAAAAAAAGTCTTTTAGAGTTTTATGATTTCTTTTTGTAGCCAGAGAAATGAATAAGCCACCAGGAACTTGGATGTAATCAGAATTGCAAGAAGAATATAATTTCGTGAGCGAGAATTTTTCGACCTTTCGAGACAAATTCGAAATGTACAAATCGAGCAAATTGTTTATGGCCTCTTGAATTGTTCTTTTCTTGCTGTTCTCTCTTCTTCTTGATTCGATTGATGCTCTAATCCAAAAAGTAACTGTGAAAATCTCGTAAAATCAATTCATCAGCTAATCTCCTCCAGTTAATTTCTTTCCCTGAATGGTAATTATTCATATATAATATATATATTTGTGGACTTGTTCAGTATCACGATTACCATCCTCTCGACAGGGACGAAGAAAAAAAAACAAAAGTTTACTCGAAAGTCATTTAAATTAAATGTTCGCAGCAGTTAAGTAAACATAGAAGGCTTTCCTTGAGGAAAATTAATACACAATGAGAGAGAAAGAGAGAATTGGAAAAGGAAATTGATTTTTTAAAAGCTTCATCAGCTTCACTTGATGCGAAAAAGAAAACAAAAAGATGGATAATCTTTGATGATTAAAATTATGTAACAATTAAAAAGATTTGATGATTAAAAGATAAATCTAAAAGGATAACTAGGAGCCCAAAGAGGCTGATGACCAAATTGAGCCTAGAGATGATGATAATGATGATGAAGATGCGGAAGACTGTGATGGCGATTTTTGTTGTTCATTGAATGATGAAGATGAAGATGAAGATAAAGATGAAGATGATGATGGTGATGGTGATTCAAAGAAACCAAGATGACTGAGAACAGCATTTGAATTGGCAATTAGTTGATCTTTGTATTTCCATATTGTTGTATCTCGAGTTGTGTATATCCTGAAATCGGTTTTACATGAGTTTTTCAATGGACCAACACAATCTTTACGATAATGTTGAAGGTGAGCTAATGAAGTGTTGATTGAATAGGTTGTACATGAGCCAAAACAATTAAGTGGAAAATGATTATGAAGGGAAACAACTCTTTCCGTATTGTGGAAACATTTAACGTACTGTCCTGGTTTAGTGTAATTTCGAGATCGATAGACATGTTGTAACATGTGAAGGTAGGTCGGAATTCCGGGCTCATGGCCTGTGTGTTTCATCTGTTGCTCACCGACACCCAGATCATCAAGGAAATAAGCATTACGAACATTATAACTGGCACGGGAATAGTTTTTCTCCTTTAGTGATTCCCGTTCAACAACGGCCATTAGATCAGACCAATTGTCGTGCTGTAAGGGCATAATAATCTCATCGATATCCAGTAATGCTAAATATGAATATGAATAAAGATTCCGATAAAGACAATCATTATAAGGGATCAGTTCATTTTGTCTTTTAGCGGTCAACTTGTTTTTCAGGTAAAGATGTCGGAAACCAGGTAAATTGGGCTGATCTCCAGGTAAAGTGATCGGTGTTAATTCAACTAATCCTTTCTCTTGATAATAGTTTAAAACTTTAGATATATTTGGATGGATTTCCATCTCATAAAGGAAAATCTTTTTGGTTCCAAGTATTTTCAAAAGTTCAATCCATTCAATTAGACGGACACTAAGATCTTCATGGAGAAAGTCAAGTCCTTTAACGCAAACGGCAAAATCTTGCTTAACCTCAGGTCGATTGTTGATTACTCTTAAATTGTTACGAGCTTTTTGACACTTTGAATCAACCAGGGAAACTGAATTAGGTGCATATGAAATTTTCTTGGGAAATCCTTTGATTCTTGGGATTTTACAATTAATTACATAGGGTTGAAGAAGACCATCCTTGTAGTTACCCCATTTGGAATACCATCCGTAAGTATAAGTGGCCTGACTTATTATTGGACCTGAAACATTGTCAAACCATAAGAGACAATAAGTTGGCGGAGGTTTAACCCGATCAATCATGGCCAGAATACGAACTGAAGGTAAAGGTCCACCTCGCCAACGGTCATCATAATAAGCACCATAAAGATAGAAAGATGATCCATTTGAAGTGACCACTTTCTGCCAATAGATGTTATTATAATCTAATTCAAAGAGACTTGGAAATTCAGTTCGACAAGTTTCACCTTCGGGTATAATTCCGGATTTACTATTTTTCCCCTTCTTCTTAATCTTATTCCAATAAGCAAGCGGTAGATTTGATACATTGGACAATTGAAGTAGAATCTCCTGTTCATTCAAACTCGGTGAATTATCAACCTGAACTTTTGCCTGTAATAGTTGATTTGGATAACCAATTGGATTAGATGAAGATACCGATTGTGATTGTGATCCAAATTTATCGATAAGTTGACCATTTGATGATTTGGTTGTTGTTGCTGAACTATGATAGGAGATAAATCCAGTAGAATAGTCTAATGGATTGTTCTGTAATAATCCTCTTTGACCACCGGAATTAGTTAACGAAGATGCACTATTTAAACCTAAATAATCGTAATTCTTATCAACAGGATTAGTCGCTAATCGGTAAACAAGGAAACAAACACAAGTCCATAAGAAGGCGAAGTATATTAAACGTTTATAAGCTCGTCCGGCGTAAACGAATTGAATCATTGTGGCCGTTGGAAAACTCGAAGAGAGAAAAAAAGTTTCCGAACAATTGGAATCAAAATGGACTTTTTGGTCTTCTTTTTTTTCTTCTTTTCTGTTGTTCGTTGGTTCGTTGGGTGATAATATAAAACCAAACACAGGGGAAAACAGGGAAACAAAACTCAATTTATGAATATTAACGTTTGACTATTTGAAGAAAATGATTTCAAATGATTGGTTATGACGACGACGATGATGATGATTAAGCATAAATGACATGTTATCGATCAGAGTAAAACCAACACAGGGGAGTAGTTGATGTTTGTAATAAGATAATTATCGATGATGAGATAAAACAATCATGGAAACCGATGATATGCAAGAGGAGAGAGAGAGAGAGAAACAGGTGATTAATTATATGGAGAGAAAAGTGAACGACAAATTGAATGGAGAGAAATGTCAACTTACAAGAACTTATATTGAGGGAATTTTGTTGATTGTTTTGAAAAGAGAATGACAAAAGGTGAGAATTAGCCAGTTATCCGATATTCTTGATTCCGAGCACATCGTTGATTCTGAAATGTTCAGAATAGTTACACATATGAGAATCTATGGAGAATAGAGAGAGAAAAAAGATTTTCGGTTAGTTTAGTTTCATCGAATATTCAGTTT
Source organism: Panonychus citri (assembly GCF_014898815.1). Classification (NCBI taxonomy): domain Eukaryota; kingdom Metazoa; phylum Arthropoda; class Arachnida; order Trombidiformes; family Tetranychidae; genus Panonychus; species Panonychus citri. Next base: position 330,309 of record NW_026515495.1, read on the forward strand.
GGTGGAAAAAGAAACAAAGTAAACCAGATTCACCAGAATGTTAGAGGAAAAAAGCATTGACTCTAAAGGAAGAAGATGAAGAAAAAAAAACATGGAGATCAACTAATAAGATCTCTTTAGTTTTCTTCTCACTTTCTGGTTTCTTCTCTTTCTTCCTCATCTTCTTTCTTCTTCTTCTTCTTCTTCTTTCACAACTAATCCTCTTTTTCTCAATGAAATTTTCTTCACAAAGAAAAGAAAAACTTTTTCTTCACCTACCAAAGAGATTTGTTGTTGATGTCACCAAATCACCGAGTGTTTGATGTTGATCGACAATTAGTTCACTTTTAATTGTTGATAGTAAATCATCATCACAGTAAACAAAAAATCGTATCAATTGATGGAGAATTAAAGTTTATATTAGATGATGAAAATTCAAGATGAAAAGAGAAAAAGGTAAACTTTACCTGGCGAGAAAAAGACCTCACCTGAAAGTAAAAGTTTCTTTTCTTCTACCAATAGGTGGCCCTTTTCCTCTTCTTCTTCTTCTTTCTCTTAATCTTAATCTTAATCTGGTTCTAATATCGATGGTCAGTGGACTTAATCTTAATCAGTTCTATTTCTTAATCATCAATGAAAAGAAAAGTTATCATCATTCTCGTATTAAAGTGACAACTTAAACGGATCAATTCAACAATTGATTAGAATTGAAGAGAAAATCAATTTAATCTTAATCCTGATAATTTCTGTTCATTAATCTTTAATCCTTAATCTTATCTCATGATAAGAAATACGATTCTCCATTTTTCTTATTACTAATTTGTCAACAATCAAGTGGAAAACAATTAATGATTTCTTTTTTGTTTCTCTATCTAATGTAGTGATTAAGAGAGAGAGAGAGAGAGAGAAAATTTCAATCAACAATCAATAATTAAAATTGACCTACAATTTGGGATTGACAAGGTAACTAAATTAATCACTTTCTCACCTAAAATCATGAATAAGATTAACTGACAATTAATTATGTTTAATATACAATATGTGTGCTTATAAAGTCAACAGGTAATTATTATCATCACCTGTAATCATCAAGATGTAATCAATTAAACATAACCGATAAAAACAATGAGCACAATTAAATATCATGATAAACAATTTTCCAATTATCATTGTATTTATATATAAATAAATAACCTTGAAGATAATTGGGGAAAAAAAATCAACCAACTTCAATCAAATTAAGTTAATTGTCACTGGTAAAGAAAATTGAAAACAAAAATCAATCAACAATATTAACTAATGATGATTAGTGATTTAAACAGATTTGATAACAGTTAACAAACCGATCCAATGATTTCAGTACACAAATTGATATCTTATATTAAACATATTGCAATAGATTTTAATTGCTTTTTTATCTTATCAAATTGATTGTTGAGAAATTAATTCAATTGAATCAAATTAACTTGAAAGTTCTCGTTAGTGGCGACATCTGGTATCGAATTAGGTAACTAACCCAATTGAAGGCGCGAAATTAAATTGAAATTGAATTTCAATTCTCAATGTTAATGTGATGATATGAATTTAATATTATCTTTCAGTGAATTGTGATAATAATGAGTAGTTTTCTTTGAAATTATTATATCAATTGATGTGGATAAAAGTTAATCATGTATAATATATATAATATGATATAACTTAAATTACTCTCTAATTGTTGTTGATGAAATGTTGACGGGTCATTGACGTTGGGGACAAATTATTATGTGGTTAGAACTTTTTTTTTTCTTGACAATCAACAAGTAAACTTATTGTTTAAACTGCTTCCGAGTTACAATGATTGTTTTTATCACTTCTCATTGTCATCATTCATGATTATTCATCACGATAACCATCATGTAATCAGAATGAAATAACCATTGACACAATGTTGATTCTTGTGCTCATCATTTGTTACATTGTTTTTTTTTTGATATTTATTTCTCAACATGATTATTATCACATTACACTGATTGTTTATTTCTGAGTATTTATTATTATTATTCAATGAAAATGATTCAATTTACATTAAATTACTTCCTCAAGGCATTAGTTGTTTTTTTTAATGTTTCCCTTGGTTTACAGTCAATTACATTTCCAGATAATAAATTGAAATGATTCATTTCAAGTATCAGAAAGATGATGATGATGATGATGATGATTAACTCTGATACTCGGTGAACTTTTTTTTTCCATGATATTTTTTTGAAAAGTTAATGTGATTATCATGTTGATATCAATTTTTGTTTACTATCTCATTTTTCATCTGAGTTAATCTTTAAATGCTCATCAAATCTCAGGTAGATTCATGTGATATTACACCTTGATAACAATTCTCAAGAGACATTATCAGACTTTACTTTGTCGTTTGTTTACTTTCATCATAATGAAAGTGGTGATGATGAATATCATCCTCATCATCATCTTCGTTATCACCATAAAGTTGTTAAACAAATGGACACTCACTTATTGTCCAATTCTGTTCAATTTCATGATAATGCTTATAGTTACTCTCTATTTGCTTATTTAATATGGATGATGAAATATTGGAGGTCAGCAAAAGTCAGGTTGAAAGGTTGAAGATGAGAATAGCAGGAAATAAGATGGCGAAGATGAAATTGAATGAGTTACATTTATGTTTAAGAAACAAGATGTTACTTTCATCATCATCATCATTTTTTGCTCTCTCTCTCTCTCTCTCTCTCTCTCATCTTCCCCATGTAATAAATGTTATCATGCTGATGTGACTGTTTATGGTTTAAATTGAAATCTGATGAGATGAAGATTAGTTCAAGGTGATGAGAGTTATTTGAGAAAAATAGAAACAAAATTGATGAGGAAAAGGATGAAAAGAATGACCAACAACTTAATCTTTCTGTTTATTATTTGAAGCTCCAAATGCCATGATAATAATGATGAAATAATAGTGCTAAAGATGAGGATGAAATAAGATGGAGAGCAAAAAAGAAAAGAAACTAGATATAAGATATAATATCGAAATGATTTATCTAATTCCTTGAATCAATTTCAATTTCCCCCGACAGTTCATCCTCATTATCATCATTATCATCATGTTGTTTACTATTTTATTTCTTCATCATTTTTTTTTTGGGAATCAATTGAAACTGATTAAAGGGCAATCAAAGAAGAAGAAGAAAAAAAAAGTCAATTTCGAAAGGAATAAAAATTGTCCAACTTGCACTTTCGTTATTCGTTATCATCTCGATTCATTTGATTCGATACGATGGATTTAGGATGGAATTGCATTCACAAGATATTCAATGTACTCGAGAAAATAAAAAGATCGTAAGTTAATCAGGATTAAATTGACCTTCTTTCCAATTGATTTCTTTTTCTTTATCTCCTGTCTCTCAGTATCTTTAATAGAGTGAAATTTGTTTCGTTTATCATGAAACGTAGTTTACAAAGATGATGAGGATGATGAAGATGAAAAAGAAAAGATCATATACTTGAATCATCTTCATCTTCTACCGTTTTGTCATCTTCATTATCATCACCTTTTCTCTCTCTCTCTCTCTTCATATTATTTTATTTTATTGCTTCTCATTATATTGATAAAGAATGAGAATAAGTTAAAGATGAGGATGCTGATGATGGAGACAAAGAGACATTCAACTGAATGAGAAGAAAAAGTAAAAGGATACTGATTGATAAAGAGAAGATGAAGAATAAAATAAAAACAACAACAAGAGTAAAAGATGATGATGATGAAAGGAAGAAGAGTCAATTATCAGCGATTATCTCGTAATAATCATCAACTTTTTTTTCTTCTCTATGGTTTGATGATGCGTGTTTATGTTTATCATTGGAAAAAGAAAAGACAATGATCGTAATTTGATTTTCTCATGCAAACCGACAATTTTCATCTTAATGTCTACTCTTTATTTCCAATCTTAATACTCATCATGGTCTCTTCCCTTTTCTTGTTACCTGTCACACTTTGATCTTCTTCTCCCATGATGTTCAGATTCAGAGAAGAGAAGAGAGAGAGAGAGAGAGAGACGATTCAGAGAAGGAGATGATGATGGAAGAGCTTTTATTATGTTGACAAAGATTCTTGTTCTTCTTGTTGGTTATCAAACTTTGGATTCTGTGAAACTTTATCATCAGAATAATAGAACTGATTAGTTGGTTGAGAAAATCATTCAAGGGATTATCATTCAGCTTATCAGTTTCATTGATCATCTTATTCACCTTTTTATCATCCCTAATCTTCACTAATTTACACAAAAATCACCAACTGATCAATGATGATTAAACGATTCTCTTGTTAACTCACTTATCTAATCTACTTTTCCATTATAACACTTTTTACCTCAAGGCAATTAATTAATTGTAGATAATCAAACTTGACCATACGAAGTTAATCTTTCTCTCTCTCTCTTTTCAATTAAGGTGAGAATATTTAATTAATTGAATATCCTGATTGTGGAGCTTCATTAATTGTTCTTTAAACAGTTAATCTAATTGTAGATGTCCAATGAAAAAATCGCTTCGATGGACAATTTAATAGACTAAGTTTCAAGTTTAACTGTAAAAATTTAGATCAATTTATAATTCTGTTCATCGTTCGTGTCAACTTAATTAACCATGTTAATCAACTCAACGATAATCTATGAAGATAATTAATAAATTCATTCAAGATGAAGAGAGTTTATCATCAATTCGCCTTCAATTACTTCCTGCTGTTCATTTAACAGTCGATAGTTCAGATGATTGTTCAATTCTATCAGAATGGATTAAATTATTTACTTCATTAATCTTTTTTTTCGCTGAGACTTGATTAACATTTAAAGGTCAAAATCTTCTGGTCTAATACATTGGACTAAATCAACGATAATCGACCTAAATTCTGGGTCAACAGAATATACATACAGTTCGAATATGAAGTATCTGAAAAAAGAATTTCGAACAGTTTGATAAAGTTCATTTTCGATTTGATAATATTTAAAAGTTTCCTTTTTCTTTTGTCACTTAATTAATTCGTCAAAACCACAAGAACAACTTTCGATGTAAATTCAAGAATAAATCACCTTTACTCTTGATTAAAAATAGAGAGAGAATTGTTCATATTAATTGGAATATCATGGAAATGTAGAGATAAAGTTTTCCTTTCTATTGTTTTCAATGGAAAAATTTTTTCTTTTCTCTTTCAGGTGACATTAATCATGTTACCAATGAGCGATGAGAGAGTTTAAAATTAAACGCTCAACTTGATTAATTAGCATCTTCTTTTGTCATCATCAAAATTTTTGCTCTTTCATCTTAATTAAAAAAAATTGGAACCACAATCATGTGAACACCAAAAAGAAACAGGTAAAAACATGAACCTGTCAAATGGACACAATGTTAATCAGTGATACTATTTGGATACAAAGAGTAATCTGATCAACATGTAATCATTTTTACAGGTAAATTGAATTGAATTGTGTCGTAATTATTTATAAATAGTTGATTATAATTGTAAATAAGCAGAAAAATTAACTCATCTTATTTTTTTTCTTGTCTTTTTCATTTTTTCTTCCTCATCATCACCATGATAACTGATGATACGTTGCTGTTTCTTTGTGGTTAACATTGCATAAAAAAGATGAGAAAATGTCTTGAAATGACAGGTAAGTCAAGAATTTGAAATCAATTCCAAGGATTGTCACACAATCTTAACTGACAAAGGACAAGAGAAAAAAAATACTCAAACATGATGAACAGAATTTCTTGTTAACTTATTACAATTGTAATATTTGATTTGATATTAAATGAACTTCTCATTTTGTCATCAACAAAGTAATCATCATCTTCCCCTTTACCATCATCATCATCTCACAATTTTCCTCTTCCTCTTTGTTTATAGCTGTTGATCCTTCTGATTCTTTGTTCCCTGTTTTCTTATATCATGAAAGTTATATGACAGTGAATATGTTAACTACGATTCAATGATCCATCTTATCATCAATGTTCAGTTCTCTCTCTCTCTCTCTCGTTGGAACTCATTTTCACCCTGATGATTATTATCTTCTCATGTTACTTCAATTTCAACTTTTCTCTTTCTCTATTATCTTAATAATCCATCTTTTCCTTGGGCCTACAAAGGTTCAAAAGTTGAGGAAATTTTCATGGTGAAAATCAAAAATTATCCATGATTTATGAAAGATAATTGACCAAAATAAGGAGATGAACACGAAATCAAGAGAGAGAGAGAGAGAGAGAGAGAGAGAGAGAGAGAGAGAGAGAGAGAGAGAGATGAACAAAGTAAAGATGAAAAAAGGATCCGGAAATTGGAGATGAGTTCAATTGTTTCCGATTTTCTCTCATCAAATATTCCAATGTTTTCACTTTTTTGGTCCATTTCACCAGAATTTCCCCTGGAATGATGATTTAAGCACTTTCGATGCTACAAACGACCATTATTTCACTCACGTAGAATATTATTCAATTGAATCATTGGAATAACAATTAAATTGTAATCCATCAAATTTGATCATTTCCATTGAAAATAAATTACAATTTATTCAAATTTTTTTTTAATTATTTACCTAATTAACTGTCAATATCCTTTTCTTTACCAATCAATAAACTTAATTACCAATCAAATTGTTAATAATAACAAATAATATAAATTTAGAAATACCTTTAATCAGTCAATCAAAGAAAACTACAACAAATGATGGAAAAATTGTATCAGTCATACTGATTAATTATCTTAAACCAATCAGTCTTAAATCATCATCAATGCAGGTATCATGTACTACTACTAATCAATATGTTATCCTTTTAAGTTGATTGTTAACTTTGATTAGTACAAGAAAATTTAATTATATTTAGAGTTGATTACTATTGACCACATAACGAAAACAATGATGACCACTCCTGATGATTATTTTTTAAGGGAAACAATCAAATTGTGTGATACATGTGATTGATACAATTTATCAACTAATCTCATGTTAACAATAATGTTGATTGAAACCATCAACTAACTGTTAACATTTCTGGTTGTTCCGTTCATGTCAATCTGATATATAAGGTTAATTGTGGAAATGTCTAAATGCTGGAAAAAAGTTTCAATGAAATTTGATTCTTTCCAGGATAAATTGTCTTCGAATGTTAATCTTTCATCTAGAATATAAATATAAATATATTCTCATGTAACTTTCTCTCTCTTTCTGTTTATCATCATCATCATCAGAATAAAGAAAAGACAAAACAAAATGTTTGGCATAATATCAAATGCTACATGTGTGTATATCTGATTAACGCCATTGTTGCACTTACCCTGCAGGCGATTGAATTATTTCATGGAGAAATGAGAGAGAAACTTTCATGATTCACCTCAATTTCACTGTTATTTTCATTGTTATTTTTCATACGTTGATTATTATTGTAATTGGATATGATCCATTACTAGTTGACTATTAAGTTGTGAGTAAATTTAATCGCAGAAAATATCATGTTATTATTGTGAGTTCATTTCTTTTCCATTACCAATTTTATGTTTTTCTCTCTCTTGATTGTTTCAAATTAACTTAATGAATTGTGTAGCCTTGATTGTAATGGTAATCATCCAATGTTGCATTAAACACTAACAATTGACATAATCAAATGTTTCGGGTTGTTCATTATCATCATAAGACTCATAAGATTCAAGGTAATATCTTTAATCAATGATTCATTTTCATGATGATTGTTGATTAAGAGAAACAGAAATGAGAGTGATTTATGTTGAAGAACAAGAAAAAAACTTTGACAAATTGTTACAATTAAAGTTTCCGAATTGTTTTTCTCTCTAGATTGTTAAATTATATTCAGGATTATCTTTCGATTCACCTTCTTCTCATTATTATCCTAATCACTTTTACTAATGATAAATTTGTAGAATCTTTAATCACAATTAGCTGAGTGTCTTTTTCTAAATAATGATCAACCTTTCGCTGATTGTTTGTATCAATTGTTTTCCAATTGCTCTAATTGTAGTCGTATTATCATCTCTCTCTCTCTCTCTCTCTCTCTCTCTCTCTCTCTCTCTCTCTCTCTCATGATGTTGTTTCCTGTTCATCTTTTGTCAATTCAATGTCAAAAACTTTTAAATGATTAGAAACTCTCATTTGTTTTAACAACAATTGTCTAATTCAGTTGACAGATTCAGTTAATCAACTAACCTTGACATTGATCTCTCTCTTGTTACAATCAAATTAAAAGTAATTTAATTGTTCCAATAGAAACATATTCTAATGTGAAGGTAAATCGAGATGTCCATGATTAAGAAAAAAAAGTTAAATTCAATGTTTGATTGTTAATTCAATTATTCATTTGCTGATCGTGTTTAAATTTGATTATTGGGTTAATAGGATAAAAATGATTCTGTTGATCAACAACAACAACAATTTACGATGAGAAATTTAGTAAAAACGTGATTTCAGAAGTTTCAAATTAAATTAACGAACTGATTTCGAGTCAAGAATTTACAAGGATTGAGAGAGAGAGTGAAAATTTCAAGGAGAATATGAAAAAATATTATCATTACTTGTAGATGAAGGTAAGAAATTGATGATATCATAACAATAATCATATGAAGATAGAGCCATATGATGATGATGATGATGAAGATAAATAAACAAGAATCACGTCTCTACATTTGTTTCCACCATGTTAACATAGAGGAAAAGATTTTCTTGAATAAAAACAACAAAACTCTGAATGAAACTCAGGGTAAGATGCTGATAGTTGTCGTGATGATGATAATAATGGTGATGAGATTTTCCTTGAAGATGTTTCATCCCAAAAGCAACAATAAATAATAATCATCATGAAGGAAAAAACCATATTGGCAATAGCCTTGGTGATAAAATAAATAGAGAGAGAGAGAGAGAGAGATGAAAATGATGATGATGATGAAGGGAAAAAATTTTATTCTTCATCTCTTATATTTTTCTCTCATCATTTTTAACAATACATTGGATATTATTCAGAGAAAATATAAGGATAATTTAGTTTATTATCTTCTTCTTATTTCTATTCATCCAAAAAGTTCTGAACTTTCATGGAAAGAAAGAAAAAGAGTAGAGATGTTTGTCGAGTTTTTTTCTTCTTTTTTGTCTCAAAATTCAAGGTTAATCATTTTCTAACCTCATCTTCCTCCCACATCTTCTCAGGCTATTCAACCATCATCATATTCTCTTCCAATGAACAGAATCATCTTCATCAATTATAACAACAAAAAAGAAACAAGGTAAAGAGGAAACTATTGATTGTCAATAGACAAAAACTTTACACTTTCTTCCCAATGACAAATCATTTACACTTCCGATTTCCCATCAAATTACTCAAATAAGTCAATAATTTTGGGCAATTTCATTCATCACTATTGATACAATTAAGTTTATCAATGGAATTGATATAATTGTCAAAGTAATTTAAGATCGTTACATTTAAATGTAACTAGAATTGTAAATGATTTAAGGAAAAGACATTTGAATGAAATTACCTTTAGATTGACTTTACAAGGTAAAGGAAAAAGATTCTGTCACTATTTGTTGGCATAGTTTAAAAATGATTCAGAATGATGATGATGATGATGATGATGTGAAGGAGAATGATGAAAATGATAGAGAAGAAAAAAAGTTCTAAAAAAAATGTTGAGAGATAAAATTTCAACATTTTATCAGAACTTTTTTTTTCTTCTTCTTTTGCATAAAAGTTTCTCGAAACTTGATTTCATTTTTACTCAACTTTTTTTTTCTTCTTCTCCATTCATTCAGAGGCTACAATGTTTTTCCAATGTTATTTTCATATGTTATTAACATGAGAATATATTACCTTGAATGCTCTTGTTTTTTTCTTTACCTTCTCATTCATTTTATCATTATCTTTATTCGTCATCTTCTTCCTCATCTTTTTTTCTCATCATTTCTCTCTCTCTCACTCACTCGTTCTTATCATTGTAATAGAGGGAGAAATCTAGTTGCTTATTTCATAGATGTTGAGCTCAGAGAAAATGATTTCTCAGTCTAAAAACTATTAGACTTGATTGTTTGGTATTCGTTGGATATTATTGATTTTTCACCATCTCTCATTCTCTCTCTCTCTCTCTCTCACTCACTCACTCTCATGTATTCAACTTTATCTCCATTTTGATTTGATTTGCTTGTTAATCTAAAAATGTAAAAATCATATTCTTCGGGAAACTTTTTCTCGCTTATATTCACAGTTGAAATGATAACAAACTCTGATTACCAATCATGTAGAAAATTCAATCATCGATAATATATAATATGTGTTCCATTGAATTGTAAATAAATTTAATTGTCAATTATCATCACTAATCATCAAGCAAAAAATTAGCTAATTGTAGCCTAATTGCTTGAGACTAAAACCAGAGCCAAACTTTTTTTTAAACATTAAGATTAAGGAAGTTGGAATCAAATTTCAAAGTCGCAATTATTTAGGTTAATTATTTTTACTCAATTATTATCTGATTGAAATCATTGATTAAACTCAGGTTATCATTCAAGTTTCATGATCATTTTTTCATTCACCATTCAAAAACATCAAGGAAATCATCTTGGAAATTAACCTTTAGGTCAATGTTGTCCATGTTAATCCTATGGTCAAATTTGTTGGTTGTTTTGACCTTCAACTTGACTTTTGTTGATTTTTCTTGTTTCAATTGATGATATTGGTTCATGATGGAAATGATCAACACCATTTTCACAATCATTTATCATGATCACCATCATGATGAACATAAACATTAACGTTTTAATATAATACATGAAATGATTGATGAGAATTGACTATTAAGCTTTTATTACATTAATCAACGATAATTTAACAATAATGATAATTAGCTTAATAGTGATTTCGCTTAATTTGATAACTTTCAACAATCAAATAATAGATTTGATTAGTTTTATTATCAATCGTTATTTTTTAACTTTTCAAGTTAATCAATAAACTTAACTTGATAATATCATTGCAATGAAATGTTTAAAAGTTACAACATTCAACTTGAAACTTTATTATTAGTTAGTTGATTGAATGAAATGTTAATTTAGTTTTACAAATTAAGAGATTTTCTTAAATCATTGATTACAATTAGACTACAAATAACATTGACACAAATTTCCGATCAACCAGAATTTTAAATTCTAAACTAATAGTTAATCTCGGTGAATATATTATTACATTTGGTTGTAATTTACATATAAAAGAGATGATCAAATATACTAATCACCATTAAATTAGAATCAACATTTAATTGTGATCAGTATATTGATCAGATTGGATTGTTGAAAATAACCAAATCTAGTCAATATTTATCATTCAGAGTTTCATCATGATCATTATTACATAACAGTAATTGACTGAGCAATCATGATGGAATCAAAGTTATTATCAATGTTATTCACATGAATCTGTTAATAAGATTAATATTAATTGTTGATCGCAATTTTATTTATCACAATTTCAGTAAATTCAATTTACATTTTAAACATTTCATGGTTGGTGTACTTGAAAAGTTTCACTTGGAATCAAATATTATCATAAATTGAACAGTTCTAATAAAGTGACAAGCAAGTCAATCAGAATTGTTTATCTCATTGTTTATTTTCATGTCTCTGAGTATTTTTACCTCAAGCGTTTACAGGGGATTCAAATCTTAGTATTGATAACATACATCAAGGATAATGCAATTGGTTCAATCAAAATAATACCAATCATGATAAATGTGTTAAGATGATGAGGATGATTGTCAGAGAGAGAGAGAGTGAGCATGGTGAAAATCTGTGAAAGTTTCAAGATGAGTAAAGATATAATCAGGGGCAAGGAATCATCAACATCTCTTGGTGTAATTTGGACTGAGAATCATCAACTAAATGTCATCAGTTTTATTTGTTTTTCCTCTTTTACACTAAAAGTTTTTCTTTTCTTTTCTTTTTTATTTCATTTCATTGTAACTGAATTCAGGGTAAGAACACTAGGAGATAATGAAGACAATGATTCGGATGAATACCTTGGAATATGTTATGGGCGAATGAAAGTGAGACCCAGAGAGAAGTCGACAAGATAAAGAAAGAAAGAAAAGAAAGAGAGAAAAAAAAACTATTCGACCTTCATTGGTTATTGATGTCTATTGGAGTTTCTAATGTCGATCAGAAAGAGATGAAGATGAGATGATGATGCTCATCATGATAAAAGAGTAAAAGTCAAGAGAGAGAGAGAGAGAGAGAAAGAGAGAGAAATTATGAGAATTCATTGGGAGATCAAGAAGAGGTTATCAAGATGAACATCATCATTTTCCTCATCATCTCAGCTAAATGAAGATTCTTTCCCTTGTCATCCCTATTCTCATCAATTGACATCATTCATTTACTTACTTTTTTTTCATTAGAAACCATAGTTTTATGAGTATCCTCATCATCTTGATTTAATCTTCATCATCGATCCGATTCTTATCATCATCATCATCATTAAACATGAAAAAAAGGCAAGTGAGAAAGGTTAACTCACTCAACTCTCTCTCTCTCTCTCTCTCTCTCTCTCTCTTTCATCTTTAATGATTATGATGAGGAAAAGGGAGAGATTGATAATTACAAAGAAAATCTCAATGTCAAGTAAATATTGATTCTAATCAATGTAATAATAAGTGTGACAATTAAAGTCAGTTGCCAATATCATATTAACCTAAATACCTCAGAATCGAGTGATAAATTAATCAATTGGTAATCGATCAAATTTAATTGATTATTTTCACAATGATTGTGTTAAGACAAAAGAGATGAAGCTAAAGAATGAGGATAAAGATGGAGATAAATGATAGATAATCAAGTTAATCATTTTCTTTTAATCCTTTTGATCGTTGATTATTTAATAATATCGTCAACAAGTTGATTCGTTTTTCATTTTTATCTTAATTCATCAACGAAAAAAAAAATGATAACAATGATGGTAAGAATATGTCTCACGGTTATCAGTTAATTGCCATAAAAATAAAAGCAAAAGATAATCACAATTAACTCAGCATGAGATTCAGCTTTTTGTTTTAATTACAATTAAAACTTCACTTTTTAATTGTGAAAGATTATTGAAAGACATGAAATAATATTAGGGTGGAGATGATGATGATGATGATGAGCAATTAAAACTGATTCACTAATAATCAGTAACAATTTATATCTCCTAATTTAGTTATTATTATTATCATCATGTTAACCTGAGATTCAATATAATAATCATTGAATACAATGAGTCAAGATGAAACAATTGATTTAATTGTTGTTTTAATTGTCAATTCATTTGTTTTCAATTTTATTTTGTTCAATTCCCTCTTTGTTTTATAATAAACTTAATTGTCAACAATATTCAATGTTATTGGAAATTAAGATAAACTTTTCTGATATAATATAAAAAAAAAATTAAACTGATTGTTATTAGTTTTTTGTTTTGTTTTTGTTAATCAGATGAAACATTTAAATTTGTAAACAATTTTTACAATTTAATCATTTTCATCGAGTACAATTCATTATTATAATGATAATCTAATTACATCTAATTGTTACAATCAATGGCACTTGATGATGAGAATGCTGGTGATACCATTTGATTAATAAAAATATTTCATATCCTGGTTTAAAGATGTAATTGATTAGAGGATAATGATATGTTATTACCTATTAACAGTTAAGTTAATTGTGACTCCCTTAAGATTGATTTAGAAACTAAATTAAAAGTTAAACAGGTAGAGAGAGAGAGAGAAATGGTGATGATGATGATGGAAAATGTTTTAAACTTGAAAACAAAAAATCAATGTTGATCATCATTTGGGGTGGGGTTTAGGGATGCTAATGATGGAGAGATGATGATGGTCAAAAATGACGATGGAATTAAGTTAAGAACTTGAATGTTTATCTTGACCAACATCAATCCACATCACTTTTTCATCCAAAATCATTTTATCAGTGAAAGGTTGATCTTCATACGAGAGAGAGAGAGAGAAACCAATCAACTTTTCTGTCTGGAAAAACGAGTGCCACAAGTTTGAGAAGAGAAATAATTTGCAATAGAATTTGTTGAGGCTGATAACCGGAAGTCGCCGAGAAACTCCATCAAGAGGGCAATAAGAAAGAAAGAAAGAAAGATAGAAAGAGAGAGAGAGAGAGAGAGATCATAATCATCATCATTATCCATGAATTTGTCTTATCCCTGAAAAAAACCTGAGGATAATAAAGGCAAGTTATATGAAGAGTCTACAGATGATGAAGCCGGTTTCAAGAAGCAACATCATCTTTACTGATAATCACCATTTTCTTAATCGTTTGGGTAATGATTTAAATCACTGGTACAGAAAAAAAATCCATGATCAAAGTTCAGATTCAATGAAAATTGTAAAAGTTCAATGATTCATTGAAAAGAAAGAAGCAAAAATTTGAATCACTAATCAATCTAATAACAATCTAGAACGAGAATAGCTAATTGTCATCACCATAATCATCATCATCATCATCATCATCAGGAAAATTTATATATAACAATTGAAATTAATAAAATCTAATATATTTGACAAAAAAAAACAGTGTAAATTTAATAATTAATTAAATACTATTGATACAATTGAATTTGTCATTGAATTTTTCATGATAATAAAACATGATGATGATGAAAACTGAAAAACTATTCCAATTCATTGTGATTTTCATACGACAATAATTAGAAGCAGACATAATTAATAGATTGTATTGTTCACCATAATCATTAATTAACAATTAAACTATAAATTGTTAACCTTATTCAACAATTAATTGTTAAATCATTGACAACAGAAAATAATTCTGGACTTTACCAAATCATTTCCATGAAGATTGTAAAAAAACTTTACCATGGAAATGATTGAAAAAATGTTCAATAATCAGAGAGGAAAAAAAAAGTTAATTGTTGATTAAACAATAATCAATTGTAATTGTTATTAAATTGTTATCATAAGTAATCAAATTTCTCATGTTGATACTTGTTGATTTTGTTTCAATCCAATGAGAGTAACAATTTAAAAAAGTTAACAAGGTTAAATTACATTGAGAGAGAAACAATTTCACTTTCATTTTAAATTAACTAAATTAGTTAAATCTCATCATCAAACTCAATTAAATTAAATTGTTTAACTAATTTAACTCAATCTTTTAATAGATTATTGTTATTACAATCAAGGAGAAAAGTAAAAAATTTTAATTACCTTGGATTGGACAATCTTGATGAGTTAATTGTGATCCTCAAGTTGATATTAATTGTTGTTGATTTTAATTGTTCACTCAGTGTTGATCATTTAAATACCTAAATTATGATTAAGTTTTTGAGTTAATCCTTTTTTTAAAACTGGATTTAATTTTAGTCCAATGGATTAAATTGTTGATGATGAAATGTTATGTTGTTGTAATGATCATTTAATTTAATTTTAATCTCACAATTAAACCTTGAAAAAATTAAATTACCACAACAATCAATAGGCACACATTGAGAAACACACATTAATTGTAGTTAATTAAACTGAATCAATTTAATTGTTGATACTTTTACTTGATTCAAGTTTAATGATTATGATGATTATTTCACTTGATCCGTTTGAAAAGGTGAGACAATTTAAATTAATTGTGATGATGTTTGTTGCTTGGATATTGTTATTAACTTAATCATCATTGGCATGAGATCAAATCAACTGTTAATTGTTAGTGTACCAATCAAGTAAATCTCAATACTGATTATCAATATAACTTAAGCAACACTTGTTGTTGATTGTTGATCATTTAAAACATTCACAGTTTGATTAACTAGATATTTAAATGAGCTAGTTGATTATTAACAATTACAATTAACTTTGGTGTTTTAATGGTAAAGATAAAAAAAAAGTTACAATGTAACTCGACTGGTTCACAGTCAGTGAGATAAATGAAACCAAGAAAAATGTTTGCATCATTGAGAGAGTGATGAGAGTGAGCAGAAAGGTGAAGAGGATGAAGAGGATGAAAAGGATGATGAGAGAAAGAGAGAATATTTACTTTCTTTCCTAATAGAAAGGAAAACAAGTATGAGGAAGATGAAAGAAGACAAAGTGCGAAAGAGAAAAGAGAAAGAAAAGAAAAGTGAAAGAGAGAGAGAGAGAGAGAGAGAGAGAGAGAGAGATGATGATGATGATGATGATTATCAATTCTATTCTTTTTCTGCAACTTTTTTCTCCACCATGTAATTGTCTATGTTAGAACGAGGAACAAGTGGAAAAAAAAGAAGAGAGAAACAAAAAAGAAAACAAAATTCGTTCTAAACTCAATAGAACTTTTCGAATTACCTAATATTCGAAAAAAGAATTGAATAGTTAATTTCGAGGTGAATCATTAATGAATCAATTGTAATCATTTAATTATCGTAACATTCACATGAACCATAATCATTTCGATTAAAAATTTACTCTATTCTCATAAAATTAGTTCCAAAACATTTCGAGAACTTAATTTACCTCTTATAACATTCATTATATTATATCTAAATACTAAATATAAATAATTAATTACACAAAATGGAAAATACCTGTAAATTAACATTCAATATCTACCTGAAAAAGATTAAGGATTAACCAATAAAATGATTAAATTTAAGCTGATTAATGGATTAACTTGAAAGTCACATATCGTTAATATTTTACCTTTAATTGTGATTGGAAAACAAAAAACAATGAAAAGCAAATTAAAAACATTTTTTAATCTTTCAAATTGAAATAATAAAATAAATTGAATCTCAAATAGATTCATTTTAATTAAACCTTTTCTCCATCATGATAATAATAATCATCATCACTTCATCATGATGATAACTGAATTAATCTAAATCAAAACTGTGAATCAGTTTATATTTATACACTTTCATTATTATTATTGAAGATGAAATCACATAAATTTAAGTTAATATTAATGAAAGCAAGATTATAATAGTGACCAAGATGATGGACATTGGATGGATTCTCAACCATTTGTTGATATATAATCAACATTAATCAAATACTATAATGGATAAACAATTACAATTCATTCATCTTTTGTCATGATCATGATGATTACTCAGATTATTATCTTATTATTATTATTATTATTATTATTATTATAAGGATTCTCTTAAAGTAACAAGTTGAGTTGATAACGTTAAAACCTTTCTCACAATGGATATTAAAATTGTGATTATATTAATAGTAATTAAAGTGAACAATTTAAATTGTTACCAGTGATTAGATTTCCATAATCTCATAATAATAAGAAATCATGAATGAAACAGCAAAAAGAAAGCCAAAATTCAAAGGTAAACCTCAACATCAATTTTAACCATGAACTTTTTCATGGTGATGATGAAGATGATGATAAGAAAGATGAGCAAATTATGATAACAAGTTAATCTTTATCATCCTTTCAAGTTAATTCGTGTTTCTTAATCATATCATTTGATAATTATCATGATGATTATCATATGGAAAACAATATTTAGATGTGTGTATATAAATAGCAATTTGTTAATCATGTTTATTATCATTTCTCCTTTTAAATAATATTATCAAGTTAATCCTTTTAGATTGTGTAAAACTTTTTCAATGGTTATCATCATGTTGTCTTCAATTCCTTCAAGTTTCATTTCCTTTTCATGATACATGTAATGTAACTTTAAAGGTCAATTGATTGCATCATCTTTAAGTGACCCTTTGGTTGTTGTTGTTGTTGTTATGTGACTTTGGTGATGATGATAAACAATAAAATGAATTGTAAATGGCTATTTCAATGTAGATCAGTATTTCATCCTAGTTACAGGGAAAAGTTCACCATAACATGATCTTTGTTTTTGAATAGAGAAGCAAAAAAAAATAAGAAAGAAAGAAGAAAAGAAAGAGAAAGAAAAAAGTTCTGATGATTCTCAGTGTGTGTTGAATTCAAATCTTTTATTACCATGTTGTTTATTATATATTAGTTTCCCATCAACAGGGAATCATAATCATAACCGTAATATAATCATCATCAGAATCATTTTCATCACTACTAACCTCCAATTCAAAGTTTTATCTAATGTTAAACATGAATTATTATCATTATTTTCATGATAATCATCACCATTATCATCGTCATCATCATTTTCATCATCATTATCAGTAACTTGTTTACATTATTCTGTTTTTTTTATTGATTTGGTTTCAGGTAAGAAAAAAGGTATTTAGATCAGCCTTAAGGTGGACGGAAGATGGATACACATATATGTATGTACCTGGGAAGATGATGATGAGAAATTATTTATATTTTAATTAAGGGCAATCTTCATGTAACCACTCCCATGAATTCAGGGTGAAGAGAGATAGAAAAAAAAAATAATAATAATAATTGTTGAGTTCTAATCAATCAATTGGTTAATGAACACACAAAGTTTGCGCTTTTTTACAATAAGGAAAACATTTGATTGACAGTAGACTAAAGTGTTGACCCAATTTCAAACGGCTTCGAACTGACCAAATATCATATTCCTATTTTATCTTTACCGTATTTAACATTAGATATATTGTCAACTATTTTCGACAATCAACAAATGTTATATTATTAATATTAACTTTGATTGTTTATCGATATCGATATTTTTTCTTCTTCTTCTTCTTCTACTTGTTATTTGATCTTCAATCATCATTATCAGAGATATTAAATGTATCTTGTTCACTTCATCTTCTTTACTTTATCTTTGCTTATCCCTTTTTTTTGCTCTCCTCTTATACTCTGATCATGATTCCCTGCAGGTAAAATCATTGATGATAACTGAAACCTGATCAAAGGGTCAACAAGACTTTTTGGTCCCGGAAGTGATACTATTTCTGTTGTTAGTGACACAGGAAAAGTGTATGAAAGATTAACTAAGGATGGAGAGAGAGATGATGATGATGATGATGATGATAATGATGACCAGCAACTTTTTGATGAATCAAAGTTACTTCATTTGATAATGATAAGTTTTTGTTGGTGATAAAAGATAATCTGTCTTGAGATTAACATGGAGAAATCATCAAAACATGAAAATAATGATGTTTAATTGGAGGGGAAGATGAAGATAAAAAGCTGGAGAAAATAAGAGTTTATAATAATCATGATGAAAACACGAGAATAGAAATATTTGTTGGAAGATTATCTTTAATGATACCTCATATGATAATGATGGTGATAAACAATGGAGCTCATACAGACACACACACACTCACACTCTCACTCTGAATGGTGAGTTAATCTTCATTTCAGTTATCATCATTATCTTCACTTTTTAACCGTAGAACATGAAAATGTAAATCAATCACATGTTATTATTTTCTAAGTGATGACAGAGGAATAACTAAAAAACCAGGTAAATGGAAAGAGAGAGAGAGAGAGAGAAGAACAAGAATTTTTTTTATAAGAATGAGTATCAACTAAGTGAGAAGGAGAGAAGTGAGATTTTCTGGCGTAAATAATGAGAGAGAAAACAAATAATAACCATTTGACTTCCCTGTTGACGAACAAGCAAAATAAAAGGAAAAGAGGAGAAGAAAAGAAGAAGAAAAGTAAAAGGAAACTTATTTTATTTGTAATCATTTTGGAAGAAGAAGAAGATAAAAGATGAGAAAAGATGAGAAAAATTACTAAGAATAAAAAATGATTGCGTTCATCTTTTTTTGAGAAGATGAAATGAGTGAGAATTTCAAGAGAGAGAGAGAGAGAGAGAGAGAGAGAGAGAGAGAGAGAGAGAGAGAGAGAGATAATGACAATGATAATGCGTGAAGAATCATAGAAAGAGTGAAACCAATGATGATTATTTTAGAGAATCAGAAATAAAATGAAATAATGCTGAGAACATGAATTCTGAAGAAAGATATGAACCATGATGCAAATATTATCATGATCGTCTAAATGTTGTTGACTTTTACCAGTAAATACAATCAAAAGTATTTGTAATTTGATCATATCCATATTACCCTTTTTTCATATTCAAAGTTTTGTTTGGCGGTTTTCTTGTTATCCTAATATGTTGTGTTATGTGTCTTAGGAACAAGGTTGACAAAAAAAGCTCATATAATCCTCATGAAAAGTGAAAGAATTGTCATTTGCATCTATTGACAGATGAAGAGTCGAATGAAGAGATGAGAGAGAGAGAGAGAGAGAGAGAGAGAGAGAGAGAGAGAATGGAATTGGAAAGTGTCAAATGAGAATGTTGATCATTTGGTTAGCGAACCAAAAAGAAAAGAATAAAATAATTGATGAGAATTGTTGATAACCCTCAGGCCTTTCGTCATAAAATATTGGATAGAATTTTTTGTCTTGAGAATAATTTGATTAAATGTATGTGATGATGATGATAAAGAATCATTAATATCCTTATATTAATGAAAAGAGAAGAAAATATTTAAACTGTTGGAAATACGAATAAGTTAAATTAGAATGACATTTGTGATATTAACAAGAAAACATGTTCAACTGAAAATTGCACGAATTTGCTAATAAAATTTCATATGCAACTAATTCAGTTTCCCTGGTTGATTCAAAGTGTCAAAAAGCTCGTAACAATTTAAGAGTAATCAACAATCGACCTGAGGTTAAGCAAGATTTTGCCGTTTGCGTTAAAGGACTTGACTTTCTCCATGAAGATCTTAGTGTCCGTCTAATTGAATGGATTGAACTTTTGAAAATACTTGGAACCAAAAAGATTTTCCTTTATGAGATGGAAATCCATCCAAATATATCTAAAGTTTTAAACTATTATCAAGAGAAAGGATTAGTTGAATTAACACCGATCACTCTACCTGGAGATCAGCCCAATTTACCTGGTTTCCAACATCTTTACCTGAAAAACAAGTTGACCGCTAAAAGACAAAATGAACTGATCCCTTATAATGATTGTCTTTATCGGAATCTTTATTCATATTCATATTTAGCATTACTGGATATCGATGAGATTATTATGCCCTTACAGCACGACAATTGGTCTGATCTAATGGCCGTTGTTGAACGGGAATCACTAAAGGAGAAAAACTATTCCCGTGCCAGTTATAATGTTCGTAATGCTTATTTCCTTGATGATCTGGGTGTCGGTGAGCAACAGATGAAACACACAGCCATGAGCGGAATTCCGACCTACCTTCATGTTACAACATGTCTATCGATCTCGAAATTACACTAAACCAGGACAGTACGTTAAATGTTTCCACAATACGGAAAGAGTTGTTTCCCTTCATAATCATTTTCCACTTAATTGTTTTGGCTCATGTACAACCTATTCAATCAACACTTCATTAGCTCACCTTCAACATTATCGTAAAGATTGTGTCGGTCCATTGAAAAACTCATGTAAAACCGATTTCAGGATATACACAACTCGAGATACAACAATATGGAAATACAAAGATCAACTAATCGCCAATTCAAATGCTGTTCTCAGTCAACTTGGTTTCTTTGAATCACCATCACCATCATCATCATCTTCATCTTTATCTTTATCTTCATCTTCATCATTCAATGAACAACAAAAATCGCCATCTCTTCTCTTCATCATCATTATCATCATCTCTAGGCTCAATTTGGTCATCATTTTGGCTCCTATTATCCTTTCATTATCTTTTAATCATCAAATCTTTCAATTGAATTTTAATAAGAGCTAACATGCTTTTCAAATATATTTAAATAAGATTCTTTTGTTATTTATCTTTTTCTTTATTCTCTTTCTCTCTCTTTCTTTCTTTCTTTCTCTCTCTCTCTCTTCTCTTTCCACTCTCTACTCTCTTGAGCTGCTTTCAAATTAGCCGCCTCACGCGCGCTCAGCTCATTTCGTTTGAATTTCTCATGAACGGATGCTTAGATTGTGCTCTGACTATTTTTGCACTCTATGGGAATTTAGGATGAATTATTGTACCGAACTCTCGTAGTTTTGACACAATGTTGCAACAAAAATTTCGCTTACTTTAATCATGAGTTTTTCTTTTCTC
The DNA here is from genome assembly GCF_014898815.1 of Panonychus citri. Lineage (NCBI taxonomy): Eukaryota > Metazoa > Arthropoda > Arachnida > Trombidiformes > Tetranychidae > Panonychus > Panonychus citri. Next base: position 352,351 of record NW_026515495.1, read on the forward strand.
GAATTCAGTTTATTTTCTTAATGATAATTACCACTGATTCTCGTTAATCAGTTATCGTCAATGTTGAATGAAAATTCAGTTAAAATGTCAGGGTCAATTCTTATTCCAGTCAATTAGATAGATAGTTTTTACGTTCTAACGGTTATTATAATAACTTAATTACACCTAATTAGACTTCTTAATTCATTACATAATCACAACTAAATTATGATTTAGTCTTGATGGTCAGAAACAAGGTCAGAAATTATCAGTAAGCAAAATAATTTCCCGAAAAAAAAAACAAATTAAGCCAACTAATTATCTAATCTAAACAATCTCATCATTTAATCAATTAATTAAACTCCTATTAAGCAATCGGAGGGATATAATTATTTTTGGAGATAAATAATCATAAATGATCAATACAATCTACACCCTAATCTACTAATTAATCAGTGAAATTATAGCTTAAAAAATTAATTGTTTACAATAATTGATTCATCTTTTTAATGTACTTGTATTATTAGTTTAAATTTCCTTGAGAAGATCAATTAAACCTCTCAAGGTTTAATTGTTCAATTTGATTCTCCTTAATTGTGTTTTATGTGAATATTCATCATGTAATCATCATGGTCAATCTCATGAGTGACCTTTAGAATACCTGTAAATATTAATAGTAAGATTATTTTATCATAAAATTAACAATTAATCATAAGAAAAACCCGCAGGTTTCATTAATTTAATTTAAAAATTTTGAATAATCTCAACGATGTTGATGATGATTTAATCATCGTCAATAAGAGTTGAGGGAACGAAAAACAAATTAACAATTAACATGATGTTACGATTAGAAAATTTAACTTAATCATTGAGATTTCGTAATGATTTCGTTAATTTAATCAATTCTAATCCAATTAAGAGCTTTTCCAATTTAATCCTACTTATAATCTAACAATTAACTCTAACTTATCGGTGTCTGTATTATCAGACAATTTGATTGTTAGTCTATCGATTACTTATTAATTATTGTAGTAGATTCTTGATGAAAACGATTCTCAACTATTCTGATCCTTTTCGAGATAAAGTTTATCGCTTTTAAAACAATTCGTTTGGTAGTTTATTTTTCATGGTACAAAAGTTCAGTTGATAAAATGATCGTTTCTTTTTCATCAATGACCATCAAGATGATAAATGAATTTGATTGAACAAAAAAAAAGAACAATAAATGAAATAGTAAATTTTCAAGTTCCAAATTCGATGAGAATTATTTTCTTGGACGAAACTTTTTCCATTCCGAGTATATTATTATGGATTAAGTTATCAAACTCTAGTTATTATTATGAGAGATGAAAACATTGGATTGGAAATCTGATCACTCGATAATCTTGATGATCTGAATAATCATAATTTCATTTGTCTGATCAATTAAATCAGGGTAACATACAATCATTTTATCTTAAAGGTGATTGTTACAATTAATGAATCCATTTAACCCCTGAAACTATTTTCCAATTGTTAATAATTGTGATAATGATCAACTAACATAAAGATAATAAGTAATCACAATTAACTACAATGTTGTAAATTTCGGTGAAAATTAAAATGGTAGAGAAACTTGTTGATCATTGAAATGATAATGGAAAATCATTCATCTGAACTTCTTGGTGGTTATTGAAAAGGTTTGCAGGTAAATTCTGATTCCCTATTAATATTCATAGTATCAGATTGAAAGTTTGATTATTTTCTATTCAAATTATTTATCGATTATTTCTTCAATTTCAAAGCTGATGGATCAAGCGAATCATGAAAATCTTTATTCAGAAAATTCAGTAAACGATAAGATATTATTTTCCCTTTCAGATCACATATTTTCCCAAGCTTAAACTTCAATTATTATTATTATGATTATCATCAACATCATCATCATCATCATCATCTTTATCTATCATCAAATTATTATCATGAATGAATCGAGAAAAAATCAAATATAAGCTTGAATTCATTGAAATTTGATGCACAACCGATTTCACTATTTCCATTTCCGGAAGTTTAAGTTCCTCATTTCATTTTTCTCTTGACAATGATCATGTTATCAGAATAAATTACAGGTTATCAATATGATTTGGCGAATTCTATCTAATTTAATTATCGCAGGATTTTGTTACCAATTTTTTTTTCTCTCCTTACGATCGATAATATATCTTCCCATTGAACGAGAATAGGAAGAAACAAGAAGAAGAAAAAAAAAGTTCCCCTTCGAACGGAAATGTAGACCTAAGATATTGTATTCCAATTACGATTTTCGATGAGCTTGTTATTTTCCAGAAAGAGAACTCTGAATAATAGAGTCAAAGATATAATATTTATATAAGTATCTCGATATTAATATCAAGATAATTAGGCGATTTTCCATTTTAATTAATATCATTTTTCTCATTTCATGGTGGAAATTTAAAAACTCGATCATTTGTTCAAATTCATTTCATTTACTCGATTCATGAAATTATCGGAATAAAACATAAATGGATTACAGAGAAACAATTACTTTCAAGTTTGATAGAATCCGAATTGACCAAACTGACCTGATAATCATAATAATAGACCAATGAAACTGAAGGTGTGGTCGAGGGTCAATATTATAAAGGTTAACTTTATCGGAACAATTTGATTCAATTATGAAAGGATATCAATCATATCCGATGATTATCCAATTCTATCCAGTTGATTGTCTAATTTCCGTCAAGCTTGACCTAATCTAATCGATTTAATCTCTTTAATCCAATTTTTTTGCTTCTTTTTCTTATCAGAGAGATTTTCACATTTTGATCAACCAACAAATCATCATCAGTATAATTCAATTACTAGATTAACTTAATCACTTGATTGTCTTTCAATAGCAAAGATATTCAAGGTTAATCACAATCAATGAATTCCTCTTACCTTGATTTAATCAATTCCTTTAACAACAACAACAATTAACTCTAATCAATAGATAAGGTTGATGATAATTTCATCTAATTAAAACTTGATCAACACCAAGTTGACAAAATAATTAGATAAATAATTGAACACTAATAATGTAAGAGTTTTTTTTTCGTAATTAATTGTCAATTAATCGAAGGTGATAATTGTTATCAGATTGATGCACAATTGAAAGTTGAGAAAAGTTAATTATTTGATTAATTCGCTAATTTTTTATTCTTCTTAATCTTCACCATGTTGTCGGGGAAACTGAACAATTAATCAGTTGATCTGTAATTCCATGAGATCGAGTTTCAATGACGTGACTATATGGAAAGAAGAAACAAACTCGAACTCTGTTCAATTATCCTGAGTATTTTATCATCATCATCATGAAATTTTATCCAAAATTTTCACCAATGTTTAGATTTACATTGAGCAGGTTTACCTTGAGTTGGATTAATTTAGTGATGGTTCAAGTACAAATCTATTAAATTTGGCTTAAGATTAAAGAGTAACAATCAACATTACATTTAATCTGTACAAAGATAATTTAAACAACCGGATTAACCCAAATTGTTGATAAATTTTCTGGTTTATAATGTAAACATGTTAAGCTTTATGACACTTTGAAACCATATCGCTTGTCAATAATAATGTTCAACCTCTTCAAGTAACAATTTACATTTTACTTGAAAATTTATCAACTGAATGGATATTAAAGTTTCAATCAATTTCTGATAAGTTTCTTAAACTTTTTTCCCAATATATATTGTGTAACATATTCTCATGTATATCAATTCTTGGTGTAAATTATCATGAAACCTCTCGGGAAAGTTATTCTACTTTTAATATCCTTTCCTCTTGATGATAAATGAAATGAAAATCAATCCATTTAAAAGGTAATTCATCACAATTTTCATTCAATCATTCAATCTGATTACTATTTTTACCTTTACCTGAAAACTATTGGAAAACTTTGGTCCAGATTAACATGATAACCAATCCAATAATTGAGTTAAATTCAATTAACTGTTAAGTAATTGTATCAAATTTCATGTTTCACAATTTCAAGAGACTCTCATCAATACTTAACTCATTATGTTGTGAGAAATATATTATTATATATATTTACAATTCTTGTTTGTTTATCTGATTATCATGAACACCATTGAATTTTGCTTCTCTGACCATGATCACTTTCATGAACATCTATTGTCAGATTACTTATCGTGACTTGTAAATCATTTAATGCTTTCAACTACATTATTATATTACATTAGATGTAATGTTTTTCTATGAGTTTGCATGATGATAATTCTGATGATGATGATGATGATAATTTTAAATACTACTTACCGTTAATCTGCATGCAATTCATTTCATATATCTACTCAATCACTTACCTTTCTCCTTTGTTTCCTATTCAATTCTAACAAGTGTGTAACCTTTTTACTTCATTCAGGTTGATACATTGAAATATAATCACTTGAGGTTTCATTTGATGATTTGAAAGTGCATGAGGTTTCTTGGTGTTGTTACTGCTGCTTACCTGAGTTTCATGGAGTTTCATCTTCTCATGAAATTAGATTGAAAAGTTTTGATAAGCCAAAGAAAAGTTTCACATAGAATTTCAATTTGGATATTAATGAAAAGGTTTGATATTTAATTTCAATTAGAAAATAATAATAATAGAAAGTTTTTTTCTTCACCAAAATGAAGGATATAATTACTAAAATGAATCAGATGCTCTTAGAAATTGCATCTCTCTCTCTCTCTCTCTCTCTCTCTCTCTCTCTCTCTCTCTCTCTCTGAAACAATTTATTCTCATCATTAAAATAATTAGTCTTAATGAAGCACAATTATCTAATCAAGTGAATCTTTAAGTGTTGAATGTTAATTAAAATTGAGACCTTGAACTGAATCGATATTCATATTCATGATAATTATTCAATTCATTGATTAGAAGATGAAAGAATAGCTCAAAATCAGGTGGATAAGTTTTATTATTATTATCATGGAATTGAACAGATTTTATTCAATAATCTTTACTCATTAGTTAACTTCTATTGTTAATTGTTTATAATATAATGAGAACAATAACAATTAACAGTAAATATTTATTAACAACATTGTATTCAAATTGATGATTACCAATGAAAACAATTTTCTTACAATTAATCAATTTTCCGTTAATCATTTTCATAAATGTCCAACTTACAATAAACTCTTGTAATTAATTAACTAGTCGGAATTGAATAAAAATCCATTTGTATCAGTGGAAATCATCATGATCAGATTGAGAGTGAGAGAGTAAATTTCTTTCAACTCATTCAACCACGAAAGTGAAATTGAAATCAATCTAATCTCAGGACAATCAATTTTAAATCAATAATCAATTAAATTCAATGTTAAATCTGATCATTATCAACGCATTAGGAACATGAAATACTAGTAAGTATAAAATGCTCATGAAAACTTTGAACCGGTTTAAGTTTCTTAAACGATAATTCAGTTCGTTCAACTTGTTAATCAGTATATGTACTTTTAATGACCCTCAGGGCATCAGATGATCATCTCTCTCTCTCTCTCTCTCTCTCTATTATAATGGTTATTGTTATTATCGTTTTGAAATGATCTTTTCTCCACTGAAAAAAAGCAGCAAAGTTCACAGAATATTAACCAGAACTTTTATTATATTATTTTCTTATTCTGTTCTCCAATCAAGTTAACACCTTTTACATGATTACCTTTTTATTTCATTCGTTATTTTTTCTGTTCATTATCAGTTCTAACCTTCAATATTGACTAACGATAAAAATGAGCTCAACATGGTGATGATATTGAGCCCATTGAATGTTAGGAAACAATTTCCAATCCAATCAACCATTAACTTTAATATTCATCTTTATGATTAATTTATCACTTCCTCTTATTGCAAGAAGATCAAGTGAGAGCAAAAAAAAAACGATTCAGATTCCAATATTGATTATTGATCATCACAATTGGATGAACTCATGTAGATTATTAATTAATCATTCATTCAATTAACTAATAATAATAATAATAATTTCACATTGTAACGGTAAGTTTAAGATTAATGAGAAACTTTCAATTGATCCAATAAAATGATAAACATTTCCTGTTATTATTATCCAATTGAAGAGTAATATAAAATTATATCTTGATTACTAATCATTATCAAGGAATAGTAAAGAAACAAGTTCAACAATTAATCCGAGAAAATGAATTACAATTGGTTAAAGATTAGAATCGTTCAATTTAAATTATTATCTCACTTGATTATCACAATTAATTATAAAAGATGATATTGAATTGTAATGGTAAAAGAGGACAGAATTTGGATCAAGATTAAAAAGTTTTTTTCTTCAATTTGAATTGCAAAATAATAGTAAGGTAAACAAATTGAGAATGAAAAACAAATTTCGATTCATTGAGAATTCAGAACAATAGCAATTGGAACACTTTATCTTATCCAATTCGTAGTAATTAAATTATTTATCTATTTGTTTAGACCCACTTTCGCTACGATCTTATCGCGATTAACATAATTAGCGTAACAATATAAAAGATTGTTGATCATTATTGTTATTAGTTAATAATAAGAAGGAAACTCGTAATCGATATTCAGACATCTCCTGATCATTTGACTTACGAGAGAGAGAGAAAGAGAATGAGAGATGGGAGATTCATCGTTCTTATATTCAATTGAATTTCATGATTAGATTCATGATGATGATAAATTATCGGTAATACACAATTTCTGGATTTCTGGAGATAAATGAAATAAGAGCAACTTTTTCCTGGGTCAATAGTTAATCTAATCAAATGAGGATGAAAATGATTATTACTATTACAACGTACTAATCATATTATATTATCCAAATGAATTTATTATCATCAAGATGAACAATTAGTTTTTTTTTGTTTCTTCATACTGTTCATTTAATTGGTTCAACTACTGTTTCCACTTACAGTTTCATTCATAGACTCTCAAAGTTGAGTGAAAAGTAGTAAGATAAAGTAGGCTTCTGGCACACTTGACATCTCTGGCACAGAGTTGACGCCTCTAGCACAAGTACATCTCTGGCACAAGTACATCTCTGGCACAGGTACATTTCTAGCACAAGTACATCTCTGGCACAGGTACATTTCTAGCACAAGTACATCTCTGGCACAGGTACATTTCTAGCACAAGTACATCTCTGGCACAGGTACATTTCTAGCACAGGGACATCTTTAACACAAGTACATGTTTAACACAGATACATCTCTAGCACAGGTACATTAAGTTACACTTATAAAGTTGACATCTCTGAAACATATTAAAACCAACATTTCGTATACATTAAAATTGACATCTCTAGAACAGGTTATCATTTAATATACATTTCTAACACACATAAAGTTGACATCTCTAGAACAAGAGTCAGTATATAAGAAAGAAGGAGAGTAAATGAAAAATTAAAATGCATCTACTCGTGATAAATATCATCATTTTGTGTTTACTCGTTATACTGTTAATAAAGAGTATCTATTATGGCAACATCAAAGAACCAGGAATCGTCCTCGCTTAAATATGACATTGTTAATGTGGTTTCACTTTGGAACATCGGACCAATACAAATTAATGTGGACAATTCAAAGAGAAAGAAAAAGTTCAATGCAGAGGTTGTGAGAATAAAGGAAGGTGTCTTCTTAGTGTTTGCATCTGGTAAAGTGACAGCAACAGGATTCAAGAATATAAACACAGCTGGTTCATGTTTACAAGAGATTTACCCTGAGAGGTCTGTGGTGTTCATGAAAGTTGTTAACATAACAGCTCACAGTTATCTACCCTATTCATTTGACACCCGTGCCATGATAGCTAATTATCAAGATACAACGTACGAGCCAGAGATCTACCCAGCTGTATACATCAAGACAGAGAAGGTAACATTAATTTATTACACCACTGGGTCAGTGATAATAACAGGAGCCAAAGACCAAGAAGAGATCGATAATGCATTAACAATGTTTGTCAATAGAACATCATTAACACGTATTTAAATTTGATGTAGAAAGACTATGAGACTATGTGTAAAGTAAAACTAAGTAATAAAATTAAACTGTAAAAAAAGTAAATAGTATATATGGTATTAAACTAACTCTCGGTTTTATTTCAATTTTTTTTATTTAATTAATACATGAAATTGGAGTTGTGAAAAATTTTATGATTTTTTCTCTATTACATTAATCTGTGAGGTCCGCCGACAACTCACTAATTAATGTCTCTGAAAAATCATAAAATTTTCACTGACGGAAATTAGGATTTAATTAAATAAAAAAAATTTTCTTGTGCATAACTAACTAAAGACTATCTTTAGGGAAGCTAGGCTTGGGAAACTATAGTAAACGGCGGAAAAATTTTTTTGGCTACTAGGCTTGGGAAACTATAGTAAACGGCGGAAAAATTTTTTTGGCTACTAGGCTTGGGAAACTAGGCTTGGCAAACTATGGCAAACGGCGGAAAAATTTTTTTTAGGGTGCTTTACACTAGATCTAATGACATTCTGAGGGTGCTATACACTAGATCTAATGGGGTTGTCAGAGTGCTTTACACTAGGTCTAACGGGGTTTCAAAACGTCTGACCTTTTTTTTTTTTTTTTTCTTTAGGTAGCGCATGTGAATCAGGAGAGAACATTTGAGAGCTTCAGTAGTTATGGTAACCCAAGTAACAGATGGGATAACTTAGTATACTAAATGTGAAATTTTGTCAATGATCTTAGGAAAAATTTTCATTAATTTTGTCAATGATTTTAGGAAAAATTTTCATTAATTTTGTCAATGATTTTAGGAAAAATTTTCATTAATTTTTCTTAATGATTTTAGATAAAATTTTCATTAATTTTGTCAATGATTTTAGGAAAAATTTTCATTAATTTTTCTTAATGATTTTAGATAAAATTTTCATTAATTTTGTCAATGATTTTAGGAAAATTTTCATTAATTTTTCTTAATGATTTTAGATAAAATTTTCATTAATTTCAATGATTTTAGGAAAATTTTCATTAATTTTTCTTAATGATTTTAGATAAAATTTTCATTAATTTTGTCAATGATTTTAGGAAAAATTTTCATTAATTTTTCTTAATGATTTTAGATAAAATTTTCATTAATTTTGTCAATGATTTTAGGAAAAATTTTCATTAATTTTTCTTAATGATTTTAGATAAAATTTTCATTAATTTTGTCAATGATTTTAGGAAAATTTTCATTAATTTTTCTTAATGATTTTAGATAAAATTTTCATTAATTTTGTCAATGATTTTAGGAAAATTTTCATTAATTTTTCTTAATGATTTTAGATAAAATTTTCATTAATTTTTCTTAATGATTTTCTTTGATTAACACTTGAACTTCATCAGCTGATTGAATTGATAGATTATCACTTTATGTTAATTGATGTAAAAATAAATCTCAAGGAGGATTTGAACATGAAACAATGGGTTATAAGTGTTGGTCATTATTATGTTAAACCACTCATCGAGACGTGATAGATAATTAACAAAAGTGATACTTAATCCTAATTAATGATGAAATGCTTAACTGATACACATGATATGCACTGATATACATTGATTACAATGTTATACGTTAATATACATTGATATACATCAATCAAAAATAAAATAATCAATTTGAATTTCCCACACATTAACTCTAGTTCCAACTTTTATCAATAGATGGCATCACTCAGCAATTTAGTTAATGATGATAATGATAGATGGCTCTAGTAGTATACGATCTTAATTAATTAATGAACTTTTACGATAATTACTCAGCCAATCACCCTGAAAAATTTTTAATCATGAAAAAAGAGATAGTAAACTCAGCTGGATGAAATGAACAGAAAAAAATTCATTTTTTCCAATGGATACTAATTAATTTTAACGAATTTTAATTAATGAACTCTATTTTCAAAGTGATTCTCGGGGTATATAAAGCGAGAGCTTTCAATGGTAAACCTCATTCTGTTCTCTTACACTGTTGAGACCTCACGGCTCAGTGATAAGCAGTTAACTTTAAACTAGGGTTTTTTTCTTCACCACTATTTCTTCCTGCCTTTACGTTAAGTCAAGATGGTAAGTGTTCATTCATTCCCTTGACCCTTAACCAAAGAAGCTTTTTTCTTTTTTCTTCTCTCCCTTCTCGTAGGTTACGATTCCTCTCGACCCCTTGGATGGCTTTGGTCCTCTGGTGGATCCTCGGAAGAAGAGACTTGGCTCTTCGCTCCTGAACCTTCCCTTTCCTCCCTTCTCTCTGAAGGATCCGAGGTCTGCGGCTGGTTCCCTCGATCGAGTAGTCGATCTGATTCTCCCTCCCTTCTTCGAGGTGACCCCTAGGGTGGAGGTTCTTCCTAAGGAAGTCCCTGCTCCAGTGGAACCATCAAAGAAGAGGGTTCTTCCTGAGGAAGTCCCTTCTACTTCGGAACCCCCGAAGAAGAAGGTTCTTACTGAGGAAGTCCCTCTTCCTGAGGTTTTACTGGAAAAGGCTCCTGAAGAAGTCCCTTCTCCTATGGTTCCACCAAAGAAGAAGACGAAGAATCAGAAGGCGAAAGAGAGAAGGAGAAGGAAGCTCCGAGACATCCTTGCCCGCCCGAAGGACGATATCTGGCGGAAGATTACCATTATGAGGAAGGCCCATCAAGACCGTTACCGGTCTAACAAAATGGTGAAGAAGGCCTCCTGGTATAACCTCAAGGCTGCTACCAATCCAGATAATTGGATGTACACGGCCGCGAGTGAGGATCTCATGGAGAGAGCCAATAAACTCAAAGCTAATTCTGCTGCCTTATATAAAAAGGCTGATTCATAATTATTTCTTTAATAAATATTAAAAAACAACAACAAAAACAACAAAAAATCAAATCAAAAAGCAGAAAGCACAACTAATCAAAAAGAAAAAAGCTTCTTTGGTAATCCCTTATGTATTACCTTAACTAATAACCATCTTTATATTCATCTTTTTCTTTTACAGGTATTCGTTTGCCCATGTTGTCTTACCGCAGATGACGATCTTGGATCATACTTGTCTCATTTCTGCACATGTCTTTCACTTCCCTGTTCAATGTTGGATGTTTTCACATCACCTCCTGAAGTTAACCCACATAAGAGACAAAGAACGTCTTCTAGTTGTGATAACTCCTGTGAGGTGATTGAACCAGTTATTCCTGAGGTTGAAGTTCCATCCAATCGAGTATCTGTGATACAATATGCTCCACCAAGACGAGTAGAACCAGAACCAGAACCAGAACCAGAGCTAACTACTGTTATTGAACGGTTAGACGACATGGACGTTGATAATGGAAATGGACAGGATGGTAATGATAATGGTAATGGAAATGGACAGGGTGGTAATGAGAATGGTAATGGTAATGGTAATGGTAATGGTAATGGTAATGGTAATGGTAATGGTAATGGTAATGGTAATGGTAATGGTAATGGTAATGGTAATGGTAATGGTAATGGTAATGGTAATGATCAGGATGGTAATGGCGTCGGTAATAAACAGGATGGTGGTAACAATGATGATGTCTTATCATTACCAGGCCCAAGCAAACCACAGAAAAATCCAGTAACCAAACCAAAGGGCATCAAATTTGCTTGTGATTTCTGTGGTAAAACTTATACAGCTCGTAGTTATCTCGATAATCACAAGAAATGGTGTGGTAACCAGTCAAAAACAGTACGGAAAACGGTCGATGTTCCTGTTCAACACGATGGTTTCATACTTACTAAAAAAGCATTTGCCAATGAGTATGTGACTTATCGTTTACAACCAGACAACATTGTTGATATCCAGTCTTTGATTGACAATGCTTTGTTTTCATCATCATCTCTTATCCAATTACTCACATCAAAGTATGGAGCAGCTAAATTTTCCTTGACCTGTTGTTGTACTTTCATCAATCCTTTGGAAGAGGGTAAAGTTTGTAAAGCTTATTTCAACACCCCATTACAAAGTGTATTGGTTTCAGATGGAGTAGAGGATCTGGTTCTTATGTCTTTCCAGAGGATACAAGAGAAGATTGATCAATTCACTCAGAGAGGATCTAATTGGACGTTGTCGAGTATTGACTGTGTTGATCTCAAGGCTGCTAATTTTCGTGCTGATCGTGGTGGTTGTCTCACTCACAAGCTACCTAAAGAGATAGCTGTGAAGAAATGTCTGATATCTCCTGAAACAGATACAGACTGTTTCATGTACAGTATTTTAATTGGTCTTCATCATCATGGTAAACGGAACCCTCAGCGTCTCAATCACTATCAATCACTGATTTCTTCATATGACTTCTCTGATGTACGAGGTGTTGTTCCTGTCACAAATATCAACAAGTTCGAACGGACGAATAGGATAAGTGTTAATGTGTACACTTGTGAATTTGAGAAAACAACAATTGTTCCTCTTAAAATAGTCAAATTAGAACAAGAGAAACATGTTAACCTTTTTTTACTGAATGATCATTATTATATGATATCTAACTTTAACCGTTTAGTTAGTAAAAAAGGTACCAATCATCGACACATTTGTCACAGTTGTCTCCAGAAGTTCAGATCTGCAGAGAAGTTGATAGATCATCAAGTGGACTGTATGGTTAATGTACCACAAACAATCATTTTACCATCCAAACATGACAACATACTCAAACGAAAGGATTATCGGAAGGAGATTAAACATCCTTTCGTAATTTATGCCGATTTTGAGACTCTTTCTGTACCGAAGACCGAGACTAGTGATTCACGAGACTTGAAACCTTGTAGCTATGGGTACATTGTGGTTGATTGGGAAGGTCGTATCATTCACAAAGACTTTTACCTTGGCGATGATGTAGGAAAAAAGTTCATCAATAGTCTCATTGAAGCTAAATCATTGATGAACAACTATCTGAGCCAGAATATAAAACCTCTTTGTATGAGTGAAGCTGATGAAAGAGCTTTCCAATCAGCTACAGTTTGTCACATCTGTGAATTACCATTAGGTCAAGTTTCTGTTCGTGATCATGATCATCTCACTGGGAGATTCCGAGGAGCAGCTCACAACAAATGTAACTTGGAATACCAATTACCAAAACAATTTCCAGTTGTATTTCACAACTTAAAAAACTTTGATGGTCACATCATTATAAGTGAACTTGATCATACCATGACCAAGGATAAGATAAACATCATTCCTCACACTGCCGAAAAATACATTGCCTTTTGGATTGATGATCTTAAATTCCTGGATAGTTTTTCATTCTTACCTGCAAGTCTGGATAATTTGGCTTCTAACCTGATACCTGCTCAGAAAGATAAATATCTGAAACAGCTTTTCGACTGTGATACATCATTACTTCACAAGAAAGGATCGATTCCATATGAGTACTTGACTGATTTAGACAAGTTTAATGATGACTTACCTGGTAAAGACAAGTTCTATTCCAGTCTAAGTGAATCTGAAATCGATCAAGAAACATATGATCATGTACAAGCTGTCTGGTCATATTTCAACTGCAAAACTCTTAAGGATCTTCATGATGTTTATCTTAAGGTAGATGTCCTCTTACTAGCTGCTGTCTTTGAAAGCTTTCGGGAAACAAGTATGGTTGCTTTCAACATTGATCCACTTCATCACTTCTCTTCTCCTGGTTTAACATGGGCCGCATCTATGAAGAAAACAAAAGTTGAACTTGAACTTTTCACTGATGTTGACATGTTGTTAATGATCGAGAAAGGGATCAGAGGTGGATTAACAATGGTAACTCATCGTCATGTCAAAGCCAACAACCCTAATGTCCCTAATTATGATGAGACAAAAGAAAACAATCACTTGTTATACTTGGACGTCAATAACCTTTACGGTTATGCCATGAGTCAAAAATTACCTCACGATGGCTTCAAATGGTGTGATATCCATCCTGATTTTCTTGATGATGTACTGGATCATGATGATGACTCTGACATTGGTTTCATTCTCGAGATTGATATGGACTATCCATCTCATCTTCACGATAATCATAATGATTTTCCTCTGGCTCCACACAAGATGACCGTTAAAAGTGATCTATACTCTCCTTACCAAAAAGAGTTGGTAAAAAATCTTAGTGAGAAAGGAGTTAAGAATATCTCTTCAACCAAGTTGGTTACAACCTTTTTCCGTAAAGAAAAATACGTGATTCACTACAAGACATTGAAGTTTTATGTCAAACAAGGACTTGATGTACAAAAAGTACACAGAGCTATCTCATTCCGACAATCACCTTGGTTGAGAGAATATGTGGACTTTTGTACATCACGGAGACAATCATCTACATCTGATTTCGAAAAGGACTTTTGGAAGCTGATGGTCAATTCTATTTACGGAAAAACAATTGAAGATGTCCGTAAACATACAAAAGTTCATATTGCCTTGAGAGACATTGAAGCTGAGAGAGCCGTCAGGAGGAACTTGTGTAAAGACTTCAATATCCTGGACGAAAACAAGATCATTTTTGTCATGAAGACATTGAAGGTGGAGATGAAGAAGCCGATCGTAGTTGGATTCTCTGTTCTTGAGTTGGCCAAGTTGAAAATGTATCAACTTCACTATGATACTTTCAAACCGTATTATGGGTCAAAGATCGAGTTGGTATATACTGACACCGATAGTTTGATCTACAACATCAAGACTGATAGTTTGATGAATGACCTCAAACACTTCTCCAACATCATGGACTTCTCCAATTATCCGAGAGATCACGAATTGTTTTCAATGGAGAATTGTAAGAAGATTGGCTACCTCAAGGATGAGATGGGTGGAAAAGAGATCTTTGAATTTGTTGGACTTCGACCGAAACTGTATGCTCTCAGTACAGAGGATGGAATAAAGAAAAGAGCTAAAGGTGTTCCAAGAGTTGTACTGAAGAAACACATTGGCTTTGATGATTATCTCCTTTCTCTTAATGATCACAAGATTCTGAGGAATGAAGCTGCCAGGATTGGATCTGAGAATCACAAGATCCATATGATTAAACAAAATAAATTGTCCATCTCACCATTTGAAGACAAGAGATATTTATTGGATAGTGTGAGATCACTAGCTTATGGTCACTATAAAATATTTGATTAATCTTTGTATTTGAATTTTTGTTAATTAGTTTTGTTAATTAGTTTTGTTAATTAATTTTGTATTATTTTGTTAATTAATTTTATATTTATTGTTCACTTTCATATTTTATCTCCCATTTAATATTAATCTATTGTCATGTAAATAACTTTGCTACTTTGATTTAAAAAAAAATTAGTTTATTAAAAAACTTTTGAACATGTTAAACAATTTGGTGTCATTTTCAATGTGTTCACATTCGCGAAACATCGTGTAAAACTTGTTCAAGTTTGATTGAGTTGATAGTACGAAAAGAATACAGAAATAACCACAAGCTGTTGAGAGATTACCTTGATACTTGTGAGGATTAACAATTATATAGTTTGAAACTCGTTCAATGAATGTAAGTACATGTCCTTTCGGGGTCCGACCGAATGAATCAAAGTAATGACCAACTCCTTTATCATCAAGGTAGAGTGACACCCAGTGACTTCCCTCTTTATAACTTTCATCCAAGTTGATTATGATTGCCTTGTTCCTTTCAAGGGTTACTGGTAGTCTGTCAAGAGGGAAAACTCCTGAAAACCAAGGTATCTCTTGGAGAAGATACATAATCTCGTGAGTAGTTAACATATTTAATAATCCAATGTAACGTTACGTTCCTTGTCAATTGTAATTAGATTGTCGAACTGTCCAAACACAACCACTTTAACTGATGATCCTAACTTTTCAGCAAACTTAATGTCCAATCTTATATTACCTCTCTTGATTAGAGATAGAGTTCCTGTCTCAGCTCCGATTGATCCATCAGGAGATAGATCAAAAGCATACAATGCAAAATTGGAAGGGTAATCTTCATACTTGATGTTAAGTTGAGGGATACCTTCATCTTGATTGAAACATCGGTAGAGATTAATGAATTCTCTCATGTAGAGTTTTAACTTGTGATTCGGAGTATATGGAATAGATGGTATCATCACACCGTCAACAGTGAATGAAACAAAATTGGCATTGAAATGTCTGAATTGAAATGGATCGAGGTAAATACTTTCCTCTTGAGCAGCATCCTTTACCAGACCGATAATAATCCGTCTTGGTATTACACCATTATAAACATTTTCAAAAGAGGCTGATGATTGACCAGAAGGAATAGAGAAACACTTGACATCATTTCTTGTAATAAAGTATTTAGCTGGACTTTTCTCAAGACCAGTAATGATACTCTTCTGAGCTTCAGGGAATAATTTAACTCTCTTGATATGTAAAGCAAAGTGATCAAACTTGATCTTATAATTGTTGGTATCAGCAGCATCAGTCTTAATAAGAGCAAAACCATCGGGACTTTTGGTGAATCGGAATGACAATGGTAGACCATTAATTAGAAGTTTGTCCTGTTCACATAACGGAGAGTGTAACCGAAAGTAAAGATCAACAGAAGATTGTAATCTTTCTTCAGATACGTGAAACCCTGAGTCAACTTGATTAGGATGTCTGAAGAAGAGATCTTCCAAATAAGCTTGATAGTGATATGTATTGTTAGCTTGAACAGTATTGACTGATCCAATTGCAACATCAACTTGTTCAAATAATGCATTACCAAAGTTTTGAACAGCCTTGATTTTACTCGTTTCTGTAAGAGGTTTATTATCTTTTGACGTAACAATAAGATGAATATGAAGCATGGTAGCTGCCAGATCTGTAAAGTCTTCACTCGCTGGAATATTGATTTCATAAAAGTTATTAGACTCAAGACTCGCACTAGGACGATACTCCACTTCATAGCTACTTTCAATTGCTGTTTGAGTTGGTGGTATTGAAAACACTTGCAGTTCGGATTTACTTGCAGGCATTGATGATTCATGTAGGTACTCCATTATGAAAAGATATCACGTTTAAGTCTCTTCAAAGCTTTTTTTTGTTTAACACTTCGCTTTCTTATACCACTGCCAGATTGGTCTAGTAACTCGTTTAATTTTTTTAAACCTTCTTTGGCTGAAGTTCTTATACCTTGTTTCCCGTGAGTTTTGAATGATGTACGTAAGTTGTTTCCTTGTAAGTAATCATTACCAATATTTATCCCTGTTCTTACTAACTGTTTACCCAGAAATTTCAAGATTGGAATCCCGAACCTCCTGAATACTGATCCAAACCCGTATCCTCTCTGATAAGGTTGTCCTCTAAATACTGTTATGTCAGATAATCCACCTGCTTGTTGTTGATAATGATGTGAGAAATCACTGTCACACGAACAGTATACTTTACGGTTCATCTTTAGATTTTTACTTCACTTTATATTGTTAACCTTCTTATACAGTCTCTTTACGTTTAAAATGTAAACTCAAGAAAACCCTTCCTGACTTGAACTTGATATTGTCACCACCTTCATCAACAATTCTTATACTTATTTCATCGATTGTATTTTTTCTTACTGGGTAATAGTAAGGTGTGGTGAAAGTGATGTGATGTAATGTGTCTACAACATTCTTGTTGAGAGGTATAACTCTTAGTACTCGTGCATTCGTATCCCCAACTAAGTGTTCATGTATAATATCTGTACAAATGAACACTAGATGGGCCTTGGGTCCGATATCAGGTTGGTATTGAGCCACGATAGAGAATGACTTATCTTTAACTGCTTCCATTACCTTCTTTCTGTAAGAGTACCCATCAAAGCCGAGGATTCTCATGAAAGAGAGATCATTCCACAAGGGAAAAAGATAATTCACTGAGTTCGGGGGCCGCCCCAGGTTCATCATAATTTTTTCTTTCTCTTTACCATCATCATTCACTTTAACTAATGAGAATACTGGTGGCTGTAACTCATTAGGCTTCAGACTTGGATATTCACTTCGGTAAGATGATTTCATACTAGAGTTGATCTCTTCAATTAGTTTGTCACTTTTTTCACTTTCTGAATAATCAAACTTGTACATCCTTTCACCAATATTGAACTTGTATTTGATACTCCGTTTATTTCCTTTATGTGCTAATGGATATATTATCTCTTGTACGGCAACTAACCATTCTCCATCAAGATGTAACGGTTGAGGTAGACGGTTAGTAAACTCTGATAGAGTATTGTTCTTATGAATGTCCATACTTGCATTGGATATGACATCAACAACAAACTCATTCGACATTATTGACATGATCGACCCAGGCGTTAAACTTATCAGGGTATCCTCTATACTTTACAAAATACTCTTTTTTCCTTGTCTTGGGATTAACTCTCGTCTTCAACACAGTTGTCTTATACAACTCAGGATACTTGGCTGGAAAGAGTTCATCATGATAGAAGATTGATGTAATAGGTTCATCACCCCAATCAACAAGACGGTAAACATAACCTTGTGGTGTTAGTTTTACCTTAGCTACTTTAAACACCTCTTCCTTCCACTTTTCAGTTGCACCCTTCTCAAATACCAACTTCTTTACCGTGATTCTAACTTCATCACCTACTTTGAATGGTTTTTGCTTAGAAGTGTTATGTTTCTGACCCTTGAAGATGTTACTTTTAGCCGTATCTGGGTCACTTAAAGCATCAAGAGGTGACATCTTAATTGTTCTGTGGTATGATGAATTGTATGCCTCCATTAGATCATCCAACACGTCAATATACCTTCTTGTCTCTTTTGCATTGAAGTATCTGTATATACGACTCCTTAATGTTCTGTTGAATCTCTCGACAATAGCACACTTTATTGTTCCATCAGTTGCTGTAAAATGATTTACCTTGTGACTTGTAAGGAAGGTTCTCAAGTAAGTGTTGACAAACTCTTTACCTTGGTCAGTTTGCAGTTTATCAGGTTTTCTTCCCGACTTTTCAAAAATATACTTGATTGATTCAATCATTGTCTTTGCTGACTTATCTTTAACCGGTACTGCCCAAGCGTATCGACTCAAACAATCAATCAAAACAAGAATGTACTTGTTATTTTCTCTTGTTACCCAAGACATGTCCATCAAATCTCCTTGCCACTGCTCGTCAATTTTATCTACCAAAATTGGTAATCTTGGGAACTTGTTATTTGGTTGTCTGAACAGTGAATATGTATCTTGTTTGAATAACCATTTCTCTACATCTTTGTACTTTAAATCAGGGATTTCTTTCTTGGCTTCAAAGTATAACTTTCTTACACTTCCAAATGAACCAGGAGATTTAGGATCGAAATAAATTTCTTTTAACTTTTTGTCAGTTGTTGCCATGATGAAGGGAATGATTTCTGTACTTCAAGAGCTGTCAGTGCCTGTTTATTATGAATTAGTTTTGTGGCATCTGTCTCGCTCATCAACAGTGAATGTATAACCTGATAGTATCCATTAGGTGCTCTTGCTTTTGTCTGTTGTTTTCTTAAATGCTCGACAATCTTTTTAACATTACTGTTGTGAACTGGTTTCTTGTCCGGGCCAAGAATCACATCATTCTCTCCTACAAGACCTTTGATACTTCTCAGTACTAACTCCAATTGTTTTTTCTGTTTCTTTTTCTGTGATGATGTTGGTGTAATTACTCTACTTGTTGAATAATATTTACTGGTTGCTGGTGTACTTGTCATTGGCTGAGTTTCCTTGATTGTAGTATCCATAGGTTCATCACTCTCTTCCTGTTTAGTCTCATCAATTGATGAAGGCTCTGTTGCTGCTGTATCATAAAACTCTTCTTGTGTTGACTCTTCAGGTTGATTATAATACTCAACAGGGTCCAAGTACTTGTCACTTGCTCGTGCTACCATATTATTAATGAATTTCACTTTAGTTTCAGTTGGTAAATTTTTATTTAATATTTTTCGTGTCATACTAGGTCTCAATACATTTCTCTTATACTGATCCTCAGTTACAAGATACATTCTCGTTACTGTATTCATTGCATAAGTTTGTTAGCTGCTATTGTAGCTAGTATTGTAAGAGCTGGTTTTATTAACAGTGGTAAGAAACCTCCTGCTTGGTTGATGATTTGTCTTTTATTCGGACTTTTCAACTTTCCAGCTAATTTACGGAACACATTCTTATACCGTTTTAATTTGGTTTTGTAATGTGGTTTGACTGGTATTTTCCCACCGAGTATTTGTTTGACTATATCCACTAGAACATTGTAAATACATTTAGGGGAAGTTGCTAAAATCTTCTTCCTCTGTTTAACACTTTTGGCTTTAGCCAGTGCTTGAAGACAGGGAAAATACTTGATTGCTTGTTTAACTGTCATGATTGAAGTTTATTAATAGCTTAAGATAGAGTATCACCTTTCTTATACTATGTATGATGTTATGTATGGTTCTTCATCGAGAACATTACTTAGAAACCTTGTCTCTTCTGGTGTCTCAGGTTTCAAGTCAATAAAAAGATATGAATAAGGTTTCTTTGTTGCATCTTCATAAATCGATTGTAATTTTGATGTTTTACCTGGTAACATTTGTCGACCGATAGACGAAATGATTGATTGATCCCTTGGATTTTTAAATAATACCAAATATTGGGCATTAAGGGAAATATTTCTACTTTCTTTACCCCTTGTGAAAAAATTTTGAACCAGTAATATCACTGATAGGTTACGGTGATGTGAACCTTTCGTAAACAACTCACTTATAACCTTTGAGCTTGTTGACTCTAACATAAGATCATCTATGATGACCCACTCTGGCTGAACACCGTCAAACTTTGATATCATGTTCTCAGGCAGACCTTGGATGAAGTTTACCTTTGGCATAGAACCAAAGATACTCTGGTACTCTCCGTAAAAGTAAGTTACTCTTGCCGGCTCAGGTAAACAATACTTACTTACATTATCAAGAAGTCTCTTTAACCAGTAAGTTTTACCACAACCAGTCGGTCCCGCGACCAACATGGTGAAAGGATGATGTAAATAAACGTTAAAGGTAGACATGGTTAAGTTTGAAAATTATTTAATGTTTTTCTTAAACAGGTTAATCAACGACATCGATACCATTCTTATACTTTTTCATATAAGTGGCCATGTCTTGTACAATAGAAAGGGAACATTTAAATTTGATTACATTTTGTTTATGATTAATACATGGTTTTCTATCATCATTTATTGATTTGCACGAGGCTCCATACAAGTTGTTTATGTTGACATAAGGAATATCCATCCAGTCCAATAGTTCCTCTGATTGCTTTGACTTACAGGCTGTTAAGACGTATCCATTTTTCCGACTGGCTCTGAAGTGCTTGACGATTATCTCCTTCATCTCTTGAGTAGAAACTCCTTCGTTATTGATTTCGAGTCCGTGAAGATAAGTGGTAAGATACTTGGCTTGATTCTTTTCATCTTGAGAGAGAGAACAATCACAAGCCTTTCGAACTTTGAGGTGAATGATACGACCATCAGCTAACAAGGCAACTTCAGCAGGATGGAAAAGATTGTTGATATAGAATCCTTGTGTGTCGAAATAAGCACAAATGTGATCCATGTTTACTTGATGAAGGTCTAAATCAAAATGATGGTTAACCAAGTTTTGTCTCATCTTATATATACATAAACTTGGCGAGAGATTCGAATACAAGAGGATCTGATCTATAAAATGAATTAAGTGCTTCCCAATCGATTTTACACTTCTTATACATTTCTGGATCAATAAGATCAAGATCATGTAGGAAAGACACCTCTGGCACATATTCATCCTCGGTAAGATCACTCCATCGTCGTCTAACCAAATCATGAATCGACAGCTTAGTTGATAAGTACTTGAGATCAAGTAGTTGTTGTATTGGTAAATTTTTTTCAGATATTAAGTATACCAGAGCAGGAAGTAGTGGTCTCCAGTAATTGAAGTGACCAGTTGATAATACAATACCAGGTTTACCTCCTTTACTGACTTTGAACGTCTTGGGACCATCCCTTTCAATCTTTAAATCAAAGTAGTTGAGATCTGGAGACTCATCATTGTAAAATTCAGCATGGTAGAAAACATGTCTTAACTCGGAGGGTGTTAGACTTACACCACATTTGTTACCCATATTGAACGATCGTATATCAACTCGACGGACCTTATCAGTGAACATCAATCGAAGAGTTACACTCATTTTCCAGATAGTAAAAAAATACATTCTTTTTTCCATATTGAACACAACAAAACTTGGAGACCTGTGAAAGTAACTCTAGTGAAGGTGAAGGAAAACTGATGATTTTCCTCAAGATTCACTCAGTTTATATACTATTTGATTTGACTCGACGCATGTGTAATAGATTGAGCTAGAGATGTATTGTTCCAGATACAATAAGTTTATATTACTGACTCTTGTTCTAGAGATGTCAACTTTATGTGTGTTAGAAATGTATATTAAATGATAACCTGTTCTAGAGATGTCAATTTTAATGTATACGAAATGTTGGTTTTAATATGTTTCAGAGATGTCAACTTTATAAGTGTAACTTAATGTACCTGTGCTAGAGATGTATCTGTGTTAAACATGTACTTGTGTTAAAGATGTCCCTGTGATAGAAACCTACGTGTGCCAGAGATGTACCTGTGCTAGAAATGTATCTGTGCTAGAGATGTACCTGTGCTAGAAATGTACCTGTGCCAGAGATGTACTTGTGCTAGAAATGTACCTGTGCCAGAGATGTACTTGTGCTAGAGATGTACTGTTAGAGAGGCGTCAACTGTGCCAGAGATGTCAAGTGTTAGTCTCTTACTACTGTGAAAGTTAATTACTACTAATAATTATCAACGATTAATTTTTTTCCTCTCTCTCTCTAATCATCAGCAATCAATGTTGTTGATTAATTTCCGTTGCTATTGATTGAAGTTCATCTAATCATTTACATGATAATAATGAAAAACTTTGACACATTAAAGTGGCTAAAAATAAACGATGAAACTTGAACTCGATCAACTAAACATCCTTTTTCAATTGTTTGGTGTATGAAAATTCATGAGAATCAGGGGAATGTGATTGATAATTCATTGAATCTGAGTTGCAACTGGTGAAAATGAATCAATCGTATTGGCAACATTTTCTTATGATAATTTTCTCGTGTTTGTATTAATACGTTTGTGTGGATATCAATGGACACTTCGTAATTTATATATATACATTGAGTATTCTGTTTACGCCTCAAGGTTCATTTTCATCGGCTCAAGTGATCAGAATTATTTGTTATCCACTTGGCCTCGAAATTGAACTTTGAACAAACAATATAATGAGATAAAACTTTTACTATATTCTAGGTGACATTGTTCATCTATTACTGATGAAATATCCCACAGGAAAGACGAATAGTCAATATGAGGGAAAAGAACTTGAAATTGTTCATAGAATAACAAATGGAATCGATCTTTCAACTTTATAACCTTGAACTTGATGAAATCATGAGAATTGTGGTAAACTTTTCCCTGATACATTCTGACACAAGACATGATATTATTCAATATGAATTCCAAATAATAACAATTGATTGAACTGTTACCAAGAATCCCAAATTTCTATTCTTGACTCTCAATTGTTCAAACCTCAACTCGATTCCATCATATGAATATGTTCATGGTGAACGGAGAAATGAGAATTTATCCTTCCATTGATGGGAAATTATGATTTACCGTTAGATTGATTCATTTTTTTTCCTCTCCCCTGACAAATTTCAAGCTTCAACTTTTACGACTTTTTCAACCTTGATAGTTATATTAGATTACCTTCATGATTAACATGATAAACATCATGAGCATCCTCATCATAAGTGATAAAGAGCAAGAAAGTTGAAAAAAAAAGTATAACAAAATTCATTGATCACACTACAGTTTCTTTAACAATCTATCCTTTGGTTAATTATCTCTAATCTATTAACCAACAATCAAGGGTGACGTTGATAAATTCACTTAATCATTATTCAATTGACAGGGAAAAAAAAGCTTATCCAACACTTTATAAATTCTGTAGCAAATTTTCAGGGCATTCAGTTGATTTTAAAGTTTGCAACTTTGAAAATGAATATTGTAACATCCATGTGAAACCAATTCGATAACTCGGTTTACGTAAATTATTATCATGATGATTTACATGATTGTCGAGAATCAACTAACCATTTTAATAGGAGAATTTAGGAAAATTTTCATTCATCAAGTGAAAAGAAGAAGATAATTACTCTGAGATGTGAAGATGAACAAAATTGGAATCGCAGAACTTTGAAAGGTAATAATTTTACCTTTTTTCCTTTTTCACCATGAAGCTACTTATTAATAATATCGATTCTGTAAAGTTCTGCTGAATCAAATTACATTAACTCACTTAAGAATTGATTATTTAACTAGACTATCTCTTGATGGAATAAGTGAAACTTTCAATAAGCTTTTACATGGTAATTCTTATCAAACTGAATCAAATTGATTATAAGATAATTCAGTTTGTCAAAGTTTTTGTTTGATGAATTAGAATTGTAATCGAATAACTTTTTACATTTGTCGATATTTACAATTAAATTTATTATTATCATATTCAAGATAAGTAACAAATAACCAGATCAAATGGTTCATCATCATCATGTAAATTCATCATGAAAATTCAAGGAAACTTGAGTAAATAATATTCAGTGAACCAGATAAATACTCACAATATAAACATTCACAATTAAAATGCAATCAGTTATCAATAATCATCTCCCATGGTGAATGTATATTAACTGGAATTAATTAAACAACATTAATTAATTAGCAATAATTGATCATCAATTTCAACATGATTCTTTCATCATGAATAGATCACATTTATCTCTCTCTCTCTCTCTCTCTCTCTTTATAATAGATCCTGATCTCATTTAAGCTCAGATGAATTCATCATGTACATCATTGAACTTACTCATGGACTTCCTGATGATTTCAATCCAAATAATCAGAATTCACTATTAAACTGTTAATGAATATATTTCAATCTGATTGTTTTCCCTTTTCCATTATTACAATAACATGTTAAGTTCAAAGTTGTTATTGAAAAGTGAAATGATTTGTTTGTTTTTTTATTCATTTGCTTCCGTAACCGTATCATAAATTGTAATCATCATTATTGATGAGATGTAAAAGTAAATTGTAAACATACAATTTCAATATTACTCAATTCAATTCAATTCAATTCAATTTTATATAATTAACCAATCATTTAAATTACTTTGATAGCTGATTAAATATTTCATTTTCAGGAAGCAAACAATCAATTTCTCTGATTGTATTTAAGGTTAAAAATTTGGGAGACTGTAATAAATTAATATAACACAATATGTTACTTTGAATAATTAGTTACAATTGTTGAGTAAATTAATTACATAACAACTAAATTAGCCGATTAATCAACTAACAATTTAACTGTTTCCTACGCCATCTAATGGATGGAAATTCAGATAATCGATTTCATTTTTTTTTCTTACTATTCATGATTAACCTTGAACTTATCGGGTTATTAATCATTTACTGTTTATTCAAATCTAATTACAATTACTGATTTACTAATAAGTCGTTCAATTAAATTGATCCTCGAACTTCAATTTACTCAAGATACACTTCAGCTGATGGTATTAATAGATTCTTCTGGCTACCAGAATCATTTCAATTCTCAATGAATGTCTTCATAATCAGCATCTTCTTCAATAGTACCAGTATTTAGCATCTTTTTACTTACAGGAAAAAGGTTCTCCCATGGTGTTCAACCCAACATCTAGGAACTTTTTGGTGAGGAGAAAATTCAACAATATCGTGAAACTCAGTACCATTAGAACCAATCAAGACATGGCCATCGAATTCATCCTTCAATATAAAAACATCTCGAAGCCCATTGACCAAGACTTAAATCTGATCTTAAAAGATGGAGATAACTATCAACAGTCACAGGGGATATTTCATTCCTAAATTGTTCAGCCATCATGGTTGGTAGTTAATGACGAGTTACAATCAAAGAAAAATAAATTTACTCAACACTCAACAATTAAATTCACTTGAATAATTAGTACACCAAACAAAAAGCATAAGAATCAACACCAAAGAGCAATAGATTTTTAATCAAGTGTTTAACCTTTATAATTGTTTGCAAATTCAAATTGATTACCTGATGTACTAGATTAGATTATGAAAAGTTAATCTTATTGGATTAGTAATGATTAGAATGATTTACCAAAAAGAAACGAATCAATTGAATCGATTAATTTGATTGTAACTCAAGAGATGGCGATTCAATGGCTGTTCAAGTTTCCATCATTCGGATGAGGATTTGATGTTACAAAGTGAGATTTGTATTCTAACCAGAACAAGAGAGAGATGAGAATCGGATAGACTTTTGTAAACTGTTTTTCTTTCATGTTTCATGTTTTATGTTATCCAATTTTCCTTAATAACAACAATTAAAATGGTCAAACAATCAATTGGTATCCACCAAATGAACTTACGGTGTTTCAAGTTTACATTTTGATCGGGAAAATTTCATCTAATTGATATTGATTGTGATTAAGTTTTTGCTTCTTACCAACATCAACAAACAAGGATTATATTCACGGATTAGTCTCTATTAATTAATGGATAATTTATCTAATTATTGGATTTAACTGAGTGATAATATCTTGTTAACATGTTGGTCCAATTGTTTAAATTAATCAATTTACTGTGTATACTTTACTCATCACTTTTAACATCAATAGTGTTGGTCAGTATTGATCAAGTGTTAATGATTGATGCTGACCAAATGGTTAATCATCACCAGAGTAACCGAGCACAACAACAACAACAACAACATCAAAAACAAGGTAAAATTAATTAGTTGATTTAATTTTCTTACGAAAAAATTAATCTTCCCATTTAATATCAATCAGTTTCTAGTTTTGATCATTGAACAGTTAAATGAATTGAAGAGTATAAGTCAATGAGAGAAAAGCTTGGAAAGTGTAAATCAACAGGTAACAAAATTGAATGAGAACTTTTTTTCTCTATCAACATGATGATTATCATCTCTTGAGTTTCTCTCTCATTTTCTTTCATCTTTATACATTAATCATCAACCATTGAGAAGTTAAAAAGGTAAACATTATCTTAGATTTGATTGATGTTCACATAGAGACACAGGACATTAATTAGATCTCTGAACTTTGATCTGATTTCGCTCTTGTTTATCCATTCGGCTTAATTGTTCATCTCAAGTATTATCATCACAATCTCTCTCTCTCTCTCTGCATTAATTATCAATTCTTATTTACTTTCAATAATCTCAAAAGTCAATAATGATGATACATTATTAATAATCATCTTGAACATTAAGAAATCAACTAAGTAATTAAGTTGTAATGGTAACACAGGTAAACATTTATCATTTGCTACTTAAACCTCAACAACAATTAGTAAATATGTATAAGGGAAAAAAAATTGTTCCAAAAGTTTGTAATAGTTAGTAATCTGATTTATTAGTGAATATAAAGAGATGATAATATTTAATATTATATTTTATATACTCTATTGAAAATTAATAATCGATTAACTGGACTTTCCCTATTTAATATTGATTAATTTTCTCTCTGTCCAGTCCATTATCATTTTTACTGTTCTAATATAATTCTCGTTATTATTATTGATCGTTATTAGCAGCATAAAGTTACAATAATTTGATTCTTATAAAAGTTTTCTCTCTCTCTTCATGATTAATGTTTCTGAAGTGTTTCACTCATTAAGTGAATGGAAACTTTGATTCAATTTTTTGTTTCTCATCTTATTGAGTTTTCATGGGACAGTTTGTGAGTAAAACTTTGAATCGATAACAATATTACCACTGAGAGTCCATCTATTGTTTTAAAAGAGAGAGAGAGAGAGACAATTGTGTCTCTATTCTGATTTGCATGGTTGACATAATTTCAAAGTAACTTGATTTAAAAAGAAAACAATATTTGAAAAGTGTTGTCATGTTTTTCCAGCTCGTTGTCAATGGTTGGGTTCACTTTAACCGCCGTCAAGAGGCTTAAAAGTTGAGAGGGTTTAACACACAAGAGAAGATGAACTTTGCTTTACATTTCCCTCTCTCCATCTTATTAGTAATAACAAGTCTCGTTACCGGAAGCTGTGAGTGAGAGAAAAACAGAATCTCATGTCATGAAGATCATCATTGAACTGGGATAGGAAAAAGGAACATATGAATGATGAGCAAGATGGAGAATGGAAAAGGAACAAAAAAAAGGGAAACTTGTTCTTTTTGTTGTTATTCTTTTGCCTCCTCCTTGACTTTTACCCTCTCAGGGGTCCAACAAATGAGACTTTGGGCTGGAATAAGATGATATCCAACCAAGAACATCATCTTTACATCTCATCTTCACATTTTACTCTCGTTTACCTGTAACTTGCTTGACTACATCAACTACATTTAACATGAAATCATCATGTTGATCTGTTTATAACTTTTTTCCTCTCTCTCTCTCATTTCTTACCAAATGACCGATGGGCAAGGTAGTTTAGTAACACATCATAGTATTGAATCAATTCCATCAACAGTATCATGTCACTTTAGGTTCACGATTCTCAATCTTCCAATGTCAATCATGTCTATTTCTTAAGTTATCTTCATCTTTTTATATTTTCTCTATTTCTTATTCAATGCAACTACCTGTATCTCTCTCTCTCTCTCTCTCTCTCTCTCTCTAAACTACCACAACTTCAATTACTCTGATTTCCTCCTCCTTTTCAGGGGTTTCAACTAATTAATTTCTCTTACAATATTATTAAGTCATTTTCTCTTCATCAATTAACTCATTTGTATGCGAGTACAAAAAGGGTTAGTACAAGTTGACATCAGAATGTGTTTACTTTATCCAATGTTTCACTTGCCTAATACCCTGTAGATTGTAAGATCGATAGCCTGAGGGTTGATGAAGATGATGTGACAAACTAATGAAGATGAAAATGATAATATGTACATTTTTAGTTCTATTAGTTTATCAATGGACATTTAAGATTGGACAGTTATGTAACTTATCTCATAATCTATCAGCTTATGAAAGACATTCACTCTTTACTTTTCCCTAATGGAGATTCACATGAAAGTCATCTTAACTTTACCATCTTCCCTTTGACCTAAATGTCCTCTAATTGTATCCTGATTATCATGATTAAGATAAGATTCTTTGTTAATTGTGATTAGTTAAGCAAATACAAGAGGGTAAGCCACGTATTCATTTCTGGTCATTGTCCACTTTCAGACAATTG
This sequence comes from Panonychus citri, assembly GCF_014898815.1. NCBI lineage: Eukaryota > Metazoa > Arthropoda > Arachnida > Trombidiformes > Tetranychidae > Panonychus > Panonychus citri. The sequence goes on from NW_026515495.1 coordinate 381,592, forward strand.
AAATTTTCTTTGGCATTTAAATTGTTTCATGAGTGATGATTATCTTAGAGTTACAATTTTGATTAGTGAATTAAAATTGATTACGATGATTGTTCATTGATTATCTACAAGAAACAAAAAACAAAACAATACAACAAACAGAATAACAATTGATTATGAGAATTGAAATTTTCCTGATAATCAATCTCTTTGTTAATAAATCTATCCAATTATCTTGATTAAGTGTAACCAAGACAATTAACTCTCAACACGGTTTCTTAATTTGTATATGATTATATAAATGAACAACATAATTTTCAATCATTTTGATCACTTTTCATGATGGAGAGATGAAGATGAATTTTCCTCCTCCTGATATTAATAAATATGAGGGTGGTAAAGGTAATGATAGTGAGCACAGGTAACGATAAAACAGAAAGCGTGTTCAATTATCGTTAGAAAAATTCATCGGCGTGTTAATCATAAATCTTATGGCACGTTGAATGAATTAGGTGCTAGTTGTTTCCCTCTAATTAATATAATATACTAGCATATTTATGTAATTATATGCATGATAATGTGAAAGTAAAATCTCAACCTTTACCATGTTAATCATTTTCTCAATTTAATTTCCTTCTCCCCGTCAAGTTAATTCATATATATAATATAACATTTGATGTGGGTCTTGATGGTAAATGACAATAGGTAATTGGTTTTCTTCAATCTGATTTTCAGGTTGATTTCAACGTTTGAAACTTGAGAAGGAATCATTTTCCATTCAACTGAATCAACAATTTAATCTCAATAATCAACATTACGGCTCATTCAGCTATTTACCTGATATATTTACACATCAAATTGTTGTTATATTAGATGAAATTTTCCAATGATGATAATGGTTGAGAGAGAGAAATGAATTAACCCGTTAATTGTGTTAAAGGGCTTCAATTTTCATGGTTGTTGAGCAAATAAAGATTATAATTCTGTAAGATAATCCTGTTGATAATAATACGAATTACGAAAAAAAAAGTTCAATTTGAAAAAAGAGAAACAAAAAACTATCAAGATTCAGTGAACCGTTTTCTCTTGAACTCTTAACCGCGTACGAAATGTTTTCCCCTGAAATTTTCTCAGTTTCAATTGAATAACTTTCTACACTTTGATTACAATTATCACCTATTTCCAATTAGTCGGAATATAATCGTAACCAATTAACAATTACTCTCTCTCTCTCTCTCTCTCTCTCTCTCTCTCTCTCTCTCTCAAATGTGGTTATCGAAGCCACGAACTTTTTTTATCATCGATATTCCTTCGTGAATAACTTTACCTGGATTGAGAAAGTTTCATGTGAAATCAATTTGATTAATTAACGAAATTAATTACATTTATTATACACAACAGGGAACATGATAGTGTTAATTATTCACGATTAGAAGATAAATGTTTATATTATTCTCATCAACAATTAGAATCATTTGTCTTTTTTGTTAATTCTAATTCTAAGTTTATGATTAAGTTTGATTGAGATAAATACAGAATTAAATTGATCACCGTACAAGTGAATTCATATAATACATAATAAATTGAATTTATTCAGCAATTAGGCAATCATATTCATTGGAAAAAGTGAATTTTTTTTTCAGGAGAAGGAAAAAAGTTCTGATCTCATTTGATATTCATTCATTTTTATTTGACTTTCAATTCATTTTTGTTTTTAGATTTTTTTTGTTATTCTATTTTCTGGAAAAAGATTCAACTGAATTGAACTGAGTAGAGAGAGAGAGAGAGAGACTGAAGAGATGATAATGATAATGATGAAGAAGATGAAAATGAAGATGATGATGATGATGGCGATGAGCTTGAAACAACGCCCTAGGGCTAGAAACCTATTATTAGCATTTACTATTAATATATTATCATTCTCAGTTATTATTACATTTTCTTGGACTTTTTTTCATGTTCATCCATTAACGATTCCAGCCTCAAGTCTATTCATCTATTACTTTTTATTTCCATTTCTTATATAATATTTTTTTTCCTCTGTTACTGTTTCCATTATTGTTCATATTTTCATGTACACTGATTAATATTGATTCATATTCTCAATCTTTCAACTGAATTTGACTTGTTCTCTCTCCCTCTTTCTTGGTGAATCCTTCATTTTCCTCTGAATTTTTAATACAATCACGATATTATTATGTAAGCTAATCTAATGGACCTCAACAATTGTTCATTCTTATCATTTTAGTTTGGCAGTTCTGATTGATTCAGTTATTATCATGGTAAATATTCAATTTAAATTTATTCTCAGCTTAAAATCATAATAATAATAAAAAGAAAACGTTGAAACTCAATTTTAATGTTTACATTTTCAAGAATCAGTTTGATTATATCAGATTTTTGCTTCATTTTCAATTTTTTTAGGAACTTTTTTTCCCAACTTTATGTATATACTTTTAGCTTTTGGAAAAATGATTGAATGAGATAACATTTCCCTGATTGTTATCATCATTTGTTCATGATGCTGAGGGATAACAGATCGTTGTTTGAGTTTTTAATTGAAATAATTATCCTCTTAGTTGATTTTTACATTAATTATGAAGCTGGAGAAAAAAATTGAACTTCCAAAAGAGATTCATGAAAACATAATGTTGTTCCCTATTCATTTGTAAATTACTTTGTTGCATGATAACTGAGAACCATATATAACATTCAGATCGGTAATGATCATGAGAAAAAAAAAACTTGAAACTTGTTTCTCAATTTTTGATATTAAGGTTATCACCTTTTTAATTTGTAATTAGATTGGCATTGAGATTAAGCTGATTACAATTAAATCCAATAAATCTAATTGATTTATGATCTGAGTCAAATCGATTTATTGAATTTGTATTTTTTTTCACTTTAAAAGTTCATAATTTTTTTGTCTACTCTATTTTTAGATTCAATTCTTTCAGGATCATGATGATCATGTATTAGAAAAATATTCCTATGCTCTTAGATTTTTATTCTGTCATCACTTCAAATCTCAATTCTCATACATCATAACCGATGAGATTTTTTTTTCTTTTTCTATTCTTGAATATTATCCTCATACCTTTAGATATCTCTCTCTCTCTCTCTCTCTCTCTCTCTTCATATTGTCTTGTTCATTTTCTCTCTGAGCTTATGCTTTATTCATTCACATTTTCTGAAGAGTAAAACAATCTCAGGAATCTTATTCATAATTTATTTCCATTCTCATGCAATTTCATCTACTGTTTTCAGTGTAAGTTCTTAACACACTCTCGTAAATAAAACATCATGATAATCATCGTATCATCATCTTCATCATCATCATCATTCTGATCCTTATTTCGTGCTAAACAAAATCAACAGCAAAGACAAAACTCTAAGCAAAACAATCTGAACATTTGAGAGAAAAATTTTCACAATGAAATATGAAAATGATGATAATCAAAACATGATTATTATCACCATGAGTATCATAGCTACTACTAGAATTCCTCTCGAGAGAAACTTGTAAAACTAGAACCATCTTCCTATCGTCTCATATGTTAATTATGTTGATGACTTTCAACTCGAAACTTTGTCAGGGTGAACAGATTACATGATGATAAAGAATGCAATCAACAATTCACCCTGATTCCAGGAGATGAACAAAAAAAAAGTAAGATGCAGAAAATGTCAACAGCATAATAATGCATAGTTAATATGATGCATATTCAAATTTTTTTTTCTCGCATCTCTTGAAACATGAACATTGTAATGATTACCTTGTAATGAATATTAGATTATCTGTTAATTTAGCTCATCGTCTAATCATGATAATGTTGAAGGAGAAAAAAGTTCTGGCAAGGTTAAGATGGAAACAACTTTGTTTGTGTATACATTATATTATCCATCAATCTTATCATCATCGTTATCATGGTTATGCTGAAAAAAATTATCATCAATTTTAATGAGTAACCATGAAATCAGATTAGTTGAACAGGAGGAAAAAAAATAAATACAGAGTAACAATGATGAAATATAATAATAAATATTATATATGAATAAAAAAAGACATTATATCAAATGAACTCATGTGATTCTGTGAGTAAAATTTATTTATTAATATTTTTTGCTTTGTTTTGTTTTACACACTCAACTTATTTCATGTGAGAAATTATTACACCCAGGGTATTATCTGAACAATATTAACAGTCACTGAATTTTACGATTTTATTGCGAAACAATTACCATTATCATGAGAGAGTATAAGTAGTTTGTTTTTATCTAAAATAATAGAAGGGTAAAAGTTGATAGAATCATTGAGAATTTGAATATTTAAACAGGTAACTTAATGCTCTAGATTAATGGTTCATTCATTTATCAATATCGATTCAAAATGATTGACAATAAATCTTGTCAATTTTATTTTGGAAAAAAAATTTCGTCTCTTTCTATCACCATGATATTAATAATCGATAATAAATTCACATAGATAACTTATCATTAGAATCAATCAAGTCTCTCTCTCTCTCTCTCTCTCTCTCTCTCTCTCTCTCTCTCTCTCTCTCTCTCTCAAATTGATGTGATAAGAATTGCGAAAATAATATAAAAGTTACAATTGAATTTACATATGATTCTGTTGCTATTTTCTTGATGAGCATAAATTTTCACACTCATGACGATGAAAACTTATCTCGTATCGTGTAAGAATCTTGATGGAAGTGGGGAAAAAAGGTGAGAAAATCAGAATCCATGGTGAAGATAAAGAAAACGTTTTAGTTTCATGGTGAACTTTTTGATATCTGTTGCAAATTACGTGATCTGAATAATCGTTGATACTCATTGGGAAAAGTTTTGAAGAAGAAGCAAAAAAAATAACAACAACAACAACAAAGTTCTGATCCAATGTTAATCTAAGGTATAAAAAAGTTACTTTTTTCTGGCGATGTCAAGAGTAACCTTTTAATAACAGCTTAGCTCTCCTTTTACCTTTATCTTTTTTTTTCTTGCATCACTTTTGTTTCCTGGTTCACTGGTTATTTGTTGAATTGCTGGTTACCCGGTAACCACAAAGTGTCTACAGAAAAAAAGATATAATAACAGTTAAGAGAAGATTGGACTTTAGCTCTGATAATTTTCGTTGATCACGGATAACTTTTTATTTCTGATTTTCTTTTCTTTCTTTGCTGATCCTAATGCAAAGAGAGCAGAAGAAAAAATCATAATAACAAACATATTGTGCTCAGAATATATTACCAGATTAAACGGATTCGCTGGAAGAAAAATGAATGAGTGAGAGAGAGAGAGAGAGAGATGAACGTTGATTACGTTCAAGAATTTGTATCAACTTATGAACGTGGAAAAAGATAAATGTTTCATCTTGTCCTTACTTTTAATATATTCTCAGCTTAATCTCTATCAACATGATTTTCCATCACTTTCTCATCTGATTCTGCTTTTCTCTATCCAACTCATTTTTCATTCCAATTCTCATTATTATTATTTATTCACTTCTTCATTCCCCATGGTAGTTTCTCCTCAGTTCTCTGAATTTATCTCAGGTAAATCTCACTAATGAATTTAATCCTTATGGAAATGTTTACATTTAAATCTTCATTTTGTGTCATTGATTGTTATTATTATTGTTCCAGGTTTCTAAATCAAAATCGATACGATTCCACTATTTACATTGATTCTGATCTTTTACTAACTCAGTTGAATTCAATTTCTATCCCTGATTAATTCACTTTTTCAATTGATTCATTTTCGATTCCATTATCGTAAATGATAATAAAAATACTTCATTAGAGACATTTAACTTATCGATTGTTATTATTATTCAACAATCAATTTTCATAATCATTTCATGAGAGTTAATATAATCAATGGACATGGAATCTGAATTTGAATCTCATTTACATACTGGACTTTAAACACTATTATTATAATCATGGTGAAGTTAATATTCTGAATTCTGAATCGATATGATAAATTAAAAGAAAGTTTCAGATTCTCAATAATCAATAAAACATAAGAAAGAAAGAAAGAAAGAAAGAGAGAGATAATTATTTATCTTCATTAGTAGTTGATGAATTTTCATGTTCGAGATTAAATCAGCTGAGAAAATGTTTCATTTGTTTCCTCATGTTGATTAGTAAAAAAAAAGACTCTTAATGAATTTGAATTAACATTAATTGTTCCGTTAATGATATTGAAAAACAAGATCATTAGATCAACAGTAATTAAATGTTTTGACTTAATTTGATTGCAACTAATTAAGATGCAAAGTGATGAGGATGAATGATTGAGATTCTGTTATGTTTAACAATCTGATTCCAATTAAGGTGATGAACATGATTATATATTTTTTTACGAATTCAGATGAAAATTTTATTCTGTTTACATTTGAAATTGTTGTTTTCTTTTTTTCTCATCTTCTTGTGATAATAGTAAACAAACATTATCATGATTCATTTATTGCTGATCATCATTACGACTCATTGTTATTTCAATTTTCAGGGTGAAAAGAAAAAGTTTTCAACTTGAAATTTTTGCATGTTCACCATGTTGACTGATTTTCGCGTGACAAACAAGTAAAAGTAAACATGAGGCATCACATTGAATCTGAATGAACACATTTGAATTTATATATATTTAAGATTCATTGTCAATCTTTATACATTTTAAATTGTTGCTGATTCTTTTTCATCCTCATCATTAAAATTGATTCATTTGGCGAGTTGATGTTTATCTAATCAACTTTTGACAATTGATCCATAACAATCGTAGTGATAATCATTGTGGAAATGATTACACACCTTAACTATTATAAACCAATCTATGAGTCTCAATTTTTACCATGTAAGGTAAAGTTCAATTTTATATATCAGTGAAACTTTTCCTTATTCTTGAAATGAACTTTCCTATTTGTTATCTTGTTTATTTTCACTTTGGTGAAAATTGGAAAACTTTGTTTTCTGTTGAAATAGCTGAGGAAAATTTAAGTTCTTGATCCTCTTTAATGAGGATAAACTTTATACTTTTTTTTTCTTTACTATAATTAACAGTTATATATATTAAGGGAATGAAGATAAAGATGGTTAGGATGAGAGAGAGAGGATGAAGGATAAGGATGATGATGGAAAAGTGCAAGAAGGTTAAGTGAAAATAACGAGCATCAAGTAAACATTAATTTCCTGTTGAGGTGAATGTTGACAAAATTTTCTTATTTCCCGTTTATTTTGAACCACTGAAGTTTCCTAAGGATGATGATGATGATAATGATGATAAAACTGTATATTCTTACCGGTATTCTGTTGTTATATACTTTTGCAAATGATGGAGGTTATTAAAGGATGAAGAGGAAACAGAAATGATGAAGGTAACACAAAGTGAAAATGAACTTTATCCATTTTCATTGCGATTCTTATATATAAGAATAAGGGGAAAAAATGTTTCTCTTCAAATGAATCAACATGCAAAGTTAAATTCTAGTTGAAAGATGATTACCATGATTATATTAGCAAGAAGAAGATGATTATGATGATGAGGAGAGAGACGGAGAAAAGTTACTCGTAATGACAAGAGATGATGATGACAGTTGAGTTCTGGTGAACATAAAATTCTGAGGATAACCTGAGAGTATAATTTCCGTTTACTTAAGGTTTTCCCTTGGCATTTCCTCAGTTGATGGAACTCAAGTCAAACTATTTTCTCCATGAAATTCATTCATGATAAATTTCTTATAAGTTTGTTGTTCTTTAATCACTTTCATTCATCAAGTGAATTCAAAAAGGTTGATCAATAACAACAATTCTCAAATCATTGATTCTGTTAATTTCTGCTCATTATATTATTTTGATTGATATTTTCTCGTTCCTTTCATTTCTTATCCTACAGACCATGATAGGAATCATCTTGCTGAGAATATCAACTTTTCCTCCTTATCAAAATTAATCCAATATTCATGTTACATCAACAGGGAGTGAAAATGATTCTTCTCATGGAAATTGATATTTTCCTTTTCTTTATCATGTTTTTCATTACTCTTTCTCTCTCTCTCTCTCTCTCTTCAGCTATTTTATTCTTAGCTTTTAGCAAGAGAGATGAGCTGAAGAAGATGCTTTGGAATTGCTATCCAAGCCTCGATAGAGATATTCATTCCTATGAGAATATAAATGTTCACCATGAATTGAGATAATACCTTTTGATTATTATCTGAATAGTCACGTGATTTTGTTTATATTAAATTGTGTTTGATCATTAAAATAGTTGAATCCATGTTAACCCCTTTGCGTTAAGTAAACTCATAAGGAGATATAATCATGAAAATAAACATCATTAATGAATAACATCAACATGAAATGCTGAATAAAATATAATATAAATTTTTTCATTAAAAGAGAAGCAAAAAAAACTTTCAAAGAGAAACGAAAAGTTTTTTTTCTCAATACAGAAAAAAGTGTTCTAATAATAATGATAATTAATTGTTAGAACAAAAGTTTCATTGATTAATTAAGATTTAATGATGATAATGATTTGATTAAATGTAATCACGGAGACAGAGAGAGAGAGAGAAAATCTAATATCCATTATTAATCATTTATCTTCGTCAATGCTTGATCTTATATTTGAATCTCAAAGTGAAGTCAAAGTTGATTTTCTGTTTCATTCTGAATTATGAAACGAAAAGTTTGAAATTTGTTTCGAAAAGTGAAAATTTTCTATTGTCCATTCTCATGATACGAATAACAGATTCGATAGAAATTCATTGAGAAAGTTGATTGTCACTGTTGTGTTTTCTTTCGGATAATATTCATTAATATATTTCCATGGTAAAGATACAAATGAATTACGAATTTAATGATTTTCTCAGTTTGTTCATCGTATTTTCTTTTTAATAAAAAAGCAATCAACCATTTATTTCTTTTTTCATTTTTCTTCTATTCTATTTTTGATATTTTCCATTCATTCTAAACTGAAAGAGAGAGAGAGAGAGAGAGAGACGATCTTCTCTTTTTGTCAGAATAATAATATGAATAACATATATTCCATTTCCAACTGAACTGATTCTCAGAATACAACAAGAATTCACAAATACATATACACTCACATACACTTTTACATTAATTCGTAACTCTGAATCAATATTCTTACGACTTGACAGAGTTGTTATCAATTCTGTTATAATATTTTCCATGTCAATATTTTACTGTTAAAAAGTTACAAATATTATCTCTCCCACCCACTAACCCAACCCTCTCCTTTTACTCAAATATTAATAATAAATATCACATGAAGCATAACCCTTATTACCGTTATCATGATATGATTAATTTTTTTTTCTCCATCTTCATAATAAACTAGATGATACATTTCTCGGTGAATTTCAAATAATATCTTCACTCTGAGTCTCTTTCCGATCTCTCAATTTCCTGGAGGGTTAACTGTTCACCGATTTTTGTTCAACTGAATTGAGAATTCAGCATTGAGAATTTATCTCTTATATATTAAATTAGTTAAAATATGAACAAAGTGTATAACAAAAATGTAACACAACTTAAGGGGTAAAAAGTAAAACATTCATGATAATATTAGTTTTTTATTAGAATGAGAGAAAATTTTTGTTGATATAAAAATTAAATTTCCATTATCATGAAATAACATCGGATAACATGAGAGATTAAATTCTGATTTCATTAGTTGATGAATATTTTATCCATACAATATAATTTACTTTTGCTTCCTCCAAGATGATGAGATTAATATAATGAACAATCAAATGACTCTGTAATCAATAAGAGTAGATAATAATATTAATCACCACCAATTCTGATCAACTGGGGAGAATTTGTCAGTTCTGAGTTTGATTCCATTGAATTTTCATTCAGCACATGAAAAATTGTCAAAAAACAGAAAATATTACTCAATGAATTTGATTGTTTTCTTTTTGTTTTCAAAAAGTATTCCAAATACAATTACCTGGATAGAAAAGCAATCAAACTTTTCGTTGTTAGGTTACTCATAATATCGAGATTGTAAACTGAATTCTGGTTATTCTGTTACTTTTTCAGTAACAATATTTCCTGTTGAGATTATCGATATCATGAAATTTTCCTTCTTTCATAACAAGCTCATTTTGAAACAATAGGTTTACAATAATCAGGGTAATGCTCAGGAAAGAAACTCAGTTTCATGTTCCCATTGAGATTCATTACTCTTGGAGACATTTTTTGTTTGTTTGAAAAGTGAGAAAAACTTTACAATTAATCATTTCAATGTTTTCCTATTGAGGATAACATTTGGTCTATGAGTTAGGTTTCCTTTGCTTGGAAAACATTTCGTTGAAAAAGTTGAGCTGAAAATTAGATAATCGATCAGATTGTCTTTACTTTTAAAGATTAAACTGATTTCACCATGAGCATCATGAGGAAGAAATTGAAACGAAGCACTTTTTTTGTTCAACTTTCTTTCATTTATCATCATTCATTCATCTTTGATATCAATTTAATATCTATTTCAAGTTGATCATGTTGAACATGGTTTATCTCATTGAAATTCTGGTATATCATGAAATCAATTCTATATCCATATAGCAAACTCTTGAGTAAACTAATGGTAAAAGTTACAAAATGATTCTCTCTCCTATTCTTAAACTGGTCAATCTTATTTTGAATTTTTATCACTTCCGTATTATTATTAGTTGATAGATATAAAAAAGTTCCAACTGATCAACTATCATCAAGTAATATACAGATAAAGTTAATAAACTGTATGAAAATTTGTTCTCATATACTCAATATATTACCCAGAAGATTATATAATGGTGTCAGAGAATTGGTAACATCCAAATAAAGTTTGATAAAAGCATGATAATAATAATAATATCATGATAATATCATGAGAAAGTTATCAATAACATGATGATGAACATTATCATAACGATAACCATGAGGAAAGGAAAGGAGAGAGAGAGAGAGAGAGAGGAAAAGTGATAGATATAAAAAGACTGATAAGAAATGATAATAACAGGAAAAGTTGGATCGAAATGAATGACACAAGAAAGTAATAAATACTTATATCAATGATTCTGATGGTGGCGAAAAAAGAAACGGAAATTGAAATATCATGGAAGATGCTCACAAGCATTTGATTCCAATCATTCTAATAAATGGTAGAAAATGAAATACAATAATTTGCAAGCTTACCGAGAGAGAGAGAGAGAGAGAGAGATCACGTTCGATATGAATTATATTCAATTGTAGATAAACATCAATATCACCTACTTATTTCATTCGCCTTGATTTCTCTCTTTCTCTCTCATCAATATTATGGTTCTTGTTGTTCTCATGATCATCTCAGTCATGATGGAATTCAATTTATAATATTTGATGATGTTGAAACAGAAAAAGGCAATGAAAACAACAGGAATCTCCCTTGATGATACTAACGATATCATAAAATATATTATCAAATTCATTCACTAGGTCACATTGAAGTTTATTGCTATTCGAGTTACTCAGTCTGTCCAATTCAATTTAATCTCATGTATATTTTCAAATAGATTATCGATTCACGTTAACAAGTCAGAAAAAATAACAATAAAAAGATACATAACTAACTAGATTAGTGAAGTGAAAATCGTTGTAACGGTAATAATAATCAATAAGTTGATAGAAGAAAAAAAAAATTCTTGTTCAACTTTTTCCTTCAGTTGAACCTTATTGTTTATGCGACGTTAGAGATTCTTATTTATTATCGTATTTCTATTATCATCATGATGCTTTCAGTTGAATGAAAAATTTTGGACAATCTCTTTCGACTATTATATTTATCTATTTAGTGATATTAGCTTGTAATGATGATAGAGATTGAAGATGATGTACAACATGAGGGTGAAAAGTTCTTGATACTCTGAAAAAAATATAGTTAATCTTTTAAGAAATTGTTGTTTCTTATTGTTAAAAGTCAGTGACTTTACTCAATCAACCTAATTGAATTGTTGACTTAAAGTGTTTCCACTAATGTTGATTAAAGTTAATTTAGTTTGGTTTTCGGGTAAATTGCCTGAGACAAATGAAATTTGTAAGAAAAGGATAAACAAATCTGAGTATTGTTACCATCACCATGATGATGATGATGATCATCATCATCATCATTAAATCTCATGTCCTCTTCTTTTGTTTACATCTGATTAAAGTTTAATTTAATGTCTGATTTGATGATAATTATCTTCATGTTACTTGAGAAATGACCCTGTAAACTGTCAAGAGGAATAATAATAATCATGTTAAGCTGAACTTTTTTACTTCTCCTACTGAATATGAAGATAAACATGTAAAAGCATTAAAAGTTCAGGTTAACTTTGGGTTACAATTGTGGTTCTAATGTATTAATTCAAGTTTAAAAGGGTAAATTGATTGTTAAGATGATGCACTTTTTTTTCATTATCTCAATGTAATTATATTCAATTGTAATCCATTTATTAAGCTTAATCATTATGATAACAAATCTTGTTGTTGTCTTTATTTCAGCTCAGGTAAACAAAAAAAAAATGCTATTCAATTCATTTTGAAATTACCTTTTCAATTGTTGTTGTTGTTGTTTTTTATTCATTGAATTAGTTTTAAACACTTTGTATTATCATTTGCAATTGTAATCAAAAATTTAGCATTTGCATTAATTTTGCAATATCCAAACTTGAATATGGTTAAGTTTTGATTATCTCATTATTCAATTGCAAATTATTTCGCTATCAATTATTATTAGATTAGAACTTTTTTTTTATATTTGATATTCTTTTCTCTCCTGAATTTTATTCACAATTTTCGGGGTTCGACTTGATTTTACCGGAGATTTAATTATCTTATTCTTTCAATATTATATATTAATTAATCTCTTTGTATTCAGTTTCCTTTTGTCTATTTCATGATGATGATGATGGTGATGATACTACATGTTCAATGGGTGATAATCAATTAGTAAATTAAGGAAACGATAAGCAATTAACTGGGAGAGTTTATTGAAGGTGAAAAATTGTTATTCTTGAAAAGATTTTCTTCCATTCTAATTAGATATTATCTCACTTGAATATTGTGTGTATTCAAAAACACCAATGAACCAATTGAAGAGAGAGAGAGAGAGAGAGAGATACAGAGATGATACTGATGACGATAAAGAAGAGGGAGAGAGAGAGATGAAGATAATAGTGAGTATTATTTTTGTTCTTATAACAGAATAAAGGATAAAATCTGGTTGAGTGATATTGAATAGTGAACAAATTAAAGTGTATTTCAGTTGAATTTCATGTTGATAGATTAATTTAAGCGTATGTGATGTTAAGATGATGATGAGAGTTTCAAGTTATCAAATGATCGTAACTGAGAGTGGAAGAAGATAAAAAGAAAATGATGAAAAGGATGAACACTTATAGGGATGAAACATGAAGAGTAGAAGGAAGAGAAAAAAAAGGAAAGAGAATTGAAGAAGATAAAATTGACAAAGATGTTGGGTTAATATATATTGAACTTTATTCTGAAAAGAGGAAGAAAAGGAGAGAGAGAGATGAAGATAATAGTGAGTATTATTTTTGTTCTTATAACAGAATAAAGGATAAAATCTGGTTGAGTGATATTGAATAGTGAACAAATTAAAGTGTATTTCAGTTGAATTTCATGTTGATAGATTAATTTAAGCGTATGTGATGTTAAGATGATGATGAGAGTTTCAAGTTATCAAATGATCGTAACTGAGAGTGGAAGAAGATAAAAAGAAAATGATGAAAAGGATGAACACTTATAGGGATGAAACATGAAGAGTAGAAGGAAGAGAAAAAAAAGGAAAGAGAATTGAAGAAGATAAAATTGACAAAGATGTTGGGTTAATATATATTGAACTTTATTCTGAAAAGAGGAAGAAAAGGAGAGAGAGAGATGATGATGAAGATGATAGTGTGATGATCATGAAAAAAATTGAATAAACTATTCAGTTTCTCATCGAATACTTAAATCAACATTTGGCCTTAACTTTCATCCCTCTTCTGTCTCATCATCACAATCTTTATGTTTTCTTTTTCTTCTTCTTCTTCTTTTCTCCCTTTGTTTCCTTCATCTTTTCCTTTTCCGTTTTTTTTTCTTCCTCTTACATTTTCTCATCTCTCTCTAGTTACTTTCTCCCCTTCTCTTTTATTAATATTCCTTTTCTTCTTGTTGCATCTCCATCACCATCTCATCTCATTTCACCCAATGTTTCATCTGTTCACTCGTCTCTAGATAATCTTTTCTTTCTTCCATCCTCATCTCTTGTCTTCTCTCTCTCTCCAACTTTCTCATCCTCATCACTTGCTCTTTACTGTCCAATCAACCAGGTATCTCACTAAATATTTACTGACCAAACAATATCCTTTATATATTATAAATGTTGATCAACTTTCTGTAACTTGTGATAACACACACTCACAATGAAGCATAATGGTTGCAATATCCATTAAGGTAACAATTGAACGAGTTTGTTATTGAGTGTTTCAAGTAACCAAGAAAACTAAGAGAAGATGATAAAAGAAAAATATAATGATGATGAGAAAGAGAGAGAGCAAGTTTTCATCTCTTATTCTAAACCTATTCTATTATACTGTTATTTATCCTGTTATTTCATCATCATTATCATCTTCATGAAAGTTTCTGCTTCTGTTAAATATAAACTCTCACTGAATTATTATGATTACACAAACAAACATACAAAGTGATATGTTTTCAGCAGTTTTACCACATAAACAATTGCTTTTAATGGGATAATAAAAAAAAAGTAACATAATAAGATGATGATGATTATGATTATGATGATTATGATTATGATGATAAACATGATTATCTTGATAATTATATATCTCATTGACTTTATCAGGTAAGCCACAGACAAATTGAGATTGACCATCATCATCATCATCATCATGGTCATCATTGTCTTCATCATCTTTATCGTTTCATATTTCTTGGCTTTATTAACTATCAACAATCAATGATGAAACTTGTCCATGTATCATAATCATATCATCCATTGGGTGTTCACTGATAAATAACATGACAGTTTAATCTGATAATCATTATATTTTTTTGCTTCCCCGCTGATTAATTGACATTATTTTCACTAATCATCTGGTTAATGATGAACCTAAAATAAAACAATAACAACAATTAGATAACCTTAACAATATCCAATATTTTAGGTAATGAAAAGTGATCAAATTAAACAACTTACATGATGTAATATTAGTATATCATCATCATCATCATCATCATCATTAAGATTATCTTAATCATCTTAAATTTTAAAATGTAACCACACCTTTGAATCTTATCGTCTTATATACATCTCATCCTCTTATATCCTCAATATTAATTAACATCAAATTATCACAGAAAATCATAATCATCTCTCTCTCTCTCTCAAAATCATTGAAATATCAAAAGTAATCAATGGTAATTGTATCAAGTTGGCTTTCTTTTTTTCCCTTTACTAATCCATAAGCAATACTAATAAGATTATCTTTTAATTCACTTTTTTTCTGATACTTTGCTCAACTTTTACCTCTGATCACTTTCACCAAAGAAATTACCTCATCAACCTTAAGCTCATGGTGATGATGCTAAATTAACAGAGTATCATCATCATCATCATGATTGTATAATCTAAACCAAATCGGAAAACCATGAAAAGTTATTATTTTTTTTTCCTGGTTAATATTATTACTTAATCCATGTTGATATTGAAACAATAAAAGTTAATTATATATACAGAGGATTAGTTTGTAAATCACCATTAAAATGAGTTGAAACTTTTTTTTCACTCATCAAATTATCATGTAAGTGATTGAATTTATTTCAAACATGATGATAAAGAAGAAGATGAAAAATCAATTGATTATATTAACTAACAATTTACTTTGTTTTAACATCTCGTTGTGATTTTTGTTAATATTATATGAAAATTCAATCGGTTACAAATGCTTTAAGATTTAAGTTACATGTTAAGTTGATTAAAAGGATAATTGTAGTGATACATTTAAATTGCTAATTAGGTAACATTAATTGCTATCAATAACTACTCTTAGCAATTTAGATGTATATTGTTACCGGAAGCTGATGAAATGAAACAAGTTAATTGTGAGTAAATTACCAACTTATCTTCAGGTTATTTACCATGTTAAAGGATTTTTTTTCCAGAGTAAAAAACATTAAGTATCAACATGGTAAAAGTTCAGTGATTTACTTTGGTTTTTTTCTTCTGCTTCGAAATCACTATCCGGTATTTTCATGATACTCTTCATGATTTTATCATCAGTCAAAGTCTCATTTGGGTGAGGATTTGAAAGGGAGAAAACGAGAGCTAACAAGATGATAGTGAAAGAAATATTGTAGAAACGTTAAATTCTGGCAAATGATTAGCTTTTAACTAATGAATCGAATTGAGGTGATTATTTATTCTGAGAATGAATAACGATGTAAGATTGAGAAGGATATCGATAAATATATATAAATATTCTCTTGTGATCATTAGGATAATCAGAAATATTCGGAATTCTCTGAATGTCAACGAGAACGTTTTCTTTTCTTTTTTTCTTCATTAAACTAACTATCCAAATGATAATTTACTTTTCCATCATTTAAAGATGATGATTACAAGAAGGAAAGGAAAAGATGGAGCAGAAAAAAAATGATAGAAATTGTTAGAACTTTTCATGATGATTTCATCTCTCTCTCTCTCTCTCTCTCTTCCGTTTTCATCCTTCTCATCATCATCATCATGAAAAACTGGTAAAGAGAGAGAGAGAGAGAACTGATAAATTGGTAACAGGCCATTAATCTGGTTCACTGAGTATTCACATATTCAGATATTCAGAGTAATAAAGGTTTACTCATGTAATTTTTTTCACCAAACTTTTTCCTCATCCTGAACCATTGACTTTAATTTACTTCGTTAGTGATAATAAGCTGATAGACTCATCAATATTATATCATAATAATATCATAATAATAAGCTCACCAATAAGCGAGTAATTATCACGTGACTTTACCTAATTAACTTAAAACTTTGATGAGTAGATAATTATTATTATCTAATGATGAAGATGCAGAAGAAAATTAAAATTATCTAATAACCTCTTACCATTTCATCAGTAATGAAACAATAATAATCTTAATCAGCATTACTTGGATATTGATTAGATTATGATTGTTTATTATTGGATAAGGAGAAAAAAAAATCAGCAAAGTTGATTGAATGTCAATCCAAGTTTATCACAAAGAAAATTGAATTAAATGATTAGTTGATTGGTGCCAATCAAAATCTATTAACTACTGATTGGATTTAGTATTTTTTTTTACCTTTTCAATTCTGGTTAATTATAAATTGAAAGTCAATGTTTACGCAATTTAGGTTTGATTTTGATTAGTTTTCTAGGCTTAAATCACAATCGGTATTTGGATAATGTAAAGCAAAAAAAAAAGGTGATGAAGATTAGTGAGATTGATTTGATTGGAAAATTTGAGAAAAAAGGTAAATTAAATTAAAACGACAACAAGATAATCACAATTAAGCCATAAGAAATATCATTGGAGCATAAAGTTGGCTTACCTTTTTTTTTAAATCTTCTTCTCTTCAATTACTGTTACAATTTCTCATCATCATCATCATCTTTTTATCCTCTTCCATCAATGTCACTTTAATTGAACTTTTTTTCTGTTTTGTTTCAAGTGTCTTCATCTTTCTTGTAAAGTTCAATGTTTCCTCATGTTGTCTACCTCTCATCTCATTGTTGATCTGTTACCTTGAAAATGATATTTATTTATCTTCATCATCATAATCATCATGATGATGATCATAATCAACTAACTTGATTCAGCTTTTTTCCATCTACCTGATCATCTTGTAGCCTCTTTAATCAACAATGAACAGGTAAAATTATATTCCAAACTTTTTTCATGCTCATTGACATTGAGATAAAAACATCAACAACAATATTAACTTTTTTTTTACTTCCATTATAATTAATCAATCGGGAGGGAAAATTGTTCATTAAACTATTTTTTTTTCCTTTTCTAATTGTAATTAATTGTTGATTCATTGTTTGTTTGTTTGTATCTTGATTTACAGAATCAATTAACTTTACTTTTGCTCGAGAAAATTTGAGAGAAAAAAAATATTAATATATCGTATGTCAGGTTTCATCAGTTTCTCTTGGTTCTCATTTCTCATCATGAAAACATTGAATATCACCATGAAATATAAGATAGATTAACCCTAATCAGTGTAGATATCAAGTTACCCTTTTCCTCAGTGAATAGAATCATGTTATTATCATTAACTATTATGTAGATATTATATTTTCTCGAGATAATTTTTGGTGTTTATCCATTTTGCCTCGATTTTTATTGATTAAATCCTAGGAAGACAAGTTAACCTACACACACACACACCTTTTGATAACATTGTTCATGATTCATTTGAGATACTATTGATTCTGAGGTGATGATGAATATTATATATATCATTTTGTTGATTAAAGTTGATTATTATTGTAATAATAATATTCGGGATAAGATTCAATTGTTAATGATTGTTTTAGGTTATCACGTCCAACGTTTAGCTGATTTAATCCGAATAACGTTAAAACTTGAGGGGATCAGAATGAATTAGATGGGAGAATATACTAAAAGTGATGATGATGATTCTGCATGATGATGATGATGATGAAGAGAAGTAAAATCAGATAAGCTGAGAGAAGCAAAAAAAGGTTAGAAAAAGATGATGATAGACATGATGAAGTTGGAGCTTTTCTTTTTCGCTATTGATGGATCATCATATGAAGACTATAATCAAAAGGTCCAACTGAATAAATGTATTTATGTATTGGTGTATTTAGAATGATTTGTTTGCTGAGAATATAAAAAAAGAGCGACTAATCGATCTATCAATGTCCATCGATTGTTGGTTTGATGTTATGAAAAGTTGTTTATCTTAAAGAGAGAGAGAGAGAAAAATGGTGATGATGATGAGGATGAGGATGATTATAATGAGAATGATGAAGATCTCATGGAGAAACTGATTGGCTGAATAAATCACAGAGTATAAACCATTGACCTTGATGAGAAACATGAAATGATAAAACAAGAATCATGTTGAAGTGAAAATAACTAAATTCATCATTTCTATATAATAAATACATCATCTTAACTCATCTTCATGGGTTTTATCAGAATTCTGATTCAATCTTCTTCAAATTTCATCCGCATCCTTTTCCTGTGACTTTTATCTCTCTCTCTCTCTCTCTCTCTATCCCCAGCTACTGTTAGTTGATGTATCAGCCTTAAGGCACTAACACTGACCATGACTTTTACTATATCATGTTAATAATGATGAAACTTTTCTTCCTTTTTTTTTATTTATCAAAGTTATGATTGATTCTGATCAGGAATCATCATCATAACCTCAAGCTAAAACTCCTTTGCACCTTCATCTCTTAAGACCAATAAATCATATTCCATTGAATTTGATGAACAATTTCAACCAGAACTTTTTTTTTCCTTCTCATTCGGTTCAATTGTTTCCATTTCACTTTAATTAAGAATCAATTGAGACAAGAAAAAGAGGAAGAAAAAAGATTTTCTCTCAAATGAATTTACTTTGATTTTCTTTCAATGTTCAATTGATTAATTAATCTTCTTTTTCCAATGATTAACTTGATCATAATTCTTTGCTTTGGAAAATAAAAAATGTTTCAAATAATCAATAAAGAGATGATAATTGTATCAAGTGTACTTTATCATTCAATTAACGATACACAATATTAGCTGGAAAAGATGACGAGCTCTCGAAAAGTAAAGAGAGAGACAGAAAAGTTAACTCAATCAACTGAACAAATGAAATTTTCTTTCTTTTTTTTTACTCTGATCAGCATCTTCGAGTAATGTTCAATATCCTCGTCTTTTCATCCTTATCCTTGTGTGTGTTTGTGTTTATCCAAGAAAAGAAAGTGACTTTTTTGTTGTTCGATCTGAAAATGAATAACCAGTAGAGAAGAAAGTTGAAATTAAATCTTGATTCTTGTTGTTTCATGTTGGATAAAGTGATGGAAACAGGGGAAATTCAGGGATGAGGTTCAATGGAGATTTGATCAGTTAGGAGGAGAAAAGTGAGAGAGAGGGGAAAATGGTAAGAATGAGTAGAAAAATGATCAATAAGTGAAAGTTTTTCATCTTCGGTTTACATCACATTGATTATCTTCCCAATCAAATACTAGTTTTCACATTTTCTTATTAAAAATCTCAATCAATCTATTATTTATCGTTCCTCTTTGATGATTTAAATTCTATTTCAATCATCATCATCATCATCATTTTCTCTCTCTCTCTCTCTCACTATTTCATATATATTGTTAATCTTTTAATTGTATGGTGATAATCAATTGAATCTCACACAGAAAATTGGATATGAAACTTGTTTCCAATGTTGATCTAAATCATTGATTGAATTTATTTCTCTCTTGCTTCAGTTTTCATTATCAAGTTAATTGTTAATTATTTCAGCTTCTTTTTTTTAATCACGTGACAAACTCATCAATAACTTTTCATCCTCTTGATTCAATATCAAATGTTACTATTCATTGATAGATTAAACTGACAATAGAGTTGATCGAAGGCGAGATTTAATTGTTATTATCACGATATCAAAAGATTGTAATGAAAGAAAATGAAGAAAAAAAAATGTTACTTTTATTTTAGTGATTGATTGATTTTCGTATATATAAAATAATTGAAATCTATTAATTTTCACCAATAGAAATAAAATAAACATTATTATTATTACAACAAGATTCCAAATGAATAAAAGTATTATATCAATTAAACTGAACATTAATTGGAATCAATGAGAAACAAAGTATTGAAAAGTAAATAGTGTTGATATGGAATCGTGATACTCATGGTAATTCATGGTAATTGTAATAGTAGTTTGGTCAAGTTTCTCATTAATCTCTCATCTGAATCTTGGATATAAATTAACGGAAATGGAATTATTTTTACTCTGACAAATAAGTAAAGGTAATAATTTCCGTTGTCGATTAATACACAAAAATTGGATTCATTTTCATTCACTTGAGTGAATCTTTTATTCTCATGGTTCACCATTTTATCCCCAAATTATTTGACCATGAAAACTTTTCCCCGCCATTTCCTATCATATGGTTAATGGATAACAATTGATTCATATATTTATATAAATATTATCACTAATGTAAACATGAATTTCTTATTTTCCACCATCATCATGATGATAATAATGATTGTTGATTAGTTCTTAACATTATCCATTCCATGATTATCTTATTCTCATTCATATATATAATTCTCATTGAATTTTCCATATCTTTTTTTCCCCATGTTCAACTGAGGGAATAGGAAAATACGATGAAATTGTGACAATGATTGATTCACTTTAAATTGGATTCATTTTGATTCTTAATTTTCTTTACATCAATTTACTTCTGGTTTCCTTTTTACTCTCTCTCTCTCTCCCAAAAATAATATAACCATTAACTGAATATGATTACTAGAAATGATTGAATATTATATTCATTGAATCAATGAATTATTAATCTCTTATTCATTTGTATATTTATTTGTTTTTTTTATTTTTCTCTTCCTTTTTTTTCATTCATCAAACAGTCGATGGTTCCAGGTATGCGACTTTAATAACATGCGAAGGTCAATCTGCAAATATTACCTGTAATCCAGGAACTCGGATAAACTTAATTCGAGCAAATTTTGGACGTTTCAGTATTTCAATTTGTAACGAACATGGAAATGTTGGAATGCAAGTCGATTGTATGTCAGCCATAAGTTTCCGAGTTCTAAGTGATCTGTAAGTACATTATATATACGGAATACGATTTGAATATCATCATTTTTGTTATCATTTGCTATCAAGAGAAAAATATTATTATCATTAATTGGAAAATTGTGAGCATCATTATGTGAGTTTGTGGCATTAGAATATCAATTTTCACTTGATGGAAGATTTTATTTCATTTTCTCCGTTTTCATGGACATTAAGTTGAGTTAAATGAACGATTTTCAGAGTGACCAGAACTTTTCTGATCATTATTTTTATCTCATTGCATCTTTTTTATTTCTACTCCTTTGAACTGTTCAAAATGCTTCATTCAAACATCTCTTTGAATGGAAAACTTTTTTTTCAGAAAAGCTTAAGCTCATTTTGTTCAGTCTTGATTCTGTTTCATGATGATGATGATGATGATGATTATGATTGTATCAAAAGGGTTAAACATGCAAAAGTAAAATATTCATTTTACTAAATCAACTCAGAATAATGAAAATGAGCTGAGTAATTTTTTTTACGTTTCTCTTGTACTCAAAGATGATCTGAAGGTAGATATTCATATGATGATGATGATGATGATGATGGAGAATTGAAATGAAATATTCATAGTTGATGAAGTTTGACATTGGAATAGTTTTTATCTAACTGTAAATGAATAAACGGTGCTGATAAAATTCATTCCATTTGAAAGGATATAATGATTATCAAATGATGAGCATTTCAAGTACATATTATATAATACGAATCTGTTGAATCAATTGATTCAATTTTCTCGACTCCTTGAGGCAAAAAAGTTTCTATCATGATATGTAAATGAAGGTGAACTTTTATCAATCAACATTAATGAACTTTTCTCTCGAATAATGAAACTTTAATCAGCCTGGAATTAAGTTTAATTACACAAATACAATCATGGAATTGAACATGATTGAAGGGTTTGGATATCAAGAGAAATAATTTACTCAAAGAAATTTCATTAATTTACTCAGATTATCATGATTATCATCTTTGATATTATTCTCAATTTCTAATTGGAACTCTTTTCGTTTTTTTTTGATATTTTCATGTTTTTCTCATGGTTTTCAATGGAAATCATCAAAAACAACAACTCGAAAAAGTTTATCTAACCTTTTATCTGGTCAGATAGTAATCATGTTGACCTTTAAGTATTATTATCGTTGAGTTATCTTAATATGCTTGTGATTAAATGATAATATTAACCGATTGAAATGCGATAACTTGATAACCCAAATGATCTGGAAAAAATAAAATCTAAAGCCAATAAATAGTATCTCTATTGTCCACTTCGTTTGGGTGAATCTCTTTGTTGTATCTTTTTTGTTATGCTCAATAAAATGACCAAGATAATGATGATGATGACCAATGATGATTATGATGATAAAGTTAAAGGAAAATAGAAGATAAAAACAATAATAATAATAATAAAGACAAAAGAGGAGAAAGAGATTCTTTCGTTATCATTTCTCTGAATCTGACAGGGAAAAATGGTCAATGCAAATAGTTTTTCTTGTCCAACATAATGATACTTAGAACTTGATATTGGACATGAAGCCAAGTTGAGAATGAAAGTATTCCAATTCTATATCTATTGTTATTATTTTTATTTTATCTTTTGTAAGGAATCCAAAAATTTCATTAGAATCATTTAGCTACAAAATTGAGTTCAATAAATATCGAGTAAATATTGGCTTAGTTACTGGAATGAGTTCTAGTTGACTCACGATTATTTCAATCGATGTTGATTGTTTTCCATCATTATATATCTATCATGAATCTTCAGAATCTTGATTCTCATTCAGTTGATCTTTACACCAAAAGAGAGAGAGAGAGAGAATAGAAAACAAAAGAAAAACTTTTCTCTTCTTTTTTTTTCATTAGTTTCTTTTTCTCTATTCATTGTAATACCTTGAACTGAATTTCCTAAATGATTCTTCATCTTCTTCTTTGTTTCAATTCTCTTCCATTTTGTTCGCTGCCTTTGTAACTTTATATTCTTTTTCCACATCTTCCATCTTTCATCTTCATCTCTCTCTCTCTCTCTCTCTCTCTCTCTCTTCTCTTCTCTTTTTAATCTTCTCCCTTTTCGACAGAATCAACCAACCATTTTAGCTTCTTTCTAATTCTATTTTTCTCTCTTCACTGGTAACACTCAATTCAACTGATTTCTCAAAATTGACGATGAATTGATTAGTCTAAATGTAAACAATCAATAGTTAAATTTAAAAGTTCATTGTAAACGAATAACAGTTGAACCTTGTCGATCGAAAATGGTGTTTACTTAGAACACTAATTAAACTTGATAATAATAATATTATATCAACAGAGAGTGAGAGAGGAAAATAAGAGTTATAAAATTGAATGGAATTAGAATTTGATTCCTTTAACTTCCCGAATTCTCATCAAACTCAATAAGCAAAAACAATCAACAGGTTAATAATTGAACAACAACTGATTCAATTTTCGCTTCTTAATCTCTAAAATTTATTCATGATAAAATTTCAAGTTGAATCTCACGAACTTGAATTGATTTATATTAATATTTTTGTTTCTTTCTTGTGGTAAAGAAAAATGTACTTATTGTTTCCATGGAAACATTGATAAAGTTTCATTCTCTGATTCTTGACAATGATGATGATGAACAATATAATGAGCATGATAGTGAATATCGTTTTTTTCTTGCCTTCCTTGAAATCCCTTGAGGCGTTTTGGTTCATTTAACATTCATTCAGATAGAGAATCATCATTTTGCTCAAAGTACATATAAGATAATGGGAAACCTGAGGTGGGCTAAACATTATCATTTGTTGCTTATTGGAAGCATCAACATCATAAAATCATCAACACCATCATCATCATCATCATCATCATCATCATCTTTTTGTAGCTTCTGATGATAAAAGTTTTTCCATTGTTAAAGAGACTGTACCTTGAGAAAACCACCAACTTGTCAAAATTACCTTTTTCTTTAGCACTTTTCCTCACTCTATGTTATCCTCATCGCTTTTTTTTACACTTATCATCATTATCATCATCATCATCTTTCAATTGATTGGTGAAAATTATTTGCTTCATTGTTAACAGTTGATATAAATATTAACATTTCCAATGTTGATAGTTGAGTGTTTGGGCCTCTTGTTGATTTATTTTTTTTTATCTTTGATACTCATCATCAACCCACTTCCTTGGGAGGGTTTTTTTATCAGTGAGCTGGTGTGTGATGATGATGATAAACATTATAAAGTGTCTTTTAAGAAATGTGAGACTCACTTGATCATCAAAAAAGTTCATATTAATCTGACATGACAGAAATTGAGTCAACAGAAAAAAAGAGGCATCAAGACAAAAGGAAGATTTGAAAAAGATTTCTATGTGATAGACATAATAAAAGATGATGATGATGATGATGATAAAAAGATACTCAAAGATAAAGTGTCACCTCATGGAGATGTAATAATAAGGATAAAGAAAAAAAAGAGAGAAAAAATCAAATCAAATCAAATGATAGTAAAAGTATTTACAATTATGAAATAGATTAAGACAATTAGAATACTTTATTTACAGTTAATTTAATTTCTGTAATGAGATGAAACTTTTTCCAGTTGATTATCACACTTTCCATTTTCAAATGATAATAAATGTTAATTGTTTGAGTAAATTGGATAAGAGAAATTTAAGATTGCATGATATGAAGTGATAAAGAATAGATGAAAGAAAGAAAGAGAAGATGATGATGATAAAAGAAGATAAATAGAGAAAAAGAAAACTAGAAAAAAGAAAGGTAAATATTAAAGAGAGAACTGATAACTTCTCAGTAGAAACCTCATTGATGGTCCATTAGGTTAATATTATTCACTCACATCTCCACCCACTGTCCCTCCCTCATCTTCCTCGAACGCTTTATCCTCATCTTCCTTCTCCATCTCATCATCATCATCATCATCCTCATCCTCCTCCTAATAAACCTCCATTGTATCATCTGTTTGTCATGATAATATTGGTAACTGTATATTGTCAATGAATAAACAGAGGAAAAGGTTTGATTCACAGGATGTGATATACAGTTGAGTTGATTCTGTTTTTTTTTCTCTATCTTTTTCTTAAGCTCCCTCTTAATCTTCAGGCTCCCTGGTTACTTGCCTCCATCACCATACACTCACCCACCCACAACCTCCTCCTTTTTCAATGTAAATTATTGAATACCACCCTGAATATGTCAAACTTTTTGTGAAAAACCGGTTGACCGGTCACAAAGCATTTATATATAATATAAATCCAATTTATCTTGATTGCTGTTGCTTGTTTATTATATTGTTAACCGTCATCATAATCATTTATGATAAAATTGATGATATCACCTCTAAATGTAATATAATTTAGAGGGGGAATAGATCAGATTATCACAATAATAATAATGAAAACGATAAATTTGATAGAGAGATAGAGAGGGAGACTGATAATGAGTGAGAAAAAACTATGGAGAAGAAGAAGAAAAAAAAAGAATAGGATAATTGTGATTGTCATGCATAACAAAGTATCCTGGATATAATATAAAACTCTGTCAATGAATGGTAACCATTTTGAATAAATGAATTTTGATGAATAATAATGATAATAAATAAAGAGTAACAATGACAAACAAAAGATTCTGTCAACAAAAACGTAAAAATAATGATGCTAGAAAAAAAAACTAACCTCCAACCTCAAGACCAACATAATAACAACAGCAACAAATGATTGACTGACCATTTTCATTAGATTGTGTAGAGAACTGAAAACTTATCCTCTAATTGAATTAATCATTTATTATTATTATTATTACTTATGATTACTTAATACCCTTGACCATTATAATGATGATTATCATTGTTATTAGATGAAAAATTTTCTCCATCATTTTGTCTGATAATAATTGTGAAAATGTTAATAACTTTTCTTTTGCCACAATGACAATAATTGATAACAATAGCATGATGATAATCATGATGATAACATTGAATATTACATAATATCTAATACATTTTTTACTCTTGATCATTTTCTTAATTCAGTTGTGAAAATAAACATGAATGTCATGTGGAAGCGTCAACATCTAAATTTGGTGATGGTTGCCCTGGAAGTACAAAGTACCTTGAAGTTCATTATCAATGTATATCAGGTAAGAGTTTTATTGAAATATGATAACAATTAGTGGATGAACTTTGTGATGAAGGTTATTGATGATTATCATGAGTTTGTTTCATTGAAAATTTTTGATAACATTGATAGTAATCACTTTGCAAATTGTATGATTGTATCAACATGATTGGTTTGATTATCACAATGAACAAGAAAAATGATGAAGGTGAAAAGATGATATTGACTCTCCCTTAACCTCCTCCTATTTCTCCTCCCTTTTTATCATCCTCCCATTTTCACCTTAATCATGATAATCTCATGGTATATATTTGATCCATCAAATTGATTATTCATCTCTTCTTGTTGATATTATCACACAAACAAAAAGATAATTGAAATAATTATCATCGACTTTTTTTCCAGTCAAACTGGTCAACACTTTTTGTGCGAATGGGATGAGAAAACAAGAGAGAGAGAGAGAGAGAGAGAGAGAGAGAGAGAGATAAGTTTCAGATTGAGAATTGAGTTATCGAGGTGAAAGTTTCAATTTCATGTAATCATTTTGAGAATCTGTTGAATATTCAGATTATATCATATGATCATCAATGAGATTTACTTGTCATCTTTCAAGTTTCCCATGATAATATTGTTAATGTGTGGGAGAAACTCTTGTACTCTCTAGAGTAAAGTTTAGACAAGAAAAAGTAATATGTTGATTCTTAGTGATGATAATCAACAATTGATGAAGATTGTGAATTAATATCATCCTACTGTTGCATCACTCTGCGTGTGTGTGTCTCTCTCTCTCTCACCATTTTTGATTATCATTAGAACCCAAAATTGTCAACTAAAAATTGAACATTGAACAAAGATGAACAAGATGAAGGAAGGATAATAATAATGTTCATCACTTTTTTTTTGTTCATCTATTTGTTTGTCTGATTGTTTTGGTAGCATTTTCTGTCAGAAAGTATTATTATTATCATTATTCCTCCATCATTCTAATGATGGACACATGATATTCCCAAGTGAAGAGCTTAAAACATAATAATCTAATAACAATCATGAATTTATCTTCCCTAACCTTGAATTATATTCAACAATTCACCATATTTATGTTCATGTAATAGTAATAACATTTTCCAAGCATTTCATTCACTGATTAGATACACACTTGAACACTTCATCTTGATCCCTCTTCACTCACCTTCCCTGGCTTATCATCATCATCATCCTCCTCTTCCTCCTCCTACTCCTTCAATCTAATGATAGACTCACTTTAATAGACTCTCTCTCTCTCTCTCTCTCTTGCTCTCACTTTCTCAGTTAATTGTATATTTACCCAATTTATATTTTGGACAAACAATAATAATGATAATAGAAATGCTTGTAATTATCTATGGTAAGATTAGTCATTTTAATTACTCATTTAATGTGAACTTTATGGGATAATTATAGTTGATGAATGGAAGACAAATGATTTAATTGACTGTAAAAGTAATTAAACAATTAAGACTTTGTTAATTATTGATTTACTGTTTATTTTATCATTTCCTGTCAATTTCTTATGGATTATCACATCATCATATTGAATCAATTGTTTTCCCATTGTTGACACTTTGAGATTTGTTATTGTTTGAAATTTTATCACAATTTCAAAGTGATAATTTTGTTAGAGGAAGAGAAAGTTTTTTTTTCTCTTCTTCTCATTTTCCATGAAAAGTTCAATAATTTGAAGAAATATTGAAATGTAACTAAAACTTTTCCTTGTCATTGATACACGAGAAAAGAAAAAGTTGACAGGAACAAACATGGAATATCATGTTACCTGATTTTCCGTCAACAATAAACATTCATTTGGACACTTTTTCTAATTGTAAATTGAAAGTTATTCTTGTATCAGTTGCTTATTATTGAAAGAAAGAAGAAAAAAAATATTAATAAAATGAGAATTCTAATCAAATAATTGCAATTATATCAATGGAAAAGTTTCCAATGTAAAATGATATTGAAATATTATGACGATAACTCTTATTACCTTTCCTCTTTTGCATAGTTACCTGTTATTAGAGTACATGTATCATGATGATTATTTTTATTTTCATCATGTTGAATTCAATGTTGCAAAGAAAATAATTACCATGGAAACGATGATTTACTTTACAAGGGAAATCTCATATATATAAGAGCATTTTCTTCACTATTAAAATTCTCATAAGACTCATCATCATCATCATCTTTTTCTCCATGAAATGTAATATAATATCTGAGAGTTTTCATATTTTTTTTCCTTGGAAACAATCAGCAAATGAGTCAACAATATTATTAGTTCCGGAATCGCGATTCTCTGTGAAAATAGAAACAAGAAAAAAGTAAAGAATAATCAATTTGATAACCTTCATCTTCATCTTTCAACCTTGACCCTCAAAGTGATAACATGTTACCCTTTTTTCATTCAACTTGAAACTTTTGTCATCTTAATATTCATTTTCTCAATGTCAACATGAGCTCTCTCTCTCTCTCTCTCTCTGTTTGTTGATTATTATGTAAGAGGGAGACGATAAATTAATAGTAGATAATGAGAGAGAAAATCTCTCAGCCGGAAACAATGAGTATCTTATCCTCATTAATAACAGAATCATTATCATAATGATAATCGTTATCATCATCATTAACATTATCATCAATTTTATATCAACATGATTAGTTGTTTTCATCGCTTAATGAGTAATGAGTAAACTTGAAAAAAAATAAATGATTCATGTGGATTGACAGTATCAGGGGAAAAAAACATGAAAGCAAAGTCACATTTGAATCTTCATCTTATTTTCTTGTACAATCTCATGTTACCTTTTATCAGGATTAAAGGTAAAAGTAGATTACATTTACCTGGAAAAAATATACCAGAGACCTGAGAGTTATAACCTTTGTATCTCAGACATTTCTCTTATTTTGATGAATAGAAAATATTTATGTCAAAAAGGTAACTATATCTTTACCTTGATCTCTCTCTCTCTCTTGCTGTAGTTTTTATTGTGTTACCTGTGCACCTCTATATGTATTTACCTTGAGGCGATTTAATGTGAAGAAAAAAGTTGAAAATATATTTACAGGTAACAAGAGACTTTTGAATGATTGAAGAAATTGATAAAATTTGGAAATATATTAATTTCATTTCTCCAGGTAAATGGGATTGATGATGAAAAGATAACTCATCCTACTGAATTAATAATTTTGATGAAATTTTTATTTTTATCTCTATTCAATTGGATTTATTTTATTTTCTTCTAATTATTTGATGACAATTTATTAATTGCTCATAGATAAACTTATGATTAACTGACAATTACCAGTTTATCTAAGGTGTGGTTAATAGATTAAGATTAAGTTAAGAATCTCTCTCTCAATCTATGTAATTAAAGTTAATTTAGATCGATAATATTTTCCTATTTATTATTTATCATTATTATTATGATAAATTGCATCTTTGTAGGGACAAATTTTGTTTTTTGATGAATAGGAAACGGAAAATGATGATAATGGTGACGGTAAATTTTGTGAAAATTTCGCCTTGAAATTGAATGAGTTTTAAAATGTTCCACAATCTAATCCATCATCACCCACTTACACAATGAACTTACCTGTAACTAAACTCATCTTCATGATGATGACCTCTCTCTCTCTCTCTCATCAAATTCAGTTCAAACTACTATATTTTTTTAGGGAAAGTCCTTTTCTTACTTACCATGGTTCATGGAAATGATTATAATGATTGTTGAAAATAAATTGTTGTCCAATTTTAAATCTCTCTGCAATTAAAGTAATTGTTGGAGCAATTTGAAAATAATGAATATAATTACCATCAATAGTAATTATCTTGACCAATTTGTATAAACATGAAAATGTCAATAATTTATTATTCATTATTAATTCATGTTCTTGTGTTTATTTTATTTCATTTTTTTTCTAGAGCATAAAAGACAGCGACCTCGTCCGAACCGTCCTGGACATTTACCTACAACAACAACAACAACAACAACAACAAGCACAACTACAACAACTACTACAACTTTAGCTCCTTCCAGTGATATTAATGAATTTAAATTACCTTCAAGAGGTAATCAAAATGCAATAGATGATAAATCAAGTTCGAGTAAAGAGTCAACTGTATATAATAAGCCTAATCTTCCCTCAGTATCTGAGGATCCTTCATTGTATCAATCATCATTCTCATCATCATCATCATCGTCATCTACATTCTCACCATCTTCTTTATCATCAACTCCATCATCATTATCGCCATCAAATTGGCCTGATCATCCACCGTATGATGTATCTGTGCAATCATCTTCTTCACCTTTCCTACCTTCCCCTTTATTACCTTCATCTAAGTCAAATTCATCCTCATCCTCATCCTCATCATCATCATCATCTTATGGTCACTCTCCCAATGGAAGTGCCTTGTGTCCACCTGTAAATTCCCGAGGTCTTTTCTGGAACCGTACAGAACCCGGTACAGTTGTCCGTCAAAATTGTCCCTCATCTAGTGAAGGATGGGCTAAATGGTTTTGCTCAATTGATCCATTTGGATCGGTAGTTTGGATTAAACCGGAAGCAGATCTATCAGGATGTAAATCAAAATGGCTGATCACCGTTGAGAACAGAATGAGAGAGGAAGAGCCAATATTGAAAACAGCCTTTGAATTAGTAGAGGAAACCAAAGATCGTCCACTTTATGGAGGTGATTTGTCCCCTATCATTGATATTATTGGTCAACTTATCTCGAAACTTGAAACTGGATTATCAGATTATCCAGAAGATAAACAATTCACATTCGTCCAAGAAACTTTAAAAGTAAGACATTTCTTCAAATTTTGTCAACCAATTAGTTAAAACTCTAATTAATTACCACCACAAGCCCTCATCACTTACCTCTCTCTCTATCTTATCAAAGATTTTTTCAATCTATTCTCATGCACCACCATATATACAAACTGTATCAATTGACACCACCCGATATAATCTCTTTCCCACCCCAAAGCATATCTTTTACCAGCTCACACACACACACAGTAACCTCCTCATCTTATTCACAAATAATCAACCTTAAGCTTAATTTTAATCCAAACATGAGAAGCAATCAATTTGCTCAACAAACAGATCCAACAATCAATAAACAAATCAACATGATGATAATAATATATAAAAAAATTACGATTCCATTGAAATGAACATTAATCTCTGACATAGACTAGATTAGCATCATTATTTACTTTATTTTTTTTCTCCATCTCCATCTTCATCTCTCTCTCTCTCTCTCTCTCAATCATCATCATACTTAATAATCAATATAATTGTGAGATTAACTTTTTTTTTATTCTTTCTATTTCTTTATCAGATTATGCTGGATATCAGTAGTAATCTACTTGATGATATTCATCGAGATGCTTGGTATGATCTCTCACCAACTGAAAGAACTCGATCAGCTGCTGCCTTAATCAGTGAATTTGAAAGGATAACATTGATTTTCATGGAAACTGCTTCTTCTGGTGATTATTATCAACCAAGTAACAATCTATGTAAGTATTTATTTGTCTGTCGATACTCAATAATAATAATACTTGTGTCCAATCAATGGAAAATATATAATAACAACATGGAAAATATTAATAACAGAGTAGAAGATGATGAAGAAAAAATTGAAAAAAAACGATAATAATGATGAAAAGAGATTGCGAATATTATTATGAATGATTGGTAAGATAAATGAAGTAAAATAACAACACGAATAAGAATCAGAATGGAATAGAAATAAATACAAAATGATATTATAACCTATGGAAAATACTTGATGGTATTTGCTTCAATTTACCATCAATCTTTTTTCCCTTGCAAACTCATTTTCTTTAACAAACACTTTTCTTTTTCCTTCTGTCTCTCTCTCCATCCTCATCTTTTCTCCATCTTAAGATTTACCTTTACGTATTTTTTTATATTCCAATTCCTAGTAGACTTACATGTAAACCCTTAAAGAAAAGTTTTCTTTTTTCTTCTCCTCACCTTTCTCTTCATCATCTCTGGCTCGTTTTCTCTCTCTCTCTCTCTCTCTTGATAGAATTGGTTTTACAGGGAAAATAACAGAATTGTTTCTTTATCTTCCTATTAAATCTCTCTTAGAATCTTCATCTTTCTTGTTTGGTTTCTCTCTCTCTCTTAACCGACATCCTCTTCTTCATCTCTTGTCTAAATTGAATGGATTTCCCTTTAAATGGACTTTACTGTTCTCAGGATCAATCAGACAATCTCAATGATTTTTTTATTCTTATGTTTTTCATGTTGCATGAAGAAAAATAAAAACACCAAATAACAAGCAAAAGTGAGAGAGAAAGAAAGAAAGAGAAAGAGAAAGGTTAAGATGAAAAAGTTCTGGTTCAATTTTTTTTGTTCTCTTTTCAGGAAAATTATTGTAACCTAGTTTCAGTATTTCGGCTCTGTGAATTTCGAGAGGATAAACTGAATGTTTTGTCTGAATGTTATTGGAGAAAAAGTTTATATTTTCTTCATGAGGATGACAAAGATGAGAAAGAGAGAAAGGTGAAGAGAAAATTTATCAAAAATAATGGATAAGAAAAAAGGTAAAAACAATTGGCTGAAGAAATTGACTTTCTTCTTAAAATAAGAACAAAAAAGTTCTGAAAACAATTGAAAGTTGAATTTTTATTCCCTGAATGTGAACACCTACACCATGGTAGAATATGAATAATAAAGAACACCTCAAAAAGAATAAAACAAAAAATAAGAGAATCATCTTGAGAAAAAAATATAAAAATTCACTTTAAGTATTCGGTGGTTTTTGCTCAGTTCGTTTTTTATATATTCTTTATTGATGAACATTGAGAAGAAAAAAGATATTATTCAATTGGCATAATGTTCAGTTGAACTTTTCATGATATTAAGAAAAATGAAGAAAAACTCATTTACATTTCATGTAAATGATTCGTAATTTGTAATAATCATTTTCCATCTCGAATATCATAATAAGTTAAAACTCTTAATTTGATCAGTAAATTGTTCAATTTAAGTGTTGATTGTTAATGATTTTTTCATGATAGAAACATTAGAAATGATGAAGATGATATGGAAAAAATATTCTTCTATTTTTTTCTGCACTTTTTCATTGGGAAATTAACGGAAATCCTTAAATGGAATCGATTAAAACTTGTTAAACTTTTCCAATACTAATCACTAATCAGGAATACAAGTAAATCTATCGGCTTCATGAAGAAAGTTGAACCTCTTTTTTTTTACTTTCATGGGATTGGCAAAGTTTCATTCAGGTGAGATGTGAATGAATATAATTACTATCAACATTTACCTGAACATCTAAAGGGTAACCCCAGGCTAATTAAAGGTTCAATTGAAAACAAAAAAGGTAATATTATTTGTGGTGAAAAAAAAGATAAATATTATTAAGTGATGAATAATAATTTCCAATAAAGTGAATTGAACAATAATCATCGTAGCATTTGAATCATGTCAAATTTGAAGATTGATGTTGATTTCATTTCGTAATAAATTTATCACCCCCTACCCTTTGCCTTACCCATGATGATGAGATGATGATGGAAATTGTAACAACAAATTCAACAAATGCTATGATTTTATGGTGTCAAAGTTTCACTTCAATTTTGTTGATCTCAATTCAAGTTTTATTTTATAAAAAAATAATGTTTTTCTCCATAAAAAAACAAGCATGAATATTGATCGCTGGTCAAATGAAGGGCGGATAAGATGATTTATATTAATTTCTACAGGTAATCAGGTAACGCTTTTGATTGACAGTTTATTCCTGTAAACATCATTAAAAATGAAAGATAATAATCATTACTATCTAATAATAAACGATAAGATATTTAGATATTCACTTTCATCAATAATCATTATCACACATGGAAAATTAATCTTGACCGGATTTCCGTTGTTATTTCTGTTTATCTCATATAATAGATGCAGAAGCTTTTCCATCACCATTATTATTCATTCATTTTTTTTTCTTCGCCTGTTTATCTTTTATCATGTTGTCAGAATTCATCTCTCTCTCTTTCTCTCCTTTACCTGTTTTTTCCGAAGCGAAAAACAAAACAGTAATTTCCATCCACCAACAATAACCACCCACTAAATTGAACGATAATTTAAAGTAAATTAGTTAACAATTATTTCCAATGAAAAATTGACTCTCAATTCTTGTTACTTTTTATATAATTCATTTGAATGGCAATCCCTGTTTTCTTTATATGAAAAAAAAGAAACAAAGTTTATCGTAATTGCGAGTGTAGGAAGTTTGTATCTTTCATGGAAAAACTTATCGTTAATCTTTTTCCATAGAAAATCTTTACTATCCCTCGTTCTCTCTCTCTCTCTCTGTTATCATATTATTATTTGTTTTTCTTTTCTGTTAATTTACATTATTATTCTTATCACAATTTTAAATTACATTCGTTGTTTACTATATATCATATTCTACTTCGATTCTGTTTCGTATATAAACTTTGCCTATGATTACGCTCTCCCAATGAGCTTCACCTTTCACGCCCAGTCAATTTCATTCTGTTTGTTGTGTGAAATATTTTTTATCGCTCATCTTCATCTTCATCTTTAACATTATCAACATTGATCATCTCTCTCTCTCTCTCACACTCTCTCGCTCTCTCTCTCTCTCTTCCTCCCTCGTTAACCCAGTGATGCTTAGCAAAATGATGTTGATTGATGAATACCTTTGTGCCTTTTGCTGTTTTGATATCGCTTATGCTTATTTTAGCATATCAATGATAAATGTTTGTTCATTTTCATTTTCAGGTTTTTAACAAACTGAATAGTAATAAAAACAACAACAAGATTGATTGTATTTTGATTAGAGATTGAAAATGACATTTAACTGAGAAAAAATTATCATCTGATAAAAAGACTCACCTACTACCAATAATGGGATAGTGAGTGAGAAAATGAACAATCAACACATCATCATGATGATGATCATGAATCTAAGCAAAACAATGAGCATAAATAGACTCAAATTTCATTAGCTCGCTGCCATTTCAAGATGAATTCAATCAGCATAATTTGCAATAACATTTCCAGTCAACAGTTTTATTCAATTTTATTTTCAACTTTGAATTTCATATTTTCCAAGTTGTAGTAATTTTCTCATGCTCTTTTTTACCATCATATTGAATGTCAATAGTGCTTCTTATTCATGAATCAATTTTTCCTTTTTCGATAATAATAAACAGAATGGACAAAGTTTCATCTCTCTCTCTCTCTCTCTTTCTCTCTGATTATCAATATTCCTTTTTCGTGAATAGTCAAAAAGAACTGGACTTTTGATGATTTCGACAGAATATGGAAGCATAATAGAAACTGAAATGGACAGATTATCTATTATCTTGTATTACTTTTTTTTGCTATTATTCAATTCTTAAAGAGGTTACATTGATTTCTCATATTACAAGGAGAATATCATCTTATATCAAGTTAATATCTCTTTATATTCAATTCTCTCAACAATAGTTGTGTCCACATTTGGAACATGTTGATAGGATTAACATTTATCCTTGAGTAACTTTTCAAGAGGAGAGAACATTTTTCTCAGCTTTAAAAACGTATGATAATCAAAAGGAAATCGTAAAGAAGATGCTTGGTGATGATTATCAAAAGAAGCAAAAAGAAAGAAAGAAAGAAAAATAGACTTATGGATAATAAAATGTCGAGTGAAGGAAAAAAAGTTCTAATCGAAGTCTTTTTATGTAATAATATTATTGGGACAAAATTCGAACTTTTTTTCTAACAAGTTTTACTATTGATAATATACTCTTTTCTTTGCTATTTTATTATCCTGATATTAGTATTCGACCATTGGTCAGATGATGTTGATTGGATTCTGAGACTTTAATGATAATATTCTTATCTCTTTTGAAAATGCTCCAGGGGAATTATGAATTTCTGTTGATTTTCATGCTCTCATGGTTCTATTATTATTTAGTTATTCTGATCTCTTATCATCTTTGGTCAATATTAATAATATAAAAAAGGAATGAAATTCAAATAAGATTATCTCTTTTTTTGTCTTCTCGTTTGCTTTTTTTACTCAAGAAATTGTTATGACAATGACACTTTTCATTGATTCTGATGGGAATTCAATGTTTACCTTGATTAACAGAAACAAAAGTAAAGACATTCAACTGGATATATTGTTGATTCTGCATGAGAAATTGAATTACGATCATTTCTATTTCCTCTTGATCACCAATTGGATAAGTGTTAAGGTCATTGAGAAAGTCTCATGAAAGTGATGACCAGCAAATACAGTTAAAAATAAATAAACGTTCATTGTAAATATAATAACTTTTTGATTATCACTTGTCATCCTCATCTTTTTTCATCTTCAACCAATTGATAAACTTTCATCTTCCTCTTCATCTTGACAATTTTTTTCTTCTCAATTCTAATCATGATTTAAATTGTTTTCCTTTTCATTGATGATTTTCTGGCTTTTTTACTAATAAAAATCTCTTGTGATGATAAATTTGAAGATAATTTTTCTCTTCTCTTTTCTTTTCTCTCTCTCTCTCTCTCTCTACAGTTATGTCCGTTCATACTCATAGATTAGATCAACTGCCAAATGGTTTACGATTACCTAAGGAAAATGATAAAATTATTGACCAACTTCCGGTTGATTTATCAGTTTATGGTGGCGATATTGTGGATGATAAGAGTAACCCAATATATTTACCTCGAATTAGTTTATCTGATCTTACCCGTCGAAATATGGTTCGAGTTGGTTACATTGTTTATGGTAAAATGGGTCATCTTTTAGATCCTATTATAAGTGAACCATATGGTGGATCAATAATGTCACCATCATCATCATCACCATTAACATTTAATGATAACAAAGAAGAGGAACTCGATGAAAATGATAATGATCAACAAATTGTTGCAACAATTGTCAATTCTGATGTGGTTGGTGTTCTGGTTCCTAAGGAAAGATCATCTTCCATGATTCTATTACGAGAACCAATTGAAATTACATTTCGTCATTTGATCATTGAAAATATTACCAATGCTCGTTGTGTCTTTTGGGACACATCACAATGGTCAGAATTTGGTTGTACTACAATTCAATCAAATGACACGCATACAATTTGTAGATGTAATCATTTAACTAATTTCGCTGTTCTAGTTGATTTCACAAGGCAAGAGGTTTGTATATATAATCATCATCATCACAATCGCCACTCCCTTTCAATATTTTTCTTTGAGCATCCCAACCTGACCTTGACCTATTCGATGACCTTATATAATCCACTTCTTTATTTTCTTCCACTTTAAACTTCTCCTTCTCTCTTTCCTCATCATTTCCTTTTCCGTTTCAATTTCCTCTATTCTTACTTATTTACCTTTTTTTTTTGTTCTCTTAACTTTCTGTTTTCTATCAAACTAAACTTCCAATATCGATCATTATTATGGATTAAAAGATTACTGGATTACATGGATTAATACTCCATAGTATCACTCAAATTGGTTGTATTGTATCATCATTTTGTCTCTGTATTTGCCTTGTAACATTTATCGTTTTTAGGTGAGTAATTAATTTATCAATCGTAATCAATTGGAGCAATTAAATTGTCCAACCTACCAAATCTTTTGCTGATAATTTGAGTGTCTAATTAAATTGTTTGAAACTTGTTTTTCCCTCTTTCGTTGATCATCATTTCGTTAATTACTGTTAACAGTTTGATTGTTTCAACAAAAAAAAACAAACTTACAGTTTATATGGAGAGAAGTGATTAAAATGATCAATAATAATTTGCTATTTAGAG
Organism: Panonychus citri; assembly: GCF_014898815.1. NCBI lineage: Eukaryota > Metazoa > Arthropoda > Arachnida > Trombidiformes > Tetranychidae > Panonychus > Panonychus citri. The sequence continues at coordinate 420,474 of NW_026515495.1, forward strand.
TAATTATTATCAATTGTTGACACAAAATTAACAATCAATCAAACTGTATGAGAGTTTTATCCTCTTTCAAGTTAATTCTGGGTCACTAATTGGAAACAGTGAACAATTTAAATCAGTCCTTGATCCTCTCTCTCTCTCTCTCTCTCTCTCTCTCTCTCTCTCTCTCTCTCTCTCTCACCTCACACACCCAATTTAAAAAAGAAACACAAACATCCGAGAGAAAAGTTTTTCCATTTGGTTGTAACTCCAATGCAAATACAACTAATCATCAAACTTGATTCTCTTTCACTCTTATATTGATTGAGAGTAAATTGATTTACTCTCAATCCAAATAATGAAAAACAGAGTAGGAGGAGGAGGCTGAGAGTATAATACATTTCGGTGTGAGCATCACCTTAAAATTTGATTCTTAATTGCGTAGGATTGAATAATCGCTCCGGTAGATTAGCTGAAAATTAGTAGAAAAGAAGAAGAAAAAAAAAATCTTTGATTAATCTTCTTTTTCGGTGTTAAAAGTTTAATCCTTCATTTTTTTCTAGTCGTTGATCTTGAAAGGTAAACATATGAGAAGATATTATTTACTAAATAACAATTAAGTCAACAGAAGCTTCATCTCCATCTCCATCCTCATCTTCATCTTCATCTTCATTAATAGTTTAGAGGTGAAAAACTAATTAACCTTTTTTTTTGCTTGTTTCAGATAATCACTATTCACTTGATAGCCTCGAGTTAATTTTCAATGTCAGTTAATCAAAGTTGATTCTTATTAAATTGATTCCTCTTGATCATTAATTTCTCATATAATCAATTGTCTTATTTTCACTAATCAAATACTAAGCCAAAAATTAAGCTCAACAATTAATCAGAATCATTTTTTTTTCTCACTCCTCAAAATTAAACAAAAACGTTAATTGTTGGTTTTAATATAAAGCAAAATTAACCTTAAACTAACCTTTAAAATGATTAGAAAAGATTAATTTTCTAATCAAATTAAGATTTGTAATCTTAAATAATCAATAAATTATCAAACGATATCTTTATTAGATCATAATTATTATGAGAATTAAATTTTTCATGAAACAAAATCAACAATTAATCTGATAAACTTTAAATTCAACTGATTAGATTGAAAATCTAATTGAATAATTTGTTAAAACGATACAATAAAAATTATCAATTTAATTGCAAGTTTTTTCTCAATTGATTAAATCATAAGTTTCCTATTTTTTTTGCCACTCAATTCTAATGATAATCAATTAATCAAAACTAATGATTGTTAGATTGTTATTTGTATAACAAGGAAGGGAAATTAATTTAATTGATTAGTGAAAATGGATTGGAAAAAGGAAACGAGGATAAAGTGACACAATTAACAGAGATTAAAGGGCTTTTCCATTAACTAATTTTTAAAACCAATTTGATTAATCTGAATTATGGTGAGTTTTTTAGATAAGATTATCTAATCATCACTACGATTAGATTACTTGTTGGTTATTTGAAAAGCACAGTGGAAGCTACGGCAAAAAGTTAATGGAAAAGGTAAAGCTCGGTTATTTTTCACAATCAGCTGACAATTAACCAACCAGCTGATATTTTAACCAACATTAGTAGTTAAAAAAAGGCTTCACTGGCACAGAAAGAGAAGAAAGAGAAGAAAGAGAAAAAGAAAGAGAAAGAGTAAGAGAAAATAAAAAGTAAGAGAAAAGAAAGAGAAAAAGAAAGAGAAGGGGTAAGCACCAGTTCTTCCCTCTTTTGACCTAGATTTGACCTTAAACTGTGTAATATAAAGGTAAAAAGTCTATGAATAATAGTGGTAAAACTTTAAAATGTCTTATACCAATTTTTTAACACATGTTGAAACTGTAGACGGTGTTGTCTATACAATTTCATTAAAAGGAAAGTATAAATATAATAATCATTTTTTCTTTACTGTGTACGTAAGTTATATTTTAAATGGAGTGGAGGTGATATCGAAGATCCCTTTCTATGAATTTGATGAAATACGATTATCTATTATTGGTGGTAAATCCAACTATGTTCACATAAATAAACTTGTATCGTATACAACTTTAAGTGATGGTGGACTTCAACTTCGAGTAAAATCAAAGGATTACTATTGGCCATTTGAGTTGGTGAAAATAATTAAAGAAGGAAAATTTGTTGAAAACATTGGAAAGATAAGTCGTAAATGTGGACAAGGATACGCAAATAAACATGCTCCTAGGGTAATTGGATGGAAAGATACTAGTGACATTGAACCTACTACACCTGGTATCCAAACTCACATATTCAATTTGGGAAAATATTATTTGAAAAACGGTGACCATTATTCAATTGACATTGAAGCTAAAACAACAGAAACGCTCGAGAGATGGTACCCAAGAATCTTGATTCGATATGATAACGAAAAATCAGAGAAACAATTGGATTTGAAGATCATTGATTTGTTTGCGTTGAGAAACTACTTGATTCAATTTGACCAAACTGGTGATTATCAGGATTTATACCTTGGAAAGGCTAAACCGACAGTAGTTGCAGAAGGTGATCCAATAAACAAGTTGGTGTTAACCCTGGATGATATTTCGATGGGACTGGATATAGGTTTCATTTCGTATATCATCAAAGGGAAATTTCTCGACTATATGGTTAAGCTATTGCGAGCTCTAAATTATGAGGCGGAGCCAATGTCATACATTCGATACTGGTTTTTTAAGGGAGTCATGATACTGGATGATGGAGTGAGTCGACTATAAAAACCAATGTAAGAGCTCACTGAGCTCAGTTTAACAATAAACGTTTTCTCATAATTATCGTTTACTTTATTGATCGTGTAAAATGTCCTATAAGTGTACACATTGTCGACGAAAGTTTAAAATTTTAACAAAGTTTAAACAACATGTAGAAAAATGTGAGAAAGAAGAGATGAATGATTTAGTACAACATCCAAAGTTTAATTTATCAAAAAGTGCTTTCAATAATACTTTTGGAGTTTACTCTATGCGTGATGTAGACACTAATGATGTTGATACACTATTTTCTAATGAAAATTCATCTTTAACAAGTCTTCTAGAAGATTTAGTGACTAAATTGGAATGTATAAAACTAACAATTGGTGTTTGGTTTGTTTTAGAGAGACCAAGTAAGGATGATGGTGAAGATGAGAAAAAAACTGTTTACATCAATTCATCAAAAAAGGTTTTGTGTAATGATGATTATATTCATCATTTTCTTGGTGAATGCTCACAAGAAATCGATGCTAAATTGGATGTGTTTACTCAAGAAGGAAGTGGTTGGAGTGTTCACTCAATTAAGGATGTGGAAGTACATTTAGTTAAATATGAACCACATCAAGGAGGATGTAAATCGTGTCAATTACCAAAAAATATAAACAATAAAAAAGCTATCATCAATATGGATTGTACAACGGACTGTTTCATGTACTGTGTTTTGGCAGCTTTACATCCAGTTGATAGAAATCGACAAAGAGTGTTTCAATATGATCTACAGAGTTGGAGGTATGATTTCTCAAGTTGTCGTGGTGAAGTGAAAATCAATCAAATCAACAAATTTGAAAAGACAAACAACATCTCAGTGAATGTTTACACTTTATCTTTAAACGAGAAAAACATTTTACCATTTAGGATAACAAGTGAATTGAAAGATAAACATGTGAATCTACTTTTACATGACAATCATTACTTTCTTATTTCAAACTTTGATCGTTTGTTAAATTTCAGAGGAAAACATGGTGATAAACATTGTTTGAATTGTCTTCATGGATTTCGTACATCAGAAAAATTAATGAATCATCAACAAAATTGTTTTAAAAGATCACCACAACAAGTTGAGTTACCAGAAAAAGGAGCAACGATTAAGTTTAAAGATTATAAAAAAATGTTCAAATATCCTTTCATCATTTATTCAGATTTTGAAACATTAGCGACAAAGTTACCACATGAAAACAAAAACTCTTTTGCTTATCAAGAACATAAACCTTGTTCATATGGTTTTGTGGTAGTTGATTATAAAGGTGATGTTATTTTAAAAGATTTCTATCGTGGATTGGATGCTGACTCAATGTTTATGAAAACACTTATAGCTGTACAAATGGAATTGTATCGTTTGTATGATAAACTTCAAAAACCATTATACTTGTCATTGGAAGAAGAAGCAAGATTCTATATTGAGGATAAATGTCACATTTGTGGTTATGGTTTTGATCATGATAGTGAAAAAGTGAGAGATCATGATCATATGACTGGTGAATTTAGAGGACCAGCACATAATGCATGTAACTTACAATGGAAATGGGATTATAAAATACCAGTTGTATTTCATAATTTAAAAAATTTTGATGGTCATTTATTAATACAAGCTGTTGATAACGATTTATTCACAAAGATTGATTGTATACCACAAACAATCGACAAATATTTGTCAATACAAATGGACTCATTTATATTCATTGACTCACTCGCTTTTTTACCATCAAGTCTTGATAATTTAGCCAAGAACCTGGATAGAGGAGATAAAGTTAAAATACTTGAACAAATATTCACGGATGGAAACATTGAAATGTTATTGGGTAAAGCTTGCTTACCTTATGAATATTTGGATTGTATATCCCGATTTGATGAGCCATCTTTACCACCAATAGATGCATTCTTCTCATCATTAAATAACAGTGGGATTAGTGTTGAAGTATATGAGCGAATGAATAAGATCTTTAAAGAGTTTAACTGTTCAACACTTGGTGAATTTCACGATATATATTTGAAAGTGGATGTTTGTTTATTAGCTGCTGTATTTGAAAACTTTAGAAAAATGAGTTTAAGTGAATTTGGATTAGACCCAGCCAACTTCTTTTCGACACCTGGATTAACTTGGATGGCAGCACTTAAGATGACTAAAGTTCGATTGGATCATATAACTGATATTGATATGTTGATGATGATTGAGAATGGTATTCGTGGTGGTGCATCAGCAATGACATGACATGCTAATCCAAGTTGTCCTGATTATAATTCAAATGAACCAAAAAGTTTTATTACTTACTTGGACGTGAATAACCTTTACGGGTACGCACTCAAACAAAAACTTCCATATGGTAAATTCAAAATGGAAAAAGAAGAAAACTTTTCATCAATAATGGAAGAAATAAAAAGAGGTGAACAAAAAAAGGGATATATATTAGAAGTGGATTTAGATTATCCGAAAGATCTTCATGATTGGCATGATGATTATCCTTTGGCAGTTGAACAAATGACAATTGAAAAAGAAAATTTGAGTCCTTACCAAACATCATTAATTACAAAATTGGAATCGTTGGGTAAAAAAAGAGTTGCTGGTAAAAAGTTGACACCAAATTTGTTGAAAAAGGAAAAATATGTTATTCATTATCGTAATTTAAAATATTACATGGACAAAGGATTAATATTGGAAAAAATTCATAGAATAATTAGTTTCGAAGAAGTTGCATGGTTACAACCATATATCGACTTGTGTACAAGTAAACGACAACAATCCAAGACGAATTTTGAAAAAGATTTTTGGAAATTAATGGTCAATTCACTTTATGGAAAAAGTATTGAAAATAAAAGAAAACATTCAAAGGTTATATTTTTAACAAACCAGAAACAGATAAATAAAGTGGTAAACAAACCTTTGTTTGATCAGTTTTCAATAATAAATGAAAACTTTGTGATAGCAAAGCTTCGAAGACCAAAAGTATATCTGGATAAACCAATAGCTGTTGGATTTAGTGTACTGGAATTTGCCAAGTTACATATGTATCAATTACATTATGATACATTCAAATCACATTATGGAAACAATATCAAACTTTTGTATACAGACACGGACAGTTTTATTTACCACATGAAGACGGAAGATTTACATGTAGATTTGGGAAGGTTCAAGGACATTATGGACTTTTGTGATTATCCAGAAGAACATTGGCTTCACAATACACAAAATAAAAAGAAACTTGGATATTTAAAGGATGAAATGAATGGATCACAAATATATGAAGTAATTGCATTAAAATCTAAAATGTATGTTATTGTATCCGATGAAGGAGAAAAGAAAAGATCAAAAGGAACACAAAGATGTATAGTTGAAAAACAATTGACAAGAGACCAGTATTATAATTGTTTGTATAATGAAGAAATATTTTATAATGTTAATCATAGATTAGAAAGTAAGGAACACAAGATCAGAGCAATTCAAGTTAAAAAGATTTCATTGAGTCCACTTGATGATAAGCGATGGGCCATAGACAATGTAAACACACATGCCTTTGGACATTATTCAACAATTAAAGAATAAAATGTACTTACATTAATTGTTTCTAATTGTAATAATAAAGATGATTGGAATGAGAAGTAATATGATGACCAATAAATAATCCAAATCATTTGAACAATTGTTGATACATATGTTGAATTCACTAATCACATAAAGATCCGAATGGTTAACTTCACAATAATCCAATTGGTTCAAAACACAGTAATCCGAGTGGTTGTTATATATTAAAGATGAATTTTCACATTTATTGTTGAAACTAAATGATGAACAATTTTTAAAACATTTGTTTAGTTGACTGTTTAAAATATAACTAATGATAAAAATAACTAAATAGTTTATAAATTTAAACATTGTAAAAAAGAACTTTAGTCTAAGAAAGTTTAAAAGAAAATGAAACCTAAATCTAAAAAGTTTAGAAATTATAAGAAGAACTATACTAATTCAAACTCAAGATAGAAGTGATAGAAATATACTAAAGTTAAAAAAAAGAAAAGTTAATTCTAAGAAAGTCTAAAGTATAATGAAGTTGACAACATAAACTAACTTGAAAATTTTGTTTTGAGTGAGCATTAACAAAGTTTGGAAGATAAAATAGGTGGAGAGTAAAATTTTGTTGACGCGCTATAGGTCGATCCTCTGTAAGGCGTTGCTGCGCGTTAGGGAGCAAACGTCTAACAGACATAGGCGAGGGAGCTAAATGAAAATCAACTTAGTTTAGTTTAGTTTGTTAACAATTTTTTTCATTTAACATCTCTCTTTCGTTTAGATTAGATGTAAAATTTCTTTTCTCAATCTTTTAACTTTAATCTTTTTTAACAATATATAGTTTAGGTTAGACTTTTATATCATCACTTTAGTTTCTGACTTCATCGAGTAAACATCAATATAACAATTGTGTAGTCTTCAATTATAAACAGTGTTCATCTATATTTCAATCATCAACAAGGAAACAACTTTAAACTTTTACCATTTGGATTTATTGTGTTTATACCATTTGGATTATTGTGTTTTTACCATTTTGGATTATTTCATATTCATCATTTGGTACACTTGGAAAAACAAGGTAAGACAAACTTTTGTAATCAAGTGAATTCTTTGGTGATATATTTCTCTTAACTTTTTTTCCAATTGATTTTTTTCCAATTGATTTTTTTCCAATTGATTTTTTCCAATTGATTTTTTTCCCATTGATTTTTTTCCATTGATCTTTTATCATACCATTTGGATTGTGTTTTGTTTATACATTTTATGTATTTACTGATTTTCTTTTTTTGGTGTTTACACTATTTGTGTTTTAACTAATCTTTTTTTTTGTTAATCTTTTTTTTTCGTTAACCTTTTTGTTAATCTTTTTTGTTAACCTTTTTTTCAATATTCTTTTTGAATTACTTTTTGGATTATTGTTCTAATTTGTATTTACGTTTTGTTTTATATTTAAGAACCCTGGCTTGTGTCAATTCAAAAAGTGTTAACTTGGATAAAACTGTAAACTACGTTGACATTGTTTTTAAACTTGAAGAGTTTGTTCAAATATTTCCCGAGATTGTATTAAGTGAACATAACTATTCTATTCCTGTGAAATCATTCAAACCATTAAAAAAGAAAAGGTCTGTTTGGTCTGTCAAGTCTCTACTTAAAACTTCAATTAAACCATCGAGATATTGGAATCATAGTGACAGTGAAATTGAATCTTCTTTTTTTCGACAACTATCTGAACTTTCTTTTTAAACCTGGCTCTTTATTCATTTAACAACGACACTAATAGCTTTATTATTTACTCAACTCCAGTATCATCTCCAATTAATATACGTTATATTGTCCCATCTGGTATTTTTCGTGAATTTAATTTAATAACAATCAATAATCCTGATCCAAGAGAACTTTTACCTCCAGGTAGTTATTCTTCTGATTCTGAATCATCAAGTGAACTTGAACAGTTATCACCTTGTTCATCCATATCATCAGTATCATCAAACTTTTCAACTTGCAGTACTACAACTGTAGAGTCAACATATTCTTTATTGAACTCTGAAAGTGAAACTGAAAGTGAACCTGAGTTTATTCCAATACGTTGGACAGAAGCCGATTTCCAAGACTACAGAGAAGCATTGTCTGAATCTACTGGTTCTGGAAGATCATCAACATCATTATTACTCTGGTCTTACCACCCTTCTCGTGAATCATCTCCTGTTCCATCAACAATTTCCAGTTGGTCTGAACCAAATTCATCAATCACCAATTCATCTAATCCATCACCTGAACCAACTGATTAAGGTATGTCTCTCGAAAACACTTCATCATTTGATCACAAGACAGAATGTAACTGTTCACGGTTAGCTTTAGCTCTTGAGGTGATTAGTAGAGAGGTTGGATGTAAAAATAATAGATTGGAACATGTAAATAGAGAGATGTATCGAGGTTATGAATCAATTGTTAAAAAACTCTCCGATGAAAAGAAAGACAATGCTGAACTTAGACTCAGATTGGCTATGCAGTCGGTAATAATTAAAGAATACAAAGACCACAGAGAAAGATTTGCTCCAGCATACTCAATGGTAGAAGGTCTTTATAAATACATAGCGATTTTGGAAGATTTCATTCACGTCAACACAGTGCCTGATAAAACTAAGAAAAGAAAACTTGAATAAATCTATTTATTTTTCCACCAGATCCATTTGAAAGGGACTATTAGTCGAGTTAACATAATGTCACTTGAAGAAGATGCAATTTATTGGACAAATTGTTCAAAATGTCGTGATGATTGTAAATGTTCACGATTAGGATTAGCTCTCGAAGTAGTTCACCGTGAAGTGGCTATAAAAAACTATAAATTGGTTGAACGAAACTCCAAACTTGAGAGACTTTGTGAAATTATGATTAAAAAGGTTGATGAATTACGATCTTATAATCAGACGTTACGAGATCAACTTGCTGTTAAAGATGCATCAATAAGAGAACTCACTAATAACAGATCATCTAATCCTCTCGACAAAGGTTTATTCAATTATATTTCTATACTTGAAAGTTTCATTCACAAGACTCATGGTCCACATGATATTGTTTTTGATTCTGGATTTGAAGGTGTTCAAGTTATCAAACGTATTTAATCGTTTGTAACACAATAATTCTGAAACTTTTCAAACATATTTAATCATTTGTATCACAACAATTTTGAAACTTTTCAAACATATTTAATCAATTTATAATCATTTGTATCAGAACAATTTTGAAATTTATCAAAAAACAATGTAACCTTTGGACAATATTTAAGAAACATTATACAATAAAATCCACATAACGTACTTAAATCACCTTGTAATTTATTTTCCGTGTAATACCATCCATTAGGGCTATTTCTTTCGATAAAAGTTTCAATATCTGGTGTTGGTGGTCTTCCAAATGAGTCAAAATAGACTGTCGATCCATTTTTTGAGAATAAATAGAAACCCAATGACTTCCATCTTTCCATGATTCATCCAAATTGACAATAATTTTGAAAGGTTTAGGTAATAAGACAAAAGGTAAACGATTCTGTGGAAATACACCATAAAAATCTTTATCCTTTTTCATTAAATGGATTAAATCCAAAGTAGTCAACATGATTACCAATCAATTGTTACATTACGATATTTATCAATTTGAATGAGATTATCAAATTGAGCAAATACAATCATATGTATTGGTGATTTCAACGGTTCTGCAAATCTTGTTTCAATTTTTAAGGTTCCTCTTTTCAATAAGCTTAATGTCCCAGATTCTGAGCCAATAGTACCATCTTGAGTATAATCAAAAGCGAACAGTGTATTCCCTTCTTTATATTGATCATACTTTAGTTTCAACATTGATAATCCATGGAATTGATTAGTGTTACGATACAAATCAACAAATTCTCTCAAATATAAATCATTTTTGAAATTGGGTTCATAAGGTTGTGAAGGAATATTTACACCATTTACTTGTGATCCAATTGAATTGAGTTCAAAGTTTTGAAATTTAAATGGTGATTCAGTTTCTTTTCCATTGAATGAATCATTACTTACAAATCCAACAATGATCCTTCTAGGTATTACACCAGAGAAAACATTTTCAAATATTGCTGTTGTATTTGAAGCTGGAATAGTAAAGGTTTTTACTAAATTTCTTGTAATAAAATAATTAGTCGGAGCCTTTTGTAAACCTTCTTGGATTCCAATGTCAGCATCAGGGAATAGTTTAACTCTTCGGAGATGAACACTTAGGTCAGTAATATTGATGGTAAACTTTTTATTTTGATTACCGACCAAACCAAATGTATTTTTGTTTCGAGAAAATTTAAGTTGAAGTGGAAGATTATTAAGTAATAAATTATTTTGAGAAGCTAAAGGCGAATGTAATTTGAAATATAATTCAAATGGTTTTGTTATTCTTGATTTCCTATTTGTATCTTCATCCCATAGAGTTCCAGCAGCATCAGCTTTACCAATATGTTTGAATATTAAATCTTCAATGTGAGCAATGTAATGATATCTACCATTAGCTTGAGTTGTATTAACTGAACCAACATATAAATCAACTTGATCAAATAAACAAGTACCGAAACCATTTATCACATTGATATCATCAGTTGTAGCTGGATTTTTCTTGTCTGTATTCTTAATATCCAATTTCACATGAATCATTGTTTCTGACAAGTCAGTAAAATCTTCTGTTGGTGGGATGGTAATATCATAAGTTGTTGCATTATCTAAGGTTGAAGTCGGTCGAAAAGTCACATCATAAACAGACTCAATAGCAAGTTGCGTAGGAGGTACAGAAAAAACTTCCAAATTTGATAAAGTTGCAGGAATAGATTTATGATGTAAGTAATCCATCATCTGAAAATATCTCTTATTATTCTTCGTTTTACTTTCTTTTTTATTGTTTTTTTAACTTTCTTTCGAGGTTTTGACTTGCTTCTTCGCTTACGCTTTCGCGCTTTATATAGTCTTCCTGTTCCAATTTGATCTACAGCGTTTGATAATTTTTCAAGACCCTCTTTAGCAGCAGTCTTTGATCCTTCTTTAAATCTATTTTTAACAGATGACTTGAAATTCTGATTAGCTAAGACATCAGCACCTACAGCCATACCAGTTGATAATAAATGTTTTCCTAAAAACTTAAGTAAAGGAATCCCGAATTTACCTAATATTGTACCAAAACCAAATCCACCAGTTTGATAAGGTACCCACGATAGATTTTAATATCACTTAACCCCCCACCGGCTTGATTGATATAATAAGCACGTAAATTACAATCACTAGGACAATATTTTCGTTTTGAAGACATGATTATACTTTATTAAAATACATTTAGGCTTTATATAGAGCTTCTTCGAGGTCTGAAATGTAATGTAAGATAAACAGTACCATAATCAAATGCAATCGAACTTCCAGTTTCATCACGTAACATTACAGATACACTAGAAATCCTTTGATGACGTACAGGGAAATATATTGGTTTAATAAATGTATGTCCAAGAATTCTCGGTTCATTTTCTTTCCAGAGAGCAACAACTCTAAGTGAGTTGGCCATTACATCTCCTACATGATGCTCGGAAATTATGTCACAATAAATGAACATTAAATTATTAGTAAGATGTTTGTCATGATAATATTTAGCTCTGATCATCGCACTGAAATCTTTTGATTCTTCCAAATAGTCTACGGGTTCGAATCCCAGCAGTCGAAGAAAATTATGATCCTTGAAAACAATATTTAAACGAGCAGTCATGTTTTCACCAGCCAATGTCTCATATTCAACTGATCCTGGGTAAATTGTTACAATTTTCCTATTATCAATTGGTTGTTGACTTAAACTTACAGAAGGTAAATTCAATTTAGATGTTTTTCCAAAATCCTCAATAGCTTTTGAAACACCTTCATGTGTTTTTACTACCTTGTTCAATACATCACAAATGTCAGATAAAGTATCTTCTTGTTTATAAACAAACTCGATATCTTCCCACATTGGAGATCCATTCAATAGTATATCAAATGAACTTTTCTTTGTTTGTTTATTGAAAACCAAGGTAGGATGGAAAAGTTCGATAATGGCACATTCATATTCACGATCCAATTCAATAGGAACCAATAATTCATTTGTAAAAGAACCAAGATAATTTTGAGGATGAATTTGTACTGAAGCATTTGAGATTAAATCAATAGTAAACTCAGTCATCTTCAGCCGGATTATATGGTGATGTTGTACTAGGTTTTGTTTCTCGGGGGGGTTCTAGTTTCTTGTTCAAAGGCTCAGACGCCAACTGTTCTGTTTTAACTGGAACATCCAAAGTCTTTGATTGAATTAAAGTTCTATTAATAGATTGAAGAGTATCCAATAGTTCAAAATTTGTCTTTGGTTTTGTTTCCAATATATTTTAGCAATATTTTGTAGATTTTGAAGTAATTGATAATCAGCTTTTGGTGCTGTTATATTTGTAGATATTGTTTTGAGAACCTCCAATAACTGAGAATCAGTATGTTGAATACTTTGAACGGGTTTATATTGTCTTGTAATTATCAGTGTTATCGCAAGGTCCATACGACGGAAATTTCTCAATCTTGTAAATGTAGTATTTGTTACTTTAAAGACAATAGAATCAAATGATTTTTTAGTTACTGGTACATTATACGTTCCATCAAATTGAATATAATCTTTTGAACTTGGTAATACACAAAGAGGTTTAGCAGCAATATCTGCAGAAAGAATAAAAGCTGAAGGATCAAGTTCATAAGGTGCATATGTATAATATTTATCATCAAATGTTGCCGTCACTATGAACTCATTCAATCCAAATAAATCGAAACCAATATCACTTAGAAAAGAATTGTTAGATGTAGAAAAGGTGAATCTCTTTCCAATAAAATTTCCATTAATATCATTAGTATGGTTGACCAAACCACAATAAAGATAACCGTTTATATAGTCAAAAGTAGGTAATACATGAGTTTTTCTCTTTTCACCAAGTATAACGTAAATTGAAATATTTATATTATTTGCCAACTTTTTTGGTTCATGATCATCTAAAAATCGTATTGTAGTAGGTTTATCATCACCATCAAAAGTGAATGAAATTGATTGCATTTGTTTATATTTTGATCCATATGAACATGATGATACGTGAACATTGTAGTCAATATTTTCATCCAAATTGATCTTTTCATCTAATGTAACTTGATAATCATCATACGAGTTTGTATTACAAATTAACGTTAATTTATTCATTTATCCAAAAGTCGTATTTTTCAGGGTATCCAATATAATGAACGAGGTATTTCTTTCTACCATTTGATTGAATATACTCAGTTACCCTTGCTTTATATTGTTTTGGTTCATCAACAGCAACAAGTTCTTCTGGGTAAAATATTGATGTAATTGGTTCATTATCTAAATCTTTAAGACGATAAACATACTTGTGTGGAGTCTTTTTCCTTTGAACAATTTTGAATATCTCTTCATTAAAATTTTCAGTAGTTCCTTTTTCAAATGCACCCTTCTCACGGGACATTCGAACATATTCTTCGTTGGCCAATTTATCCACGACTTTTTTAGCAGGTTTCACTTTAAGATTTTTGATTACAGTTGCTTCATTATCTTTTGTTACTTCTTCTGGGGTCATTTTTATACTTCGGTGATAAGATCGATTATATCCAGTTAATATTGAAGGTAAAACATCAATAAATCTTTTTGTGTTGTTGTGATATAAATATCGATATATTCTACTTCTTAATGTCCTATTAAATCTTTCTGCAATAGCACATTTGATCACACCGTCAGTTGTTGTGAAGAAATTGATTCCATATTTAACCATTAAATCTTTGAAAATTTTGTTTTTAAATTCTTTTCCTTGATCTGTTTGAATTTTCTTTGGAACTCTACCACTATCGAAAATTGATTCCATAGCATCCGCTGTTGTTTTTCCAGATTTATCTTTTTGTGGAATAGCCCATGCATACCTACTCAACACGTCAACAACAACTAGAATATATCGATATCCATCATTGTACTTGGCAAACCAAGTCATATCTAATAAATCAGCTTGCCATTGATGATCAATGTTGATAGCTAAAATTGGTAATCTTTTAAATTTTGTTTTTATTTGTTTGAAAAGAGAATATGTATTTTGTTTCTTAAGCCAATTTTTGACGTTATTAATTGATAATTCAGGTAAAATCTTCTTAGCCTCATAGTAAAGTTTGTAACCACCTCCGAAAGACGCTGGATGAGCTGGATCATAGTAAATTTCACTCAAAACTTTTTCAATTCGTTCCATATAATTTTTCCACCACCTTTTTGTAACTTTTGCAAGTGTCTCTTAACCTCTTTATTCTTTATATCGACTTTAGTCTTCTTTGATGTCAATTCATTAATCACTTCTTCATATCCTAATGGTTTACGTCTTTTCCGTTGTTCAGAGTTGTTGAAATATTTTAATAAATCATTTATATTACTTTGTGGAATTGGTTCCTTTTTATCGTCTAAAATTTCACCTTTATCATTCACAATATCTTTCAACTCTTGACGTATTGATGGTTCAGGTTGTGATTCCAAAGCATCTTCAAATTCATCTTCAGGTTCTTCTTTTTTAACAATTGTTGGATGATTAGAATTTATTAAATCAATCATATTTTCACTTGGTTTATTGAGAATCTTTGCTAATGAAGCTTGTTTAACTAAATTGGAAGAGGGTTGTTTCAATGCAATTGTAATTGCGTCACTTTTTTGAGATTTCAATTGAAGATATTCGTTTTCTGGAATCAGAACCATCTTTGTAAATGCGTTCATTTTTAGGTGTTAAAAACGATAATGCTGGATTCAAAGCTGTATGTAATTTATCACTAGTTTTGTATAATAATAACCTACGTCTTTTCAATGTTGTTGACTTTTTACTTAGTTCACGTAATGAATCTTTATATTGGTTCAATTTATTCCGATGTTTAGGTTTAATTGGGATATTACCGAGTAAAATGTTACGTATAATTTCACAAATGGCATAAATTACTCTTTTCGAACACTTTAATAATATCTTTTCAAAGTCAGGAATATTTCTCAATTGTAAAAGTTTTTCAAGTAGTGGTAAACACTCGATACATCCTTTAAGACCCATTTTTATTTTGACAAATCAATCATAAATACTTTATATAGAATAAACAGTTATCGGTGAAGTCCAAATGTTTGACATTAATCGTATTTCCTCTGGAGTATCTGGTTTACAATCTACGAATAAATATGAATATGGAGCAATCGTTGCATCGTTGAATATCTTTTGAAACATTTTTGTCTTATTAGGATACATTTGACGTCCAATATTACTTGCTAAACTTTTATCTCTAGGGTTTTTAAACATGACAATATAATGTGAATTTAGTGTAATGTTTCTCATTTCTTTACCTTTAGCAAAAAAGTTTTGAACAAGTAAAATCACTGATAAATTACGATGATGACTTCCTTTTGTAAATAAATTTGCAATCAATTGACTGTTTGTTGATTCATTCATCAAATCATCTATGATTATCCAAGTTGGTTCATTTGTTCCTCCCAATTTACTTATATGATCCTCTGGTAAACCTTGAATGAAATTGACATTTTCCAACTCTGAGAAAATTGCTTGATATTCTCCATAGAAGTAATGTATCTTTTTAGGTGGTGGACTACTTGTTGTTTTAGATGAATTTATCATTTGTTTAACCCACATTGTTTTTCCACTTCCCGTTGGTCCTGAAATGACCATTGTGAATGGATGTTTCAAATAAACGGAATACATTTTTTTGATTACTAATTTCTTTTTATCAACTTTATATTGAAGATGATCAAGATCAAATTACTTTCTGATAGAGCCAGAATCCCAAAAAGAGATTCACCACAAGCTGTTGGTCTTATTCTTCACGCTGCTAAATCAAAAACAATTAAACCTCGAGATAAAGTTGTTGTTCCTACAGATTTACAAATTGAAATTCCAACGGGTTGTTATGGTCGAATTACTCAAAGACCTGGATTAGAATATAATCGCTTCATTGCTGTTGGTACAAGTATTATTGATTCTGATTACCGAGAAAATGTTGGTGTTGTAGTTTTCAACTTTAGTAATGACTATTACAGGATTAATCATGGATCTCGAATCGCTCAGTTGATTTGTGAAAAAATAATAATTCCTGAAGTAGTTGTAGTTAATTAAAAAAGTTTATTGGGACAATAAGAAATTTAACAATTACAAAATTTCTTTTAAATTGATCACTTTTACATTTAAGATGATACATTATATCGTGATCAAAATTTTCCAAATGAATAATTATAAAATTGGTTACACATTTTCTTAAAACATTTCTCAAAGTGTTACGAAAATCTCCAAAAGTTTCGTTTACTCTTATGAAAACAAACTCTTCACGATACGGATGTTTAATTACTTTCATTTTAAATCGTCCAAAAAATCTTTGTATAAAGCTCCAAGATCCTTTATCTTCTTAACACCAGTGATTATAACTTTTTTTGACCGGAAAAATATAACAACTGGTCCTTTTCCACTTTTTCTCCAATATATCCCAGGAAATAATTCAGGTTCCCAAGAGAAACGTTTATTATAAAAAATCTTGTTAAAGTCAAAATCAAATCCAATTGTACTTGATCCAGTGATATTTAAAATCTTTCTCTTGATGATTTTTCCTTGACCAACAATATCATCAGCTATTTTCTTGGACTCCTTTAAACTTTTTGTTCCAGTTACTGTGAATTTTTTACTTGAAAAAACCAAAGCTTTACCATTTGAATATTTAACGATTGCTCCACTAAATCGTTTTGGATTATAATCAGCGTACTTTGTTGGGTCAAGTTTTACTGACGCTTCATATGAAACTACAATGTTTACGATCCTCATGTTGAATAACAACTGATGTTTTATACAATCCTCCTCCTTCTCACTCTCATCTTGGTCTTGATAGGATCTTACTTGCTCACTCAACTTGATCTCCCGAAAATCCTAGGTGTCGCTTAAGTCGAAGTGACTATATAAGACGAGACGATTGTTAGTTTTGTTCATTCTCAAAGTTCTCTTCAACCTTTAAACTTGTGAAACAGTTACATTTTTTTCCTCAACACTAACCATTCTCAACTATTATTTTCTACAGTGAAAAATGGCTTCATATAAATCCGGTAAACGACAAGCTGAAAACGTTACAACAGACTCTGACTCTGAAATTGAAGTGACCAAAAAACGTAAACGGGTCGATTTTAACGAACTTTTCTCTATCAAGTTATCTCCATACCATAAATATCATTGTGCTATTACCAATGGAAAAGCTGAAAAGGATAATATTCTTTTTGTCAATATTCGTGATGGATATTCTGTTTATGGTGCTGGTAAAGGATTGGTTCTTGGATATCAAGAGATTGTCCACATTGAACAACATCTCAACTATACAGAACCTCTTCCTAAATACAAAGCTACTGGTTTACGTCTCACCGGTAAACCAAAAAATGGAAAATATGAATTTACTCGTCAAAAAGGTGATAAGAAAACTATTCTCAACCTCCCAATAACTGTTATTGCCGGTCTCCATCGTATCATTCCATCAATACGATTCATTATGGAAACTATCATAAAGCTTGGAGATGAGAAACAATCACAAATTGACGAGTTTGTACGAAAAGTACAAAAGGCAGTAATGGTTTACATCAAGGATCTTGAAGATAACAACGGGGACTTCACTAAAGCTGATCTTCGTAAAATGTGTTGGATTTACACTGGACTTATTGCCTACTTCAATATTCCAGTCTTTGACAATCCATACGAACCATCAAAACTCGGAGATATCTACGGAGTCAAAGTCGATGATGAGATGCAGACTCGAATTACTGAAGTCATTGACTATGTCATCATCAAGGTTTTCATTTAATCTTACTCATCACTTATTAACCTGATGATGAAATACTTTTCAATTATATCCATTGAGATACAGCTGTATGTATCAACATAACCTTTTTCCATGGATACAATCGTATCACTTTAATTATAACCTATTTTCAAGATACAGCTGTATGTGTCCTTTTAATTATACCATTATTTAATCAATTAAATACATTTTGTAGCCATTAATTACATTGATTATAATTATTCTGGTAATAAAATGGACATTCTATACACTAGAAACAATTCTTCACCTTCGAAAACCCTTAAATACACTTGAAAAGTATATATAATAGGTATTATACATGTTAAAACCATACAGAAAAATTTTCGATTTTTAGTTACATCAGCCGTCGATAGGTGTCACTAGGTTGTCCATAAACTTAATCTTGGATGCTTGACAAACTTTCGACCATATTAATATGTTTACTAAATAATAGATGTCGTTATATGTATTATATCGAAACTACAATTTACAATACAATTAACACAATATAGATGCACTGTTAACGCTTGAATACAATCATTATCTATTATTCCCATTGTATTCTTTAGAAAAAGTTGACCATCTGCTCGTTAAGATTTTTCGTAAACAAAACCATCAATCACATTGACGTTTTGTTAAAAACTCAACATACAATTAACTATAAGCACAAAAGCAATTTAAATCATTTCTATAGATGAAAACTGTCAAGATTAACAATTAACAATGGTTAGAAACAGATTTACAAAGCTGCATTGGAATTTCGTTTGTTCGATTGGTAATTGTATATTTCGAACATAAATCATTTGAATTGATTATAATTGTCAAAATTAACAATGCACAATGGTCAATAATAGATTCTAAAGGGTAAATTGCAATTTCGTTGGGTCAACTGGTTATTATTCACTTCGAGTATAAATACCCCGAAAAAGTTTCTAAGGTCAATTAATTGTGAAAATGGGTCGTAAGAGAAGTATGAAAGCGAAAAGAAGAGGAAAAAATTTCGCCAAAGTTTTAGAATTAGAGATTGAGAGACAGAAAGAATTAGCTCTTTGCAAACAGTTCGGTATCGATAAAGTAGTTTATGTTTCCCTTCCTTTAATTAATCTTGATGATGTGCCCTCTCCTCCACCTCAAGTTCCTCTTCAAGTTCCCGATCCTCCAAAATGTCCCACTCCGGGGATAATCGTAGAACCGATTTCCCCGGCATCATCACCATTAATCGTCAATGACGATATTGTTCATCTTTTTGATGATAATTATTGTGAGGAGGCTCGAAGCCTGGTGACCTTCGAGCCTTCTAAAAGTGATATTGATGAACTCTTCGTCCTTTTGGACGAGAGTTCGAAAAATATGTGTTCATCATCATCATCACAATCATCTAACGATGATAATGTTTTTATTAAAAACAAATTGTGCGAGTTGGAAAACTCAATCAATAAACTTTTCGACTTGGTCGAAAAGTTAGTTCGAAACAAATAAAAAAGTTTCACCGTTAATTGTTTTATGTGTCCAATTTATTTCGTGTTTCGTGTTTCTTTCTTTTTCTCTTTCTTTTCTCTTACTTTTTATTTTCTCTTACTCTTTCTCTTTCTTCTCTTTCTTCTCTTTCTGTGCCAGTGAAGCCTTTTTTTAACTACTAACATTCACCGAGTTTAATTCGGTTTTTCAGTTAATGGAAAAGCCCTTAAGTTGATTCTAATTGATTAGAAAAGGAGTAATTGAAGTAAAATTAATATACAATATCAATTATTATCTTTCATCATGGTGACAAAAAGCAAGAGAGAGAGAGAGATAGAGATAGAGATAGAGAGAGAGAGAGAGATGGAGAGAGAGAGAAGATGAAAGTTCATCTTAAAAATAATCGCATGAACAATTGATGAGGATAAAGTGAAGCTAAAGAAAATGAAAGCTAATGGACTTGCGAAAAGCAACATTTACATTGGTCAATCTCACATTTTGACTCAACTGAGTGACCCAAGAGTCCAGTCAATATTTGGACACGACATTTTAATAGAAACACACATAATAATATGAACAGTAATGAGTAAAGGCAACAACCATAATGATCGATAGTCTCTTGAGTCAATCGATTTCCTGTTGATCGCATAGTCACTTTCAATTGAGATCATTTCATTCAGTTTTATCTCCATCTCTTTTTCACTCTTTCTAATAATATTATTATCTTCTTCCTCTCCGTTTCCATATAATCATCATCATCATCATCATCATCATTATCATCATAAGTTTTATCATTATCACTCTCATTAGTCAGTAGCCATTGGTCAGTATTAAAAGTCATTTCTTGTTCCTCTGTCCCTTGTTTACTATTTTTCATCAACAGGGAAGATGAAACTTTTAATATTATCATGATAATCATTTCGTCTCATTATTATTATGTATATTTTTATTTTTCCAATGAGATTTAAGTGTTATTCAAGCATCTATTTCATTTCTATTCATTGATCACACCCAATTGAATTTAACCCTGTAGCTCTTGAGTAATATACATACACAGAGTAAACTCTCACTTGTTAACTAATGATAATATTACAAATACGATTGATAATGATGAGAAAAGTTGAGACTTGAAATTGATCATCATGATGGAAAACAAGATGAGGAAGAAGAAGATGAAGAAAAAAAAATATATTCTTACTGAATAATATCATCATCTCATTAATTTGTCTTCGGTGTATCAACAAACTCTCAAACTTATATATATATACATAAATATCATGGATATAAAGTAATGATGAAAAGACAACAAAATATATATTAAAGAGATAGAAGTCATTTAATGAGTTGATTTGTTAATTTGCATAAATTGCTTCCAAATTACAGATCATTTCATTTACATGTTATAACTTTTCCTCTCTCCCCATTATGATTAACATTATTATTGAATTCATTTTATTATTATTCTGATGAGTTAGTAACTCTTGTTGATATATAAATTCACTGATTGGTTAATGGTTTATTAGGAGAAGAGATAAAATTAGATTAAACATGAAATTGTCTATTCAGATTGAGTTAATTCAATTCACAATTCTAATCTACATCTCAATGAGAAAAAGTATCATGGTCACACTGATGATTATTCTGTTCAGGGAGAGAGAGAGAGAGTGAAAATTTCCTACTGATGAATTGATTGATTGTTGAATCGTTTCAATGTAAATCAAATTTTCCAAATGTAATCAATTGTTTTAATCAAATTTCTTGTTTTCTTTTCCCAATCTCAGGAATCTTCGTGCTGAACGAACCTTTATCCATACCAATTTGTGCCTTTGTCTATTAGCGGTTCAACTGATTTTCATCTTGGGCATTGATAAAGTTTCCCTTGGTGTATTTTGCTCAATTATCGGTGCAACTCTTCATTATTGTCTATTATCATCATTCTTTTGGATGCTCATGGAGGGAATTCACCTTTACTACATGTTAATTGAGGTTTTTGAACCTCCATCATCTCGTTTACCAATTTATTTTATCACTGCCTATGTTTCACCATTAACTATCATTGGACTCACCCTGGGCTTATCTAGATCACCCTATGGTGGTGGTGGTGGGTCAACATCATCGGTTTGCTGGATAGATTCAAGTGTTGTCCTTCAATCATTTGTCCTTCCTTTGGGTCTAATACTTACTTGTAATCTTGTTTTCCTGGTTATCGCTCAATGTGCCATGTGTAAACATATATCAACCTCTTTTGTCCATAAAGAGGTCAAGCATCAGGATAGGATTAAAAGAATCAGGTAATTACTATTCTTAATCTCTAATTATCTTCCTCTTAATCCAATATCTGTTAATCCCCTTTCCGTCTTATATATACAAAAGTTTATCAAGTCATCAATTGAGAGTTTAATTCAATTCAATTGTCGTCATCGTCATGTTTATATCGCTCGTTGGTCAATCAACTCAATCGTCCCATCGTCTTTCAATTTCAATTGTACCTCATGATAGTTTCATGAAACGTCAATTTTACATGTATTCATATAATTATCGTGTCTTTTTCACTGTTTACCGTTAATTAATTAGTCGGTAACTGTTTACCATGATTACTTACGGTTTAATAACCATAACCATCAACAACAAGTATCATATGAATCTGATGGTTAACTGTTGATGGATAAAGTTGTAAACAGTTTTTGAGTTAATCAAAATTTTAAATTTTACTCATTTCTGTTTTTAAAACTGTAGCTAATTTAATTGATTCAGCCTTCATTTCAGTTGACTGATTAATTAACTAATTTATCACAATCAATGGCCCAGGTAATAGAAAGTGATTTATCTTGAAAAGGGAAACCTAAAATTTTGTTGAGTTGACGTTGTTATTGTTGTTAATTTGGATTAATTTCTCAAACTAATTGGTTGATTAAAAATGATCATCAACAAGTGACAACAATTAAAAAGTATCATTGAGAGATTATCATGTAAATAACAATCAACTTTACACCAAACTCTGGAAGTAAATTTAATTATCACCATGGAGAGAAAAGGAGATTTGTTGTCATTTAATTATTTCAATAGATTAAACTAATTCTGTTCTGATTACTGAGAAATTGAGATCAGGGTAAAGATGCATGAGAATTAATATTTTCCAGTTGATTTACCTGATTAAATTTTTTGGTTTTGTTCCAGGAAGAAGAAAAAAAAAGTTTTCTCTTCTGTAATTAATACTCATTATTTTTGATTATTCTGCTCATTAAGTTGAAATAATTTCATGATAAATTTAGTTGTTTTCTCATGATAATCTCAATTTATATACTTACAGGTAATCAGAAGCAAATATCTGATTATCATACGGATTAAATGAGTGAGGTTTAGTCATGAACTTTTGAGGATTGGATAGTTTATCAGAAATGATTACTAATAAAGATAATTGTTCAATTTTGACTCTTAATTGTTTACTTTTATTCACAATTATCATGTAATTTTATCGGTTGATTTTTTTTTTACCAAAACAAAGATAAATGAATGAACCTTTTCAAGATGATTTAAAAGATGAAGTGATGATGAGAATCCGATGAGAGTAAAAGATATCTCTGAATAATGTTATCCATCGTTGATAATATTACCTTGATTCCCTGAAAATGACCAATAAACTTGAATTAATCTGTTGGATTAATGGATGATCAGTAGGTGAGGATCAATTTCTTTTGGGAAAAGATAAACATTCTTACTTTATATAATATAAGATCAAGGATAATCCTTTTCTCTCTCTCTCTCTCTCTTTTCTTGTTGCTCTTCATCATTTTCATCTTCATCTTTGGGTAAATCGTAAGAGATTAGGAAAAGGTTGAGAAGACAAAAGATCCATGATGATGAAAAGAGGATAAGGACATAAAAGAGTTGAAAATAATAGTAAGAATTGTGGATAAAAATGATCAACTAATCAACTATTAATACAAACAAGGAAAAAGATTCACTTGATCTGTTAATTTTATCTTTGGGATGGTTTTCATTAACTTAAGGCTTTAATCAGTTCTCAATGATTCAACCATCGATATTGATGTTTGCAAGTAAAAGGATTCTCCATGTAAATGATTATTATCCTTGATCATCAGCAATTAGATGTACAATTTACTTATTCCAAGTTAATTGGTTTGTATTCTTGTTCCATGTTGATGTTAATACTTTGAAAGAAAATGTCACTTAACTTGATTGTTTCAAAGTTCCTATTGATCATTTCTGTTTATTTTCGTATTTTATTATTATTATTTTATTCTCATTTCTTTTTTTTGATTCTCATATTAATCTTGAATTCATATTCTTTTTCCCTGATAATATTTATACTGATGGTGATCGATAATGTTTATTAATTGAACGACACTTAATTCAATTTATGGTTGACTGGATCATGATGATTATGATTGAAAACACAAACTCACTCACACAACATGAACTTCATCTGAAACATTGGTTTGCTTTTTGTTCATTTACCTGAATATTATGAAACATGTTCACCCATATTTCTCATCATCATCATCTCATCATTTTCATTATCAACATCATCACTTACCTTTCTTTCAATTTCTTCTGGTTCATTCATCTTTCCATCATCATGATAACAACCATCTCTCTCTCTCTCTCTCAATTTCTAATTTCTTTTTTTGCTTCGTCTTCTGTTGACATGTTACACCAACCGACCTGCATTTTCATGATGAAACATGAACAACAAACTTGATACATCAACTAACTAACTTGGGGCTTCCCTTATATTTAATTTTTAAATTATAATAAATTATTAATCAACTGAATGAAAACTTATTCACAGACGCCAAGCAATTCTAGTTTCAAGATATAAGCAGCTTATGTGAGCATCTTATCATCATTACACTGAATAGTTTCATCTAATTTTCCTCTTCCTTTTCCTCCTCCCAGTCAATTTTAGATTTAATTATATCTCATCTTCCTCTCTCTCTCTCTCTCTCTCTCTCTCTCTCTCTCTCTCTCTCTCTCTCTCTCACTCACTCACTCTTGTTAGTCTATGATAAAAATACTTTTCGCTTTATCTTGAGCTTGAAATTATATTCGCAACAACTAGTTGCTTTAATTGAGCTCAACTTACATTTAGCTCAACATTTTATTCATCATCAGCTTCAGTCTAAGATTATTTATCATCATCTTCCTCTTTCTCTCTCACTTCTTCCTCTTCTTCTATGATATTATGATAACCAACAAATTACATCTTCTTTTGTCTTGAATCTCTCTCTCTCTCTCTCCTCTTGGTTCCTAATCTGGTCCCAATTCCTGTTGATACTTTTTTCTTGATGGAAACCAAATGATAGTCATACCATAACCATAATAGTTATCATGATAACAACAATAATAATAATAATAATGACGATAATGACGATAATAATAATGATAACAATCATCATAACCATCATGATAATGATGATGATTATTATTATGCTTCTGTCAAAATGGAAAAATAAATTTATGCAAATTAAAGTAACTCAGCAAGGAGATTATATTTCATAGGAAAAAGAAATGATAATCAACAAATATAAGAGAGAGAGAGATAAATATTCTTACCGTTTCCATTTAATATCTTTTATCATGTTTTATATAATCAACAGAACAATTAAATTGTCTAGATAATATCGTTAACAGTTAATCAATCAAATGAACATTAAATCATATAACTGATTAGTTGAATATCAAAATTTGACATGATAAATTGTTGAGCATTTTAAATGATCAGATATTTATTTTTACCTCTACTTAGTTTAGATTATCATGATTTGTATGTTCATCTAACAAGAAATTCAATTAACCAAATTGAATTTAGAATGAAGAAAAAACTTGATTTTCGATGATTAAATTTTAATTTAAATTTAAGAGAAGAAGAAAAAAAAGTTGATTAGATAAAATTGGAAACAAAATTAAATCCTAATTGTGTCAATCAAAAGCTTATCGAATCAGTTAAATCAAGTTTGATGACATTTCATTTTTTTTTATTGATGAACAATTTGTATCTCAATTAACCAACTCAATAGATAATATTAACCAATCGTAAATACGTTTTCAATTTGATTTGATTGTTGATCTAATTGTTGTATTAACTTTGATTATTTTCTAATAGGTTATGGGCTCGAGGATCACTTGCTCTGGTCTTTTTATTGGGATTAACTTGGACCTTTGGGATAATCTATGTAACTTTTCCTGGTCTAATTACTGCTTATCTTTTCACCGGATTCAATGTATTCCAAGGATTTTTCATCTTCATCTTTTCATGTTTAATTAATGAACAAGTTCGTCGGGAATATATTCGAACTGTATCAAGATGCTCATGGTTATCATGGTTATGTTGTCAATTATGTTCAACTTTTGATGGAGAAAAGATTAATTCATCAAATCCATTAGATCGAGCTGCTTTTTTCCATCCTTCATCTCATCAACATTCATCCTCATCACCAACAACTCATCATTCATCCTCTTTGATTCAAGCTACTTCAATAACCTCTTCTACCAACACCACAGCTAAACCTTCATCTTCAGGATCCTCTGCTGGTGGTGGTGGTTGTGGTGGTCAAGGGATTCCACTATCATCATGTCCTTATCCTGATACATCTTTCTATCCAGAATCAGAAGAGCCAATGATTGGCTCAGGTTCATCTCAATTACTTTCATCGGCTCGTAAAATGATGACAACATTAGAAGATGGAACCACTCGGATTTATGAACATTCAACTGATCCTGATATTGATTGTGAGATGGAAACCAGAGCTCTCATGGAAGGATTAACTCATTCAGATGCTACCTCAGGTCCTTTGAGACCAATAATCATGAGAGGTGATGTAAGTTTAACTCGAATACCTGGTGAACATTTATATGAATGTATTCCTGAAGATTCTGTTTATCATTCAAACAATTTGCTACATTCAAGTGGATTAAATTGCTCACCATCAACAACACCAGGACAATTTCAACAGAGTTCCAATTATTTACACCATAATCATTCATATCATCAATATCAACAACCATTATCATCAACTTATGTCCACCATAATAATCATCAGCATCACCAAACTATTCATCCCTCTCAGAATCATTCTGAATATCAGCAGCTTCATCAGTTTATCAATAATAAACATCCAATCCATTCAACCGGTAAAATTGGACGAGCCAACAATATTCGTGATAATAATCAATATAATAACATGATGATGATCGGCCCAAATAATACACTTGACCGAAGGTCAAATTTACAACGTTCTAGTGCTTCTAATCATCGAGGCTCATCAGATGAGCTTTTACCTGCAATAATTAGGGACAATACTCGTTCACCTTACGGTTTAACCTCATTGGCATCAACTTCTAATCACCAGCAGCAACGAACTCCTGATGATTTGATTGCTTCTCCCTCCTCCTTGTCATCATCTTCCACCTCATCGGAATCATCATCAACGTCCAATCTTCCAACAACTCGACTTAATATTCCGGTTGCACCACAATCGCCGAAACGAAAACAAAGTTCGAGTAAAAAGTTACGATCTAATAATAAGAAGCCGAAAACAGTGTTTGCCAAATTGAAAGGGAATCAAATTGTCACCACAACGGGAACAATCAATGGAGATTCTTGTTGATTGATTGAGTTAATCATCAACTGATTAAAACAATTAATTGTAAATTAACTCGCTGATTAACTTGATTTGTTTCTTTCTCCTCTCATCAAATGTTATATTCCCAACATTTTCACTTTCATTGCCACTCAAATTGTCTCTGAGAACCAAAAATTTTAAACGTCAACAACAATTAACTAATCATTACAATTAACAAAAACTACAAAGGCTCAAAAATTTTATACATTGATTTGTCTATTAATATAATTAATACAATTGTAATCATATTTAAATTGAAACTGTCCAAATCTTTTCCTTTTGTCAATACTAATTTTTGTAAAAATATATCAACCAAATTGTGAAGGAAAAAAGTCAAAATCAATTGATTATATTAATTGATTAGCCACAAATAAATAATAATATTGACCAAACAATCAGTTAATTTTGTGATAATTTATACAATTAGTAAGATAAATTACTTTGGATTACTTTGATTGTTGATGATCAGTTGATCAATTATTTAATTGTTAAGATTGATTGAATTTACTAGGATAAGTTAAGATGAATTCATTACAATGATTGTAATCTAAACGATATTATCAAATGCGAAGTTGCAATTAAATTTAATTGTCTACAGTGGAAACAATTAAAAGATGATTTACTTTTTCAAGGTGAGTGGTTTTAATTTCTGCAAATTTTTCCATTAAATCGGAGGTAATTTTTTTGCTTCTTATCAACAATTAAGAGAGCGAGAGAGAGACAAGTTAATTAGTCCATTTGATTAGTGACTTTTTGTTACTATGCAAGTTAATTAACGAAAACAACAACAACAACAACAACAAACAATAACAATCAATGTGATTACATGAATATCTCATGTTTGTTTTACAATTAATTGTAATCAATTATGTTCTAGTTTTAAGTGATTGTCATTTTCATTATAATGTACATACAATTTACACTTTGCATCGCAACCGGAACCGGAAAAGAGTGAGAAAAAAAGAAGACATCAGAGGAAAAGAAGATGGAAAAGTCAGAGAAGATGAAGAAGAAGATGATGATGATGAGAGAGAGAGAGAGAGAGAGAATTGGTGGGAGGGGGACAAGAAGTGATGTTAATGCGGAAGATTGGGAAAAATTCCCACAGGCACTCGGTGTTCATGTGACTGTATTATTATTGATTCTGTGAGCATCATGATTGTTCAATTTTCTCAAGGCAAATATATCCTTTTTAGAGGGTAGAAAGACAAACTGATGAAGATGAAAGTGAAGACGTTTATATTATATTATAAGTAGTGAGTATTAAAAGTCTAAGAAAAATATTATAAAAGAGACAAAGTTTCTTGATGATCAATCTTAATCAAACTCAATTAAAGTTAATCAGATCAAACAGTCAACTACTAGTGTGTGTGTATATATATTGTTACTTTGGTAAGTTAGTTAGTTAGGAAACTCAACAATCTTAATTTTTTTTTCTTCTTCTTCTTCTTCATCATTTTTATCATCTTCGTTGTAACTGAGATTCACGAGTCTCTCACTCATCATCATCATTATCAGCATCTTCATCTTCATCAACTCACAAAATGTTATCATCATCTCACTGAATACTCTCAATTATCATCACAATTACAATTCTTGACAATTTTTTTATTCTTTTTTTTTCTCAACAGAACTTTTTTTTTGCTTCTTCTTTTTTTTCTCGTTTTCAATGGTTCTAACTTGATTCTTTGCCTAACAAAGCAAAGTTAATTGTTATTCCTGCTAATGGGCAACACTTAATCAACATAATCTGCATCAAATTAGTTGTCAACAATTGTTAATTATGTGCTAAATTGTGATAACAACAAAGTTTATCTTCAAGTATTAAACAATCAACATAATTATTGTAGTTTAAAAACAAAGTAACAAAATCAAAGGGAAAATGTTTCAATCATTTTATCAATACTTTTTGATATTTTCTGTTTTTATCTTCACAATTGTGACAATTTCATCAACTGGGTCACATTTTGATTCTGTTGATGGTGATTTAATTGCTGATAATGATGAAGATGATGATGATGATAAACGTTTATTTGTTAATAAAACTCATCGATCCAGTCGATTCAATATGTCGATTCGTTTCACCAATAATCGGGAATCAACACCATTGGAACCTTATGTTAGACTTTCATCATTATTATTCAAACCTTATCGTTATCATGTTCACTGGGATCTTACTGAAGGAATTGAAACTTTCTCAGGAACTGTTAACATTTCATTCATGGTTCTTAAATCGACAAATTGTCTTAACATTCAGATAAACACGCTTAATATCAGTTCACTTTCCCTGAAATATCAAGATTCCGGTGATACCATTTTGGTGACAAAAAGTTGGCTCAGTAAATCGGATATTTATGTTATCGAAACTGTTGATAATGTTACTGACCATCAGATGATTTCAATGTTTATCAAATTTACAGGAACTTTTCAAAGTTTAGGTTTTCTTATCCATCAAACAACAACACCAATAACAAGGTGAGCTAATTAATACCAATTTCTTAATTAAATGATTTAACCTTGAAAAAGAAAGATTGATAAAATTAACAAGAGAAGAGAAAGAAAAAAAAAATATCGCGAAAATTAGTTTTCCAATTCTAAACTAGATGGCAGCTCCAATCAGAACAAACTTTTAGATAAAGTTTCAAAGCGAAACCATAACAACTCAAAAGTGTCGCCTCTCAATGGTAATGAAAGGAAACCTTTTTTATCGAGAGGGAAATTCAAATTTTCCATCTTAAAACAACCACCTGATTGATTAAATGGAAAAGTAAATTAGAAATTGACAGTTGACAATCATTTAACAAATTCTGTTGGTGTTAGTTTAATTTGGTTGTCGTTTTGATGATTGTATTTTTTTGTGTTTTTTTCTTTTCAAATAGATACACTTACATGACGAAATTTGAACCAATCCATGCTCGAAAAGCTTTCCCCTGTTTCGATGAGCCCGATATGAAAGCTCATTTTAAAATTAGTGTTAAACATAATTCATCATTGAAAGCTTATTCTAACATGCCCTTGGAAAGTATTGTCAACAGTTCTGAGATTGACTCTCAGAATTGGAGTATATCAACGTTCAAGGAATCACCTCTAATGACGACGTATCTTGTTGCTCTCGTTGTTTGTGACTGTCAACGTTCAATTGCATCGACATCACGAGGAGTAGAGGTGAGAAAGTCAAGTACATTATCAGTATATTGATGAAGGAAAATTAATCACTCTCTCAATTTTATCTTCCTTATATATTCAGATCGGAATAATAACATTGAAAGAAGACTCGAATAAAACAGATTACGCTTTATCTATTACCGTTAAGTGTATGGAATTTTTTCAACAATATCTTGGGATCGAATATAAATTCCCGAAATTAGGTTAGTATATTTATATTCTTAACAAGAACTTTGTTCAGATTTTATTCAGATCTCCATGAAAACAAAAACGACCAAGAAAACTTTACATCGAGTTGAATGGTAACTCACTAGATGTCATTTCGATTCCGCGAAAATTTTCCGACTTTTGATATAAAAAAAAACGATTACACTTTAATTGATCAGCATGATACTGATTTTCCAGGAATTGTTCAGTCGTTAAGCTGAAAAAATCCTTAGAAAAACAATCATTACGAACATTCATTGAGAAGAAAAGTTTCTCTATTCCTTTGATCTATCAAGGTTATTTACTATTATTTCATGTTCGATAAATTAGTGGAATTCATCTAGTCAATTATATCAATTCTATCATGTTATTATTATCATTATATTTTCACCATTCGATTATCAAATGTAAACATTAAAAGATGAACAAATTGTTTATTCAACCAAAATTCTTGCTGGAAGAAAAAATTATAATCAATTGGCTCGAAATTTGAACATTCATATGGCAAAGAGATAAATTATTCATCTGAACGATGAAACGATTTTTTCATGATGGAAATCTATCTGAACTGTTTAACCATTGATGATCAAGATTATCTTTATTGTTAGAAATGAAGAGAATAATAATTTAATTCTGTTTCTATTAATAGATATTTTCGCTGCTCCACATTATCCATCATTCGGAATGGAACATTCTGGCTTAATTATCCAATTCTATCATCGAATCTTATATCAAAAAGATGGCGATTATGAGGTTTACAATAAGGAATGGATTCTGTATACAACAGCTCATGAAATCGCTCACCAAGTGAGTTATCAAATTGAAAAGAAATGTTAATCCAATTAACGATTTAAACTTAATATTTATCCATCAAGTGTGTCATTTGATTCATTATACTTGATTCATTAATCTATCTCCATTCACGAATAGTGGTTCGGTAATCTGGTAACACTACGCTGGTGGGAACACACTTGGCTTAATGAGGGTTTCGCCACGTACTTTGCCACCAAAGCTGTCGAACATGTTGACCCTGGAATGTCCTCTGATGATCTATTTTTAATCAATCGATATCGAACCTCACTTGCATACGATTTACGTGGTATTTACAATCCATGGAATCGGACAGTAGCACCGATAGCAAATGCTAATCAGATAAAACAATCTTTCAGTTGGTTAAGTTATCAGAAAGGTGGAAGCATTTTAAGAATGATGGAAGACTTTATTCACCATGATAACATGACCAAACTGATTCGATCCTATTTAACTAAACATTCTGATTCCAATGTGGTTACTCGGGATTTCAGTGAAGAGGCTGAAAAATATTATTCAGAGGTAAGTTTGATATCCATTGAAAGGAAAAAATCTCACCAACAACTCAAGTGATCATCATGTTAATTAAATTGTCCAAATTGATAAACAATCTTTGTGTCCTACCAATAGGACACTTGAAGAGCTCGAATACAATTAGAGAGAAAATTTCAATCATCTTTATCACTTGTGAGCGAAAATTATTTCAATATATTATTCAGTTGATCTGATTCATTATTGATTTTCAAAGTGAATTTTTATTCTTTCATCAATCAAATGAAAAACAAGCTCATCGAATCTGAGTATTTCCTCGAATAGTTATCATTTATTATTATTACTATTTTCTCTGTGAATTGAATAGGAAATTTAATCCTTTGTTCGCATGGTGTTTAACTGAATTTTGAAAAATGTTCTTTTTCACAGAACTTTTTTTTTCTTCAACCTTTGATGAGGAAGAAGATGAAAAATATTATTATACATAATGTACGAACTTATCATCAACCCATTTCACTGAATTATCTTCATCATTATCATCATCTTTCTGTTCTTGTTCATGTTTACATGGGGTTTAAACCAACACTCTTTTTCAATTTCCAAATGAAAACAGAGAGATAGAAAAAAAAAGTTCTCAACTCGATTTTTTCTTCTCCATCCTGATTTCTATTCATATTCATTTGCTTGTAAAGATAAATGGGAACTCTATTGAAAAGTGTAATATTTTTATGAGTAAACAGCGAAAAAAGTAAATGAATTCAAGTCACCAAACAGAATCAAAGACTCAGAGACAATGGTGAGCATGAAATAGTTTCCATTTTTCATTTGATAGATTTAACATTTAATCTTTCGAGTCAATCAAACTTTTATCAAGGGGACAAAGAACATTATATCAAATAAAAAAGATTCGAATAAGGTCACTTGTTCCACTAACCCGCGATCCTCGAACTCTAATATTTTATGGATCATTGGACAAGAACTTTATTTCTCCATGTTGTTTACTCGCAATCAGAAACTGGGAATTTTCTCTCCCTGTAGATTATAAGATAAAGTGATTTCTTTTTCGTTCTGTAAAACTGAACATTAACTAAAGATAATCTTTTTTATATTTTTCGTCTAAAAGTATATTCGGATTAGTTGATTAAGTCTACAGTCAATACGTTGGTTTCATATTTTTTCTCTCTCTTTCTCTCATTCTTTTGTTTTTTCTTTGGATTATCTATTCTTATATTATTCTTATATTATTCTATGAACATTAGATTAATATGACTGAATTCATCGATTCATGGACTCAACAATCAGGAAGTCCAATAATAACTGTTACACATAATAAGAATGGAACTGTTCGTCTGAGTCAAATATCATCTTTAGCTCTTAAATCATACAAGGAATCTCTATCTTCCAGGAATCCTGATTCTCAGGAGAATTCGATTAATTCAACTGATTCTCTGACCATGGAAAAAAATTCTCCTCATATTGTTTCGTCTTCTTCTTCATCAACAGTTCCACCAATTCCATCATCATCATCATCATCATCTAATCGATTAGTTAACGAATCATCGGTAATCTGGTTAATTCCAATAACATATAAAACTTCCGATGGATCTTCAGGATTAATTTGGTTAACTAAATCAAGTCAAGAGTATCGATTATGTGACAATTGTTCATGGATTGTGTTTAATGTTAACAAAAAGGGTTATTATATTGTTAATTATTCTCATAATCAATGGTTAACAATAATTGATGCTCTTAATTCTGAGCCTGAATCATTTTCACCGCAAACATTTACAGGTTTACTACTTGATGTTTATTATTTATTTGAACTTGGCTTAGTTGAGGTTGACATTTTTTTCAACCTAATGTCAAATGTCAAACGTTATTCATCATTGGGATCACTTTGGTTAGCCTTAAATTGGTCCAAAGTTTCATTTGCGGCTCCATCTTTTGGAGAAGGTCGCTATCTATTATATAAATATCGACGAGATTTACTTGAATCAATATACGAAAAAGTTTCAATGGTATCATCTTCATCTCCATCATCATCAATCTCATCATCTCCATCCTCATCCTCATCATTAAAAATACCTCAAGAGCCATATGACAAAATGTAAGTTGAGTTTATCACCTGATGAACATTTTTATTTTTAGGTCAATCTGGTCAACTGGTCAGCAATGTTTACCTATTGAGTAACCATCAAGTATTATTATTATTACATGAGAAAATAACGATTCTCATAATTAGAGAATTAACATTTCAACCAATGAAGAAATTTCCATTTCCATTAATATTAAATATCTTTGAGATTTTATCTGTGACTTTATTATTTAGAAAATTGAAATTCTAAAAGTAAACTTTTAAATTGGAGCTTTAGAATAAGTTTCAAGTTGTTAATTTAAATTCTGATCTAGATGAAGTTGAACTTTCAATTCCATTATATATATAAATTCACTTCGTTGCTTATCCTTGAATCGTTAGTAAAGCTTAATCAGTGAACGAAGTTTCCAAATTTACATATGACAATAATCACACACAAAATTGACTTGGAAAACAATACAATATATCCAAATGAATTTGTTTATCTTATTCATGTAGAAACAACTTAGAATCCAATTATTATTATTCGGCTAATTGTTGATGCGATTAAAAAAGTTGAGTCAATTATCTCATGGATCATGATTCCTGAACTTAATGTATAACATATAATTCATTCAATTTTTCATTCTTCCTCTTGTGAAGTTTATTCATTGTTTCATTTTTCTGATGCTTGATTTTCTTCCTCTTCCTTTATTACATTTTTTACTTTCAGGGTAATCAGATATGAACTTCTTGAAGATGCATGTGAAATGAAAGTTCCTGATTGTCTTGGAGATTCTTCAAAATATTTATCATCATGGATCGAAAATGGAACTTATATTCCAAGTTATCTACAGCATGTCGTATTTCGCCATGGAATGGCGACTTTGAATAATGTTACTTATTGGGAATTCATTTTGAATAAACTACTTACCGGTAATTTGAACGGGATTAAAGGGACCGCTTTAATCAGAGGATTATTCGCAATTAAAGATGATAATCTTAGGGAGAAAGCTTATTCCCTATTAAAGGATACAGAATATGAGATCGAAGCTTCAGTTTTAATTGAGACCAAATGTCCAACGATTTCGAGTAAACCAAATCCATCTAAATTGTCTGTACTTAAATGGTTGATTGAGACTAATTCTTATGGTTTCCCTTGGCGAAATGAGAAAAGTTCAATGATATTGAATTTAATTAATTCGGTGAACCATCAATCATCAACAGAGAATCAAATTAATTTGGTTAATCAGCTATTAGGTAATCCAGTTAATCCATTCAGTTATTCAATTAATCTATTACTATTATCACCTTCTTCATCTTCATCAATGGAGATTAAAGGTTCAATTGATTTAAATTATAAATTAAATGGAACCACAAAATATTGCTCCTTGATCATTGGATCACAATTAACTATTACAACAATCACTGTTTACTCAATTGATTTAGCTAACAATCAATTTGAACAAAGGAAACAATTAATTGCTAATTCATTTCATTATCGACGCAACAATTTGTTCATCATTGAATTTCAATCAATTCTTCAACCAGGTTACTATCTGATTCATTTAACATATTCAGGAAACTATTCACCGGCAATAATAATGATCGATCAACAATCTAATCACAATCAGGATCAAATTAACAGATCAACTTTGAGGAGTATCAATGGTCCTAAAAGTTTCGAGTTGAAAGGAGGATTCAATTTATTTCCAACCTTTAATCATTCAATTGGTTCATCTCCGAGTTTCAATATTAATCTTGTCTATCGTTTAACCGCCGCTCAACCTTTGGCCTCATCAAGTTCATCGTCGGGATCTCATGAAGGTCCAACGATAATTCATTCGGCATCAACCGCTTTTATCAATATTCTACCTGAACAATTACGAATCTATTTATCACCAGACAAGGTTCGATTAACTCGATTAATTGATTCTGACAATGGAACTGAACTTTTTTTACCATTCGATAATTCAATCTAATCGAAACAGTATCAAACTCTATTTATTGTAATTATCGACCTTTCAATTTATCTCAAAGTGTCATTTCTAATTAACTAATTAACTCTTGGAACCATGTGACAATTTAATTATCAATAATATTGTCAACACTATTTTCACTCATTAATTGATTTTGTTGATAATTAAATCGTTCGGACAAGAAGAAAAAAACTAATCACAATCAATTAATACAATTTCCATGTAAACAACATGAGCTTATGATAAGTTAATCCATAAGTTTGACTTTATCAGGAGATTAATTTAATAGCGATAATATTATCCATGGATTTGAATCAAGATTAAGATGATGGAGAGGAAAAAGAATTAAAAAAAAAGTAATTAAATGAACAAATAATTTCTTATTATAAGTTTCGTAATCTTTTCATTATATTTCATGTTCTTGATCAACTTCAATCATATCTTTTGTGTTCACGAATTAATCATGTAACACTTGAGTTTTATGAGCAAAATGATCATGGTGATTACTAAATGATAGATAAGACTCTGAATAGATGGAAACAAAAGTGCTGAGGATTAATTATCATCGGATATTAACAATTTAGCTCATTCGAGTGGCGAGATTATCCCAAGGCGTACTTACGATTCCCAAATCTTATCAATGAGAAATGAAATAATGATAATATCTTTTAATTGCTTGTTCTCTTGTTTTTCCTTGGCGATTTTCTCATCACCATGAACTCTTGAATTTCAGGTTATTTATATAAGATGCTGAGGAATGATAAATAATGAACATTGTGGATAAAAAGTTTCCACAACAATTGAAACATTTTCTTTTAATATGGAAATGAATTGAAAGTTTTCCTTTTCCTTTTATAATCTTCAGTTCCCAAATGTTATCAGTTGATTTACACGCCAGAATCTTCATGATAACATTCATTATTTTTTCTCTTTCGTTTCTTCGTTATGATCAGAGAAAAATTCACAGAACTTTTTTAATATTCCAATAAAACATCTTATATACATTTTATCCTTGGTAAATTATATAATCTTCTTATTGCTTTGGTATGAAAGTAAATTTTTCCTTTGCTTTAAGTTTGTTTATTATTAAAAACTTGATCAAATTCTAGATTTAAATTAATCCTTAACCAGAGATTTATGTTTATTATCTGAGAAGAAAATTGAATTCAAGTTCAAGGGAATTGATTGTTTATTCAGAAAACTAGATGGATGAATATTATTGATTAATCTTTTATCAAACATTAATTCATATATATTAACCTGAGATATTAATCATTTGGTATCTTTAACCAGATAAAAACACCAAGGAAGTTCATTGTTTAATGTTAATCTGATAATCTTCATGAGAGTTGATCAAGTTTAACTTTATCCTGAATCTTGAGATTTGAGATTAAAATATTTTCATGGAAAATTAATGATAAACATGGGGAACACTCACAAAGTGTTCATTAAGTTGACGATTTTCTTGAAAATTCTGATTACAATTTGTTTTTCTTTCGTTCAAAGGGTTGATCATTTATTTTGAATAAAATAATAATACAAATTGTTGGGATAATTTCACAATTTACAGAGTTAATTGTACCTTTTAGTTGAAGATATTAATTCCTTAAATGAATTCCCTGAAGTTTATCATGAACAAATCAAACCTTCTTTTTTTTGTTTTGGTTGCAAGTTTCGTCCTGAGTATAATTGGTCCAATTTTCTCGAGGTCAATCTTGTTCGATATCCATTTCTACTTGGTCAGTCTTTCGTTCATTTGAATTAGTGACAATTTCTTTACTAGAGCTTTGTACATTGGTGCTGTTATTGACCTTTATCGAAGTGGTTCGAAGGACAATAGTTGTAGTTTTGAATGAACTTCCGATTGAATTTTCACCGCTAATCGGTCGGAAACCATGAGATCGACACGATTGTAAACGTTTGGAGTTGAAACAATAACAGGACTGAACCAGAACTTCCAGATCATTCTGCAATTGCAAAGAGTTTGAATTGATTTCAAGTAAGTTTTCAGGAATCATTTAGAATTTAGATCTTATTTTATTTTCTATTAGATGTCACATTGATAAAGATAATCAAGAAGCAGTTGAAAAGTATCAGTTCGAGTTTAAAATCGAGTTTTTCTCGCATTAGAAAACCATTCAATCTGTAGAAAAGTAGTAGTTCATGAAGTAGGGTCAGGAAATTATCTCATAACGAGTAACGAATTTCAAATTGCAACGAAAAAGGAGAGGAAAATGTTCATATAAAGAACGAACTTTATACATATATTAAAAAGAGGAGAACTTATTATCAACAAGAATATTAAATGAGAGATATTCGTTGGGATGAATTGTTTATAAAAAAGTTTCGATTTTTTCGTTTCAATTGAATTATTGTAAATAAACTTATTGATAGAATTATAATTGTGCGTTAATTGTCCGTTCAATTGATTAGATTAGCTCGAACTTCATGCAAAATCATTCATTTTGAGCTCATGCATCCGCATTTGAAGTTATCGCCTCTGATTATCTGAGAAAAATGTTTGTCAACGATTAATATGATACATAAGATATACAAATATAATATTACGAGAAGGAATTGTAATTGTCAATGTAAGATTAATATTCTTGTTCTCATGATAATCAGATCAAGAGGCATGAAAATTCCGGATGTGAGATGGAAAATTTAATCGTTAGCATTACGTTTCTTCAGGCGAGAGAAAGAGATAGAGAGAGAAACATTATTTACATAAAATTATTCGTCAATATTTTTGTAAGGCGTAAATGTGTCAATTAGTGAGTGAATTTCATGTGAGAGTGTATCTCATGTATTCAGTGGATATCGTTCAGATCGACTGAAAGTTGATGGTGTTTTTTTTGTGTGTGTGTGTATGTGAGTGTCTATAGCAAAGTCACAATGATAACAATTTCGCAACGTACCAATCATTTCGTTGCTTGAATTAATTGCTGATGATCAAATGCAAACACGGTTCTATTTTTGTTTTGTCTTCATCTGATTTCAATTACATTTAAATACTTTCATTGGTATTGGGAATCAGTTAATCATGATTAGTTCGAGAATGGATAAGGTTTAATTTTTTTTCATTGTATCAATCAAATTCTTATTATTAGGTTGAGTAATAATTAGTGTCCGTTTTTTGATTGTCAAATCAAGATTTAATTTTGAAGAATTACAAAGATTTTAATTTAATTTTTTTGACTAAATGATTAAGTTGACTATCAACAATGATAATCAACAATTAGCGCGACAATTAAATTTTTTTTAATTGTTGAATTAATTAACTTAATTGTTGACGATTTTGGTCAAAAATCGGACCTTTTTTTTGAATTGGCCTAAAAATCGACCTGATTGACCTGAGGTCAATCAAAATATATGAAATAATAAGGAAATTTAATAATCTAGAGAATGGCAATGTTAATTTTCATTTTTAAATTTCGAGTCAAAAGTTATGAGGCCACTTACGAAACGGGACGGAAAATCGGAAGTGACCTTAAATTCCGTTCATATGAGAAAATTTCTTATAAGACCATCAAATTATTGAACAGTATGAAAAACTGTACCTAAAAATGATGATCAGATTTCTTAATTGTTAGAGATTAAAAATTTTGTAAAATTTTCGATTAAAAAAAGGGCAAAAATCGTAAATTTTAGCGAAATTTGACCTTTTTTGATAACCTCATAACCTTTGACTCGAATTCAAAATGAAAATTAACATTGCCATTCTTTAGATTATTAAATTTCCTTATTATTTAATATATTTTGATTGACCTAAGGTCAATCAGGTCGATTTTTAGGCCAATTTAAAAAAAAGGTTCGATTTTTGACCAAAATCGTCAACAATTAAGTTAATTAATTCAACAATTAAAAAAATTTTAATTGTCGCGCTAATTGTTGATTATCATTGTTGATAGTCAACTTAATCATTTAGTTAAAAAAATTAAATTAAAATCTTTTAGAATCATTGAGATAATTAAAATCAAAGATTCGACAATCAAAAAACGGACACTAATTATTACTCAACCTAATATTGGGCTACAAGATGAGTGTGTTTTCAATTAACAATTAATAATCTCACGATAGCAATCAGTGATTTAATGCTCCTTAAATAGCTGTTAAAAAATGACTCAAGTTTTCTGTGTGTTATTGAATGGGGATTTTTTCAATTCTTCTCAAATGTTTACAATAATTTCGTGAAAATTTCTGAAACTTTCGAGTCCTAAATTTTAGCCTGTGATTCGATTCAAATTAAAACATGTTAGTCGATACTTTCAGATACACAGATTATTCTTATAATATTTTTAAGATTTAAATAATAAAAATAATTAAAAAAAATGAGTCGTTTCGGATCTACTTTTTTCCGTTCGAAGTTACTCGAGGAAATGTATTATAACTTCTGAAAACTGACTTGATCAAAAGTTGATTGGATTTGTGTGTGTGTTCTATGTGATTTATAATTAATTCAATTCTTAAAATGAATTCGTCAATTTAGTATAATTTATAATGTAATTTCGTAATTTTTCCCAATACTTTTCAATTACATTTTACTTTCATTGGTATTAAAAGCTCATATCATTATTGGATTTTGCTTGGATTTCAAAAGTTTCACATTGTGATCATCATCGAAGATGTAATAATAATAACAGTTTGCTTGAAAAATAATAATAATAGAAAAGAAAACAATATTATATGAACAAGGGAAAACAAGATGGATACGATTTTTGAGAGAATTACAAAGTTGATGGATAAGGTGATTGATTGTGTGTGATTGATTTAAGTGTCATGTAGACGCAAAGAAAAATACTAGAGACAAATACAACAATTAGTGAGTAAATTTTAGAACAATCGAGTATTGATAATTGTACTATCATGCTTTCGTTCGGCAAAATTGAGAAGTTTGACCATAGTTACCCGGAAATTGTCGCTCATGAAACAATAGATAATCGGATTGAGAAACGAATTGGCCATTGCGAGCCAATGGCAGAGGAAAAAAAGGCCATTATGAAGGTAAAACCCGGTATCACTTCCTGGGTCAAAGATTGGAACCTCGAACCAGTAAAGGATATTAAAGATATGAAGAGGAAGCCAACATACAGCAAATAATATCACAACAACAGCCAACATTTTGATTACCTGGAGTTTTATATCATGAGGAAAAAACAACAAAGCGAGACAATATTACAAACTAATCGCAATTAATTAATAACATCATCATGTAATCAATTCTATGGGCTTCGTGATTAAAACATTTTCACTGGATTGACAAAACATGATATAACCTTTTCTGTTATCAAGCAACATTATCAAGCTTCAGTTACCTGTTGAAAAGTTTACCTGGAAACGTAAACAACTTATTATGAAAAAAAATCAAAACTCTTTTTTTTTGTTTGATTTTTTTTTTCGAGAAAAAAAATAACCAATTGGAGTAGCATTTTGATTGGCATTTAATTGAAATTTTCGCTTCGTTAATTGTTTGTAATATGGACTCTTTTTTTAGTCAATCACGTTTGTTTGTTTGTTTGGTTTGGGTGAATGTTAATAGAAGCAAAAAAGTTCAGGATTACTTTACCTTCATTTTGGCTTCGAGTTGAGCTTCATCTCTTGCAGCATTTGCATTTCCAGGGGAGATGTGATTTAACATTTTCCAAGCGATACATGTATATGTATATACTAAAATTATCATGGGAAGGATAAAGGTTATCAAAAAAATGGCCACAGTGTATGTCCTTTCGGCTAAAGGTGATGGCCAAATTTCACGACAAATGTAGAAAGTTTCATTACCAAAATACTCTGGAACTGCTTTACTGTGGATTATTTGAACTGATGAAAGGGATAATGCTAAGAACCATATTAGACCAACGGTCAGTTTACCACGAGCTTTGGTCCAATTTGTTGAGCTGAATGGATTCATAATCGCACAATACCTGAGGGTATAAAAGGGAAAGATAATATTATTAATCCTTCTTGATCTTTCAATTTTTTTTCCACCCACAGATAAGATACAATGTTCATGATAATAACATGATACAAATAGATTCATGTATCGAGTTTATTATTATCTGATAATAATAGAAAACAAACAGATAAAGATTAGGAAAATATTCCGGATATCAATCATTATCTCTCTGTATGAATAAATCCTTCATGAATTCATCTGTTAGCATGGGAATATTTTCCTTTCTATCTCTTGATTCCTATCGATTCCTCTTATTGTTCTGATTATAGTAAAATCAGTTAGCGATTTGTAATCAAATGGAATCAAGATTTATAATCGTATTTGGATTAACTCAAATAAATTATTGTCTTATAATAAAATTAATCCTGATGGTTGAAGCTATTGATTAGAATGGTGGAAACGGAAGTAAGTCCTAAAATAGACACTCAAAGGTTTTTATTGATCATTTAACAAGAATTTAATCAACCATGTGACAAGAAATTTTGTTGAATGTTGAAAGGGAAAATTCTGTAGATTATTTGATGGAAAAAAAAGTTTTCTATTCAATATTCAATGTTAATATTATCATTATTATTATGTAGATTTTACAGAATTCATTTAACTGGAAACTTAAGGCTCATCGAAATCTGTCAAATTCAGACTTTCCGTTTTGAATAGATGTAACTTGAGAATCTTTATCATGATACTTTCGCTGGATATCAGGATAACGATTAAGATGAAAAGGAAATTTCAATTCGTTGAAAGTTCAACACTTTCATTTACTCTCAATTTACTTGGAAATTTCATTATTCTTGTTTCGATACTGATTCGATCATTTCAACGATTACTCTAAGCTTATCACAGGAAATTCTGTGCTCATGTATTTCATGGATTCTATCAGAACCAATTGACTATTCCTATAGTTTCCTGTCAAGTTCCGTTATCATGGAGTAAATTTCAGTATCATTTTTCATGAGAATCAGAAAACTTTGAGAGAAAAGAAAAGCTAATTTCAACATTATGTCTTATTCATTAATCCAAGATGTGGATTGGGATTGAATTGCTAATTCTAGTAATTAATCAATCATCGAATGCAATCAACTAACTAATAATTAACTCTCAAAACTTTTGCTAAAAACTTTACTAGACTTTTATATAAAGTTGGTTAAAGAAATTAATAAATTTAATATTCAAAATTAACACTAGTCAATAATTTATTCCTGTTTAATGATAATTTCATGATAATTTATGGCAATTTCAACATATTTAAGTCATGAAGGTATTTTAATATGATCTTAGTCAATTGGTCCCTTTTTACTTATTAATTTCTGGTTGATCTAAATTTTTTTTAATAATATTTAGATAAACTCAACTAAACTTATCAATGCTCATTATATGTCATCTGCTTATTTTGTTATGATTAAATCAGATATAATTAACTCTTGCAGAATGATATTCATGGTGACAATTTCTAGATATGAGTTTTCTTACACTATTCATCTTCAATATACCTAAAGAATATCATATAATCATATTGACTCTCTCTCTCTCTCTCTCTGTCTTATAAGAATCCTCGTTATTATTATGATAAGAAAATCACCAAGTCTCATCTTTGATTATCGCCAATTAATATTTCTTTGCTCAGAATTTATCATGAAAAAACAAACTCAGTATGCCAGTTATTCAATGGAAAATAATTCGAGACTCAATTTCCGATTGGTTAGATATTTTCTCGTTCTCATTTTCATGATGTCTCATGGATAAGTTTGCAATCTCAAAAATACAGATGCATTTAATGGACAACTGATGGATGACCATGAATTCTAATCGACCATCCAAAGGAACAGGAAATTGGAAAGGTGCTTAGATGTAAATGATCATAGTCATAGATACAAAGTATAAAAGAACAAGTCAGAAAAATCGAGAGACTATGATTCTTGGAATCAAGGTGAGAAGAAGAAAAAGAAAAAAAAACGATAATGATTTCGATAATGTGATAAAGTGATAGGAAAAAAATGTTATCAAATCAATACCATGAGAATATGATATTCACCATTAGCTAAACCATCGTTCGTATGAAAAATCATTTTGAAACTCCTGTTACCATGAGCTGAATTAAAGAGAAAATAATCTCACTAATATATTGAATCTTATTTACGTTTGAAACACAAAACGCTCTATAATATCTAAGAATATAATCAAACCATGAAACAAAGAAACGATTAGAACCTTATGAATGATTAGATTGCCTGAATTCTGAGGAAATCGAAGCAGAATAATAATAATAAATAACGATAAAAAAGAAGATACTTTTTTTCGTTTGGAGAAGAAAAAAATGACTCTATTCATTTCCATGGTGACAATGAACGAGTAATGATTCATTTTAATCGTTTAATTTACTCAATAGAAAAATCCATGAACAAAGCCTGAGAACTGGAACTTTTTTTTACTACAGACTTAACAAAGATACTTTTTCAATTGTTATCCAGTTTAATTGTGAATTAAGGATAAAACCAAAGGGGAACCTTTCATTATCAGGCAATGTAAACAATTCAATCACAGTTATATAACTTTGAATTGTCATCTCACCCTCTCTCTCTCTCTCGGTGAAAATCATGGGAATATAAAAACTCATTTACTAACATTTGGATAGGTATTAACACCATGATAATTCAACTCTGAAATTAACATGAAAAACTCCAGGGATTCAGTTTTGATAAGCTTTGAAATAATAACCTTGTAAATGGCATGAAAAAGTCAACATACTCCAATATTATGGTTAGAAATTTACTTGATTAAAACCCCACAATCAAGGTAAATGTCAAATTATCAACATGAAGAGATATATTTATTTATATATAACCAGATTGATTAGATTGATCAATCAGTAATCAGTTTAATTGTTAACAATGTTTGACTGGAAATAATGACAACAATTAACTGTTGGTTTTTTTTTATCAATGTGTGTGTATAAATATAATTTGCTTTGTTTATTTGGACAAT
The DNA here is from genome assembly GCF_014898815.1 of Panonychus citri. Taxonomy (NCBI): domain Eukaryota; kingdom Metazoa; phylum Arthropoda; class Arachnida; order Trombidiformes; family Tetranychidae; genus Panonychus; species Panonychus citri. The sequence continues at coordinate 465,449 of NW_026515495.1, forward strand.
CAAATTGGCTTCAATTAATGTTTGATACCAAATAGTAATTGTAATTAAAGGTAATCACATTTATTAGGCTTAATTGTCATCATTCAATTGTAATCATTTAATTGTTACGCTACTTTTTTATTTGTATATTACAATTGTAAGAGTTGTGGTTGAGCAAATATTATAAATGAGAAAAAAAGTTCTGTCAATAAAATCACATAATCATAATTATTAAATTATCGTAATCAGGGAAAACTATTAATTATATTATTACCCTGTAATATAATGATAATATCTCAAGTTATATAAATATAATTGTTGATGATGATCAGCTTGATTATATTAAACTGAATGTTTAATTTTCAATTGAAATTTCAAAGTTATATTATGATAAAAAAAACAACAACAATCAAAATGAGGTTAACCAATTTAACCAGCAATTTAAATTGCAAAACATTTCAAACAAATGAGATTTCATCTTAAACCCTTTCATCTTGATCATTAAATTCATTTTCATCGTGATTATCATTTCATAGGAATATAATAATAATAATAATGTTTATATGATGATATTATTTTTTTTTCTTACAGAAAAAAAGTTCAATTTTCTTATGATTAATATTAACAGTTTGTGTCATTAACTAAATTAATGATTATGATGGTAGATTAACTTAGTGTTGATCGATTCATTGGGAAGAGAAAAAAAAATTATAAATCATGTTAAAAGTATTTAGATAAACTTGTGAGTTTACAGAACGAACCAGAACTTTTTTCGTTACGAAGTTGTTGCAAGTTCGATAAAAAAAAATAAACAAAATAATCTTCGTTTGTTATTATTGTGATTGTTGTTTACTTTTTGCTCTCTCTCTCTCTCTCTCTCTCTCTCTCTCTCTCTCTCTCTCTCTCTCATCCTTCGTCATCATCCTCATCCGTATCCCTAAGCATCAATAATGGAAAAGTCAATTTAATCTGATTTGATTTTTGTATCTTCTTCTTGTCAGTTTTTATTTTGTGTTCGGAAACTTTTTCAAAAAAAAGTCCAACTCATTTATCCCGAGCATTGATTTGATGGGCTAGAAAACCGAACACTAAATTAGATTGTTAATGACAAATCAAATTAATTGAGTAACTAGGTTGGAAATCCTTTGATTCAGTTAATTGGAAGAGCTTGATGATGATCATCATTTACCATCATGAGGAGAAAAGGAGAAAAAAAAATTCAACTTCAACTAATAATAAGACGAAAACTATTAACTTGATAATAAGTTGATGGAGGAAAAAAATAGATGAAAATGAAATTGGTTCAACTGATAAATCACTTTCGGAATCATTATCATGATCATCTGATAATCATTTTCATTTGATATCGAAATGTTTTCGATATTGTTATTACATTACTTTCCCTCTCTCTCTCTCTCTCTCTCAGTTCTTGTAAGGTCTTGGATAAAATCACCATGAAAGTCTATTCAATGATCGTTTCTCTTGCTCAGATCAGAGCAACAAACTTTCATATTATAATCTCGACAAAGTTAATCCTTGACAGTTGAATAAAAATCTCCAGAAAAAGTTACATGTTTTGTGGTGAAAGATTTTTCCTTCTTTATCATCTATTTACTATTCATTAGATTTTGGTCAATTCTATTTAGTATCATGAGTATATATGTGTATTTATAGCATGATGAATCTTTCATGTAAGACTCATGTTTGTTGAACACTTTCAAATGAACAGAGCATTATCCTGATCATGTTTGTTTTTCAAATCCTTCAAGTGGTAAAACTTGAAATGTTCACAACTTAATCAATGTTTAATCAGATTGTGTAAATAGAATCAATTTCAATCTTGTTTTCAAATGATTTTCGGACAATTAATTCAAATAAAAACATTTTGTTCCAAATTAATCAGTGACCATTGGTCATTCAAAAGAGTTACACATTTCAATACTCTCGAACTTTTTTTTTCTCTAAAGTTCTCAACTGACAAGTTCCAGAGTTTCATTGGCAGAATTTGTCTATTCCTTTGACTTTCAACTTCGATCTGATAATAATAACATGGTAATATCAATTCTAATTTAATTTTCCGCGTTTTAATTAACTGTAACAATCGATTGTGACTAATTCAAGTTGATTGTAAGTGATTAAAACAAAGAGATAAATGGAAAACGTTTAAAACCAGAAAACAAATTACATGTCAACAATTGAGAGAACTGAACTTTTTTGTCTCTTGTTCATTGTTTCTAATATAAGTTAACTGATATTTTCTTTATTATCATGGTTACTATCTCATTCTAGACTCTGACTGAACATTACACTCATGAAATAAAATCAACAGAATTACTGTCAACCCATTAGCACAGAACCAAATCAATATCTGACATTCTCTCTCTCTCTCTCAATGACACTGATTTTTTTATCTTCTTCTCATCTCTCTTTTCATTAATCTTCCAAGATAACACCAATTATGTTATCATGAGACGATAATCAACTTTGGCGATAATGATTATCACCATGAAAGAAAATACCTGTTCTGAGTGATAGATAATATGAAAGAATTGGTTGATGGGAATAGATGATCACTTTTTCTGTTCGTTGTCCACTAAGATTTTATCTCGGTGATCAAACGAATACAATTAAACTGATAATCTCTCTCATCGATATGTATTAACAATAGAATCAATTGTAAGAATAGATAATCTCGATCAATCAATGAAAGGGTTTATTCCCATTGAGATGATCAATCAATACGATCCATAGAAAAAGAGTTTCAAGTTTTTCGAATATCTTTTTCTTTTTAAACAACATTGTGACCTTAAAGATGAAAACTTTTATCGATTTTGTATTGAATTTAATTTCTAGGCTATTGACGATCAGTTTACCGAGAGATTTGAAGATTTATTAATTTCAACTGGAACTTGTTATGGTTCTGATTTTACCAATCATTTTGTTTCAGATTAGATGTTGACATGAAATAAAGATCAACAGCTGATTGATGTTTGATGTTTCTATTAGAGTATCAATGTCCCTGAATCACATGAGATTCAGAATAATTTCAATCAAATGAAAGCTCAATTTCCAGAATGATGAGTCTTCATCAATTATCAGTTTCATCGTGTTTATTTTTTTCAAGTATCTTTCTGAACTTATCTGTTTACATAATTTTCCTCTGTTATTTTTGATTCTTTTTTTTGATAAACATCATGAATTTTAATGGGAATCAATGAAATTTCCCTGAAACAGACAAATCAATTAATGAATTTGTGATTATTTTCAGGTGATTTTTGGAACAAATTTTCAAATAACAACGAGAGAAAACAAGTTCGAATTCAATGTTCGTAATGAACAATCTCATGCTCTGTTAGTTTATCATGAACAACATGATGAATCCATTGATTGTATTGATTATCTTTCTTAATGAATTTCAATTTCAATTGATTAGTGTAGTAAACTAATCATTTAATATCTCTAATCGATTTTATCTCTCCCAATGATTAACCTTCCATATCTAATCAATTTTACTATTTATGGATCAGTCAAAGTGTTAATTTTATCTCTTCTCATTAATTATTGATGAACATGATTCCACCCTGAAAGAATCGTCAATGGAAAAACTGTAAATTTTTGATTGTAAAAAAAAATGATTTTCAATGAAAAGACAGAATCAATTATTATTTTTTTCCTCTAAAATTCAATATCAAAGTAAATATTATATATTCAGTGATCTTTCATCTCTCATGTGATTTGATTCATGTTATTATCTATCTTTTATCCCTATTATCTCTTGGACCAGTGAATTCACCCTGAAGATGAAATTATAAGTTTCCTTGACAATGATAATCGCGAAAAGGCAAAAATATTCAAAGAATCTAATAGATTATCATTACGATAATACAGTTGGATTATTCCTCATCAATTATTTAATAAATCAATGAAATCTACGAGTTATAAGTTATCATAATCATAATCTTGTTCTGATTCAGTTTTATCGGTTAATATTAGTAACATTTACAATCTTCAAGTGATTAAGACTATTGACTTGATACTGGAATCAGATAATATCACAATTGAGATAGAGAGATAGAAACTTTGAGATAGTGATAAGATTTCCCTGAAACGAAAGGGATAAATATCAATTCTGATGATGAAAATGCTACAATGATAGTCAAAGAAATCTTAATTTAGATATTGCTTTAGATGATAATAATCATTGCCCATTAGATGAAAAGAATCTGATGAAAAAAAGAGTTATTTACTTATTCTGATTATCATGTAATCATTCAGCTGATGTAATGATTAAAATCAAGGTGATATCATTAATAGAATGGGTAATGTTAACATGGTAGAATAATCAATCTTTCATGTTGATGGTTAAATTATGTAAAAAAAGGTAAAACGAAAAGGTTGTGATTATGTTTATCAGAATAGTGGTGAAAAAATATAATCATGGTGAAAATTGAGTTGGAAAAAAATTGATTTGAAAAGTTTAATTAGAGGAGAAGCTCAACTTTTATTTCAATCAAGAGTTTCTAACTGGTCTAAACGTTAATGAATACATAATGAATTTGGACTAATTAGTTGGAACTTTGATTCTCATTTGACAATTAACAGAAATATTCATTGTCCTTTTTATTCAATTGCAAGTAGATTCAGTTTGATTTCTATCTTTCTATTTCTTGGAATGAGAATCGATTGAAAACTTTGCCATAATTTTGATTCTGATTTTTACTCGAATGTTGAAATGTTTCTCAACCAGAATTGACGATAACATGATAACTGAATCTTAAAAAAGAGCAAGAAATTTCTGAAACCATGTTGATTTGATAAACTTTTCGCTCCCAATGATATTTGATCAATTTTCTTGTCAAATTGTCATCGATTTAATCATTTTAATAATATCATGTTAGTCGTTGTTTAGGAGATGAAGTTTGATTCTTGTTGTGAGTCTCATTTCCAACAATAGAAATTGATGAGAGAGGAAAGAGATGAAGAGTGTAGGTGGTTAAATTAAGATCAATGAGAGGATAAAACTGAAATGGAACCTTTTTTTTTCTCGGTGAAAAGTTAATAATATTGTCATGAAGAGAAACTGAAAATTCTGGTTGACCTAAAAAATAATAATAATAATGACAGAAAGAGAAAGAAACTAAGAAAAGTTTCAAGTAGATTAAGTTAAATGAATTAATCTGCAAAGAAAAAAACATAAAAAAAAGTTCATATGGTTCTGATGAATCTATTTTTTGCTCAGCAGAACCTTTTTTTCACCATGTTGACCATGAAAATTCACATAAATTTCAATAATCTCAAAACGATACATAGACATTTGTATACACCGATAGGCGTGGTTATTTTCAAGTCAACGTTTCTTTTTGCAATTCAAACTCATGTTACCCTGTGACAAACACTTATCATGGTGATGCTGTTGATGATAAGCCAGAATCGTTGAATCCTGTTCATTTTTAACCAAACAATTTATTTATCTCTGATTCTGACAGATTCCTCATGCTTTTCATGTCAAATATAAGTTTTTTTTACTTTAGTTTGGTTTCCAATCATTCATTTGGTTATCGATCAATTTTTCATATCTTATCATGACGATGATACCAATTTCTAATAATTTGATATGATTGTATGAATTAGCTTTTTCTGATAATGTTATTATAATAGTAACAATCATCTCTATCATAACTTTGTATTATCATGAGCATGGTGATTATCATTAATGTAATAATTGATAAAAAGCCTCAGAGCAATTAGTGTATCAAAATTGGAATGATAATATAACATGATGATTAACATGGTGAACAAAGATTCTTGAGCATCATGAAAAGACAGAAAAGTTTATCATCATCATCATGTTCATCTTTAATGACAAGTTAAACATAATAATAAGATCATTTTCTCTCATTGATAATACAGTGAGTTTTTCATTCATCATATTCCCATGAATATCTCAAGAACGTAAACTAATATGAAGGTCAAACTTGACCAAAGAACGCAGCAGTAATTAAAGCCTTTTTTGACCTTCAAATCTCAAGGTCATTGGTTGAATAGAAGATCGGATAAATGATGAACTTTTATTGAAGAATCTTTGTTCACCATGTTTATCGTCATGTCTATACAATTTAGCCTGAATTGTATTCAGTGATTCAGATTATCTGAAATGATAGTTATTTTTTTTTGTCGATTTTTTCTTTTTCTCTACATTGATTGTAATTAAATCTAATTATTGTTTTCACTTGAAGAGAGAAACACAAATTAAGCTCCATGTTAATCATCATTACTTTAATTATATTTCCGTTATTTTCTGAGTAATTTACTGATTAAACAATAATGACAATCATCATCCTAATCGTATTAGTAAACTTTAATTTGCTCACTTGACACAAACTAAAATTTTGTCCTATTAGATTAATAAGAAAAGGTCATAATAAACATTTCTCCATGAAATCAACTGAATTAAATATTCATTGAGATTTTTTAAATAACTAAATTAATTAGACAATTTTTTTTCTGTTCTACAGGTAAAAAAAAAGAGTTCACCCTGAATTGAGAATCAATCATTCAAAATGAAACTTGAAAGTGAAAAAATGAATAACCCAAGAATGGAAAAAGTATTTATCAGTTTTCTATGATGAGTTTCTTGTGATGAGGATGCAAAGAACTGTTATCAAAATGATGAAAGAATTGCTAAAAGATGAAGATTCCCCTTAAGCCATCAGCCCTTTTCAAATGGAATCAACAAGAATATAAGTTTTGACAAGAATGAGAAAGAAAAATAAGAGATAATATAAGATGATGGGACTATTACATCCTCATCCTCTTGTTGAAAACTTTTCATCTTTGTTGTCATTGAAAACCCATAGAAAATGGATAAACTTAATTTTCGAAAGATTTAAGTTATCAATCTATAGATTGTGAAGAATCCTCATCATTCATAATAATAAACACCGTTAGATTTTACCCTGTATCATCTTCATCTCCTTCTTGTTTTCCTGGAAAAAGAAAACTTGTTCATCTCCTGAGAAGAGGAAGTTGCAAGAGAAGTGGCAGGAAGTGGAAGATAATAATCTGATTCCAATTGTTTTCCATGAAAGTTTGGATATTAATCGAAACCTACTAACCATTGTAACCACAAAACTCAATTGCTCATGTGATTACAAATGAATTTAGGTTAACCAGAAATTGATAATATCATTTGTTTTTCCAATTGGTAACCTGAAGCTATTAAAGATCACCATGATCACTACGTAATAATCAAATGTTTATCTTGATCATCATCTTATAATCAACTAATACAATTGCCTTTTCAAATTCTTGCTAATTCTGAATACCAAATTCCAACATTTTCCTAAGGTAAATCCACTTTACCTAAGCACAGAATCAACTACAATCAAAGTGTTAATCAGATCAACTATTTAACCCAATAATCAGTGTTAAATATCATCATTACAATTGAATTATAAGGTTAATAAAAAAAAATCTGATCTTTCTTTTAGCTACTGAATTAGAATCTAAATTGTTCTTAGACTTGAATACCTGAAACTAGAAAATGAAACATGATATTCAATTGAACTCTAGGGTTTGTTGTTTTACTTTTTTTCTGCTCAAAGTTTCATGATATTTTATCTAATTGTACTCATGAGACGATAAACATTCATACCTGGATTTTATGATGATGATAAAAAGAGAGAGTCAGTGAAACAATCAGTGGAAATGTTTATGACTCTGATATTTTGAGTAATATCTTACATGGGACTTGGTTTTGATTCATTTGGCTCATGAAAATCATTGATACATTTCATTGAGTAAAGTTAATCTGCTCAATGGATATTGTTTGAAACTGAAGCTGGTGAAAAATTCAGGTGAAGTAGTGAGATGAATAATGATTGTTGACCTATTATCATGACAATCAATTTGATAACCTGTAAGAATTTACTGTCAACCTCTTTATTTGACCTGATATTAAGACTATTTATCATGTTCATTGGAAAGCAGAGTCAATATTGATGATTTACCACAAGAATATTATTCAATATGTTTACAACATAAAAGAGAGAGGGAAAAAAACTAATACTGAGCAAATTGTAATATCATGAAAGATGATCTTGAGTGAGTAACAATTGAGAAATATCATCAATTTAACTTACCTGTCAATTCCTATCGCTGTTAGTGTGTAAACACTGACGATTACTGAACAAAGTGTCATGAATTGAACAAAGGGACAAAACAATGGATGGAATATCCAACGATTTAACATGTATGAGGTATAAGTGAATGGAATTGAAAAAAGGGCCATCGTAATATCGGAAGCTGCAAGATTAACCAGAAAGATTCTTAACTCCTTGGATGATCTTTTACCCGCCATTAGAACCCAAATAGCGGTTATATTACCCCCGAAGGCAAGTAAAGCGGTCAAACTGTACAAACAGATTAAAAATATTTGCAAAGGTTCACTAAGGGCAAGTTCAAAGTAGTTTTCAAGGGTCAGATTGTTTTGGGAATGTGAGTCCAGCTCAAAGAATCCAACACTTTCACTGAGATTCATGGTCGTTTTTTTTTACTGACCAGATCGCTTGATAAGTTCCAAGGCGAAATTAAGTAGATATGATGATTATGATGATAGAGAATTGAGAGTTTATTACATTGTAATTGATAATATAACATTCACATGGAAAAGATTTTCATTCATTTCTTATTTCTTTAAACAATAAATTGAAAAAAGAAAAACTTTTTTTTCCTTCATTACAAGAATTCCTCCCATGAATAAAGTTTACTCAATTCTTTTTACTAACCTCAGAATATTGAATGAAATCAAAGAATTTCACCCTGACATGATCAAAGAAAATGAAGAAAAAATTCATTTCGATTTCGTGTTGCCCTCTCTTGACTTATATTATCAACTTTTTCTTATTCTTTCAAGAAGCAAAATTTTAATCAACCAATTTTTCCAATTTAATATTAATTAACTTCAATGAACAATTAATCCATCACTTTTTGATTACATTGATTGGTTAAAATGAATAATTAAATTTTCTGTTGGAAACTTAACTAACTTTGATCGTTTATCAAATAAATTGTTATCGTTATCAACCGTTAGATGTCACTAGCGATCAGAAAAGAAATCAGAATTCTAAGGTCACGTGAGTAACACACATTCTCACTCGTATTTGATATTCTTGATGCTGAAGATGAAGATGATGATGATGACCAACATCCTCAGTGTACAAGTTTCATTGGATGCGATTGATTAACTTGGTGTAAACTTTTTGATTCTGTTTGTTTTTTGATTCTGGTGAAAAATTTCATTGTCAATGAAAATTATTCAAACTAAATAAGTGTCAACCAAATTGAATTGATCGTTTTGATTAGTCAATCAAAATGCAAATTGTCTGCATCTTCAATGCAATCGGATTAATTATTATTTCACAATTTTCTAGTTTATCAACAGTTTCAGTAAACGAACCCTGTTACGATGAGATTGGACAACCAATTCGATGTATTCCCGATTTCGTGAATGCGGCTTTCGGTAAAAAAGTGAAGGTATGTGGCAAGTTCTGTGACAATTCATTTTTGTGATTCTATGTGCATGTTAATCATTAATCTAGTGTTACGAACAATTTAGTTTCTTGTTGAGAAAAGTTGACAGAAAATTTAAATATTATAATAATCTTTTATTCAGGCTATAAGTGATTCTAATGTTGAACAACGTCATCCAGTGGCTTATCTAACGGATCTTCATAATCCGACTAATACAACTTGCTGGATATCGGAATCATTTACTGATCCAACGGAAAACATTTCAATAACATTGAGTTTGGGCAAAAAATATGAATTAACTTATGTTAGTTTACAGTTTTGCTCACAAAAACCTGATTCAATGGTTATCATGAAATCAACTGATTTTGGTGAAACATGGCAACCATTTCAATATTATTCATCTGATTGTTTAAAAGTTTATCGTCGACCAGCAAAATCAACAGTAACCAAATCAAATGAACAAGAACCTCTTTGTCTTGAACAGCCAATTGATTCACAGCCCGGAGGTAGGGTTGCCTTTTCAACCCTAGAGGGTCGACCCTCGGCCTATGATTTTGACAATAGTCCAGTTCTTCAAGATTGGGTCACAGCAACTGACATACGAGTGATTTTTAATCGCGTTAATGGTCAAACTGACCAACCCTTGGTCAATTTTGAAACTGATGGAGAAGATGATGAAGATGCAGATGGAGAAGGTGACAATAGGATTACCGGGAGCATCATTGGTAATAAGATAAACAATGATAATAATAATAATAACAATGAGAACAACGGTAACAATCAACTGAAAGGATCGACACCATTTCCATTATCAAATTTATTTGATCCATTTGCAAATGAAACCGATTTATCAAATATGCTGATGGCCCATAAACCGGAAGATACTTTTTACTATGCCGTTTCCGATCTTGCAGTGGGAGGTAGATGCAAATGCAATGGTCATGGCTCAAGGTAACATGAATTTTGCTCATCATTTATCCTCTAAAGTTCACCCCATATCTTAATTATTGTTATTATTATTAACTTTTTCTCCATGTTGGCAATTAAATTAGAATCGCAATTAGTTATAGCATAACAATACTGTTACTTTGTTTTTTTTTATTCTTTCACAAAAGTAAACATTTAGATTCACGTTTTCAATCAGAAAAGTGATGAGGATGATTATGCTTTATCTTCATCTCTCTCTCTCTCTCTCTCTCTCTCACTTACCTTGAGATTTTGATGGCTTAATCTGTTCATCATGAACTGTTCATAAAACTGTAAAGTGTAAGCAAATAAACAAAAGATGAAAACAAATCATAGACACATAAACTTTTCTACTCTCAATAATTAACCATGAAAACAAATTGACTTAAATTGTGCTGCAAGTTATTACTTAAATTATTTGGAGATAATTTTTTTTCCCTTTTACTAATCATCTTCCTAATGCTTGTCTATCAGTCAAAATTGACCAGTTTATCTAATAATGATTAGGATAACCTTTTGTAAATCCATTGGAAGGTAGAAAAGTTTCTCGATAACAATAACAGCAAAAAAAATCGCACATAAACACACAGAAAAGTAACTTTTCCTTTGCCTGTCTAGTAAATGTCTATGAGGAGAGAGAGAAAACTCAACTCGAGGTTAAAGGTTACAGTTAATTGTGTTTCAAAATCATGTTTAAAAGAGATAATAACATGTTTGGGTAAATTGGTTCCACACCCTCACTAGGAACAACCTCCCTCCTCCTCTAGCATCATCATCATAATCAACATCATCTCTCTCTCTCTCTCTCTCTCTCTCTCTCTCTCTCTCTCTCTCTCTCTCTCTCTATGTTGACCTGTATATTCAAACAAAAACATTGGCCTTTGAAAGGTCATTCAATAATTTCTACCTCAAGATTATAATCTTTGAGAGAAGAAAATTTCGAGTTAATTTTTGGTTCTCTTATATTTCTCATTTTTTTTGTTTCTTACCTTTTTCTTTCCTGATTGTGTTTAGGTGCATCACCAACCGAGAAGGCCACCTTACCTGTGAATGTAAACACAACACAGCGGGACGTGATTGTGAGAAATGCAAACCATTTCATTTTGATGTCCCATGGGCAAGAGCCACAGCCCAAAATGCTCATGAATGTAAACGTAAGTCCATCACAAGATGAAACATTGAAATTATCATTATTCTTTAATCAGTAAATTTCAATATCTCTCATTCATGATTCATTCATTATCTATACACATACAAACATAAATATATTTATACTCAATTTCCATCTTCATCTTTATCATCAATAGGAAAGTAAAAAAAAAAAACAAGTAAAACGATAAATGAGATTATACATTTAATATAATATAAATTCTTGATTAATCTCATATTATCATGATGGTGTTTCAATTTCATTCAATTGTTGATGATTTATTATCTTTATTTAGCTCATAAAGTTTATTAATATTTCACAAACTGTAATTTCCAATTCAACTCATTACATTTCCATGTCATTATTATTACATTTCCACTCCTATTTTCAGGTTTGTCCTTTATTTTCATTGTTATTTTTTTCAACAAGGTTCAGTCCAACATGGTAACAGTTGATTGATTAACTAATAAAGTGGTAACAAGGCTAATCTAGTTTCCAGTTAATTTGCAACAATTAAAGGTATATAGGTTAACTATACGATTATTATTTCACCAAATTCAGTTAGTTGAAGCATCAATCTTAATCCATAATCAAGTAAATATTAAGTTTACTTAACTAATCACTTACTCTTGGGTTAATTTTCAATTCAATTGTCAGGAATAATAATAATAATAATAATACAACAGAACAGAAAAGTAAACTTTTAATTAAGTAAATTTAATTCATCAAAGGAAATAATCTGTTAACCATAACAATCCTTGTTAATCATCAACAGGATTCAAGGTTATTATTGTTGATTCATTTAATATCTCATATGGTTACAGGCTATTGATATAATCTATTAATTAGTTAATTAATCACCGTTACAATTTGGGTAAATATGATGAACAAAAAAAAAGCACAAAGTTAATACATTTAATATAATATAATAGACTTGGATTATCAACCAGAACAGAAAACAATTAAATTGTAAACACAATTGATATGAAGAAGAAAAAAAAAGTTTAATTTAGTCTCTTAATTGCTACTATTGGGATTAGATTTCCGATCAAACAATCAGATTTTTTGGTTAATCAACATAATAATCAAATAAATTATTCAAAATTTCACTGTCTCTCTCTTTCTGTTGATCAATAACCATTAAAGATCATTGAATCTCTCAAAGTTGTAAAATAATATTCAATCTGATATCTGAAACCATTTTCACTCTAATGAAATCTGATATATTATCTCATGGAAAATAAAACAATCACAATTTCATGTTAATTTATCAGAAAAAAATGAGAATTTTTTTTCCTATTTTTGAGCATCTTGACCATTCATATTGACCAATCCCTCCAAATACGGAATTGACCCTCAATAGCTGTTCCTTACAAAGAGCTTGATAATTTATTAACTGTAAACAATTTAAATTGAGATGATTTTTAATTTGAACGATCAATGATTAATGGGAGTTAATGATTAAGTATTAATAGTTGATTTAATTTGATTCCAATTTCTCATTATAAAGTTTCAATATATTTTATCATTTAATTCATATTAACATATTAAATAGTTGTTGACAGTTTCAACTAATTGTTGTTACTTTTTTAAATAGTTTTTATATGAATTGTAATATCCTCGTTATCGTGATAATGGTCAATTTTATGACCATTTTCTGAAAATTTGTCCATTTAATGTAATCTAAAGATGAGAACCTGTTAATTTAATTACAGTTATCACTAATTTCTGCTTCCTGTTATCATTTTAATGGGGTTTTTTTTTATTTATTATCGGAAAGATTTCAATAATCGATAGTTTCATTGATGTTGACAAGGGTCCACTTCTTGTCTGTTGAGGATAATCGTCATTTCTTGTGTTGATAAGGTGAGATCAGGACCAAGGATAAACCTTGGCAACCAGATGACCAGGTAGATATGTGACAAAGATGAAAAAAGGTGAAAATCAGGTTAATGGAAGAGCAAGTAGAGTCGAGAGAGAGAGAGAGAGAGAGAGAGAGAGAGAGTATGGTGATTATCATCTTCTTTCATCATCTTGTTCATCCTCATCTTCTCCTCTTACCATCAACAATTCTCTCTCTCTCTTATTTTCTCGAGTCATTTGTTTGTCTAAAATTTATTCACATTCACAAGTCACTTGTTGACGGCACCAGTGGGAAGTTTGAGGCCGAAATAACTGTTACCCTCTGGTCTCATTTAACTTTTACCCTTGAACCTGAGGGGCCGATAATCTGTCAATTCTATTTGTTAGATGATCATATGTCCCTCTTTAGGTGGTCAGTTCTCTCTCTTCATTTCTTCCCATTTCTCTCTCTCTCTCTCCCTCATCTTTCTCCCTTCTTTTCTCACTCTGTCAATAAATCTTCAAATAACAATCACTAATCTCTGTCATTATCCATCTCTCGATTTAGTGTGTCTACTTATCTCACCTTTTTTAACGATCAGTTTCAAAAGGATTTCACTTAAATGTCTGATTGTCATTAAATCAGTTGACTGATGATCATCAAAAGTATTGGTGACAATTTATTTTCCATTGGACATTAGATCTTGATAGCTTATCATTAACTTTGATTATGATTAATATCCTTATACACCTTTTACCCTTGAAAGGGTTTCGAAACCGTAACAGTTAATGATCCCCATAATCAATTGATTACAATCAATGGATTAATTTACTTTATTAGATTGAAAAGTTTCTTGATGAGAAAGAGAGACCAAAACAATTAAATGATCATAATAAATTATTCAAAATCATATCATCATGATTAATTAACAGCCTAATGAGTTGATTGTAAATTAACTCGTTTAATTCAATTTCCAAATCTAAATGATTACAATTGTTTGATTCACTTGAATAAAATATAATGGCGAAAACTAAATCCGGTTTAAATTAGAAAAAATTTTCCTAGTGATTAAACATTATCATCTAATCAACTTTAATATACCTGATTAACTTGGTTAATCTGATCAAATTAACGTTTTAAAAGACAACTTAATCAATAGTGATTTAGATTCAAATCAATTACTGCTCCTTGTAAATCATTAATTTACACTAATTGTTATTCATTAGATTAGTAATTCAAAGTTAATTGTTATAACAATTAATTACAGGGGGAAAAAACTCCCAGTAACTAATATTAACTATGATAGTTTGGTAAAGTATAAATCGTTAATTGTTATGAAAATTAATCAAAACTCATCAATTTGAATGTTAGAATGAAAAAGTTTAATAAATAATAAAAAAAGTTATAATAAGGAAACGATTTAAATTGTTGGGTAGTATTTAAGTTTAATTGTTGATGATTCTTGGTAGTTTCATCTTAAATTACGGATAATTATAACTCCCACGTAAGATGATAAGACTCACAGAATTCAATATATCATGATGATCATGATGATTATCCTGTAATTTAACAGGATAATAAAAGTAGGCTTGGAGTATAATGTAAACATTAGAGTATCAAATTAGCCCTGATGATTATGGTGAAAAACTGATTGAAAATAATAATAATCTCAGAATTGTTGAAAGTTCAAGATTGTTGATTAATTTGATCAGTAACAGCATCTACAAGTATCTTATTACAGGGTAATTCATTTCAATTGTCAATTCAATTAACAAGAAAAAGTAAACAAGAATCAAATAAACAACAGCAACAAGAAAAACTCAAAATGCCTGAGGGCATTAAATGAACAAATATACTAGGAGGAGATAGAGTTTTATTATTATCTTGATAATTTTTTGTTTTGTTTCTCTTGCAATTCAATTTAATTAACTATTTACCTTTTTAATTAACTGAATTAAAAGTTAAATTAAACAGTAAGTAAATAGCGAAAATCATGATTTTTATTATTGTTATTAGTTAATTTTGATTTGCACGATTTTGCAACAATTTTTTTTTTCCTCTGCAAGAATTAAATTTGATTGTTGTTAATTACTATTTACAGAATGATAATCTAAAGGAAACAGTAAGAATATCAGATTATATACAAGTTCAAGGAGTGTTCATGATTATTTTAATTATATCAAATGAATTTAAGGCGATTTTTCAACCTAAAAAAAGATCGCACTGAAAATCTTATATGTATTAATATAAGAAGTGGAATGAATGATTTTCAAGGCCAACGAATAGTAAATATTATCAAGAACTAAACTCACAACGAGATCGTTACACCCAAGAAGAAAATTGAATAATAATAGTAATTGAAAAACTGATAGAACCTTGAGAATGGACTTAAACTTAATTTTCCTTTTGGGCTTCTAGTTTACAGATTTCAGATTAATTGAAAGATCATTCAACTTAATTGTTAATCTGTTAATTATTCAAGAGTAAGATGAAAACCTTCACGATTTGTAGTAGATTGAACAGGAAAAAGTTTTAGATTGTATTTCCGATTGAAGGGAGAAGGAGAAACAAAATTGATCATCAATCTTAAAGACTCATTAGCACTTAACAAGAGAGATGATTATCTAATATGAATTCTCAATAGGTAATCATTAATTCATGAATGTTTTTTTTTCTCGCGAAAATGGCTAATTGTCATTAAAATGTTTTCTTAATCAATCATATTCTTTGATTAGTTGGAAATTGGAAATCATTTGGGTAATGGAAAAACTTTTATCATGTTCACCTTTCTCTCTCTCTCTTCATCTCATTAGTTGTTAATAAGTTGATTGAAGATTAATTGTCACAACACTTTTAATCTTTGCGATTTAAACTTCATCACTATTAATAGAAAAAGAAGAGAAATTTAGTTGATTTGATCAACACCATCAACACCATTAAACATCAAGAGGCAAAGTGAGTGAGTGAGTGAGTGAGTGAGTGAGTGAGTGAGAAAAATATATAATATTCTCTCTCCAATTTTTTTTCTCTCTCTCTTCTTCTTGTTGATTGAACAAACAAGATGGAAAATTGTCTTTGCAAATATTAGCAATATTATCCTTGCAATTGTGAGACTTTTTTTCCCTCACATTTGATGGATGATAAATAGTAACTTATGGTGGCTTTAATAATCATGCCAACTTATATTATCCACAATAAATTGTGAGCCAAATTATTATTGTGATTTAGGATCCAAATCCGCCTCCATTACAATTGAATAGTAGAAACAGAGTTTAGCTTGACCTGTCAGGGAATCAGCTCCATCATCATAATCATCGCCAACTCGTAAGGATCAAATTCATTCATTTGCTTTTCTCTCTCTCTCTCTCCATCTTCCACCTACATTTTGAAAACCTCTTCATCTCCCTCTCTCTCTCTCCATCCTCATCCTCATCCTCATCCTCCGTCTGCCTAACAAGTGCAATGTTGACATCAAAAGCATAAACAACTTTTTCTTCAAGTATTTTAAGTGAAAACAAGTTACTGTTATTTAATAGATTGAGAATACAACTTTTTTTCACTTCTTCTCTCCTCTTGTTAATCATTGTAATACATTATTATTATGTTTACACAATTAAACATAATCAAACTAATTTGTAACAATTATGTTAATTTCTGCTTACATCACAAATCAACTTTATCTAATTGTTTACCTGTAAATTTTACAGGTAAAAGGGAAACATGTACATGGATATGGATGTGTAAGTCTAGGGATTTGATGGAGAAAAATTTTCTCTTTTTTTCTGTTTTAATATTTTATTAAGAATCTGAATCACGATTATTATTATTATTATCTTGAAGCCATGAATCCAATTTTCATGTTGCTATTATTTTTGTAGCGATGGAAAATGATAATAATAATAACTGTACACATAAAGTGATGTTCCTGAGAGAGTATTGATGAGGATGAGGAAGAGAAAATTCATCTCAAATGTTTCTTCATCTTCTTTGACAGTTTCATCTAAAGTTTTAAGGAAAAATTGCTTCTTATAAGAGAGAGAAACTTATTTTCTTTTTTTTTGCTTCTTTTCTTGGATAATAATTTTATTTTTTACTCGAAAAAAACCTTATTGGTTTTATTGATTATCGAAAATCCCTCGAAAAGTTCTTGAGTTTCTTTTCGAACCTGAAATAGAACCAGAAGAGAACCTTTAAATTGAATATTACTCTGAATTAGATTCAACTAATATTATTCTCAACCTCAAATCTAATTGACAATTGATTCAAGAGAAAAGAAGATGAAATTTTCCAACCAATATTCAAATTCTTAAATTGTGATAATAATTCTAGATGGAATGATAACTTTTCCGAGTATCATGATTTCGTGTTTCGAACTCATTACTATCAACTTTTTTTTCTCTAATTTAACTTTGGCACAAATTCTGTTATCAATCTTTACGAATTTGAGTGAACTTTTCTTTCTCTCGAATGTAAATAAAATATTTCAGTTCTATCAAAATTTTATTACCATTTTCGTAGCTTTTGAAAGTTCATCAGAAATTCATGTTATTCAGATTTGTTTACCAATTCTTATTCCACCCAAATCATTAACATGATCATATTTTCAACCATTTTATTGATAATAACAATTTTCTTCCATTAGAATTTGAATATTTTGATCCATTCATTATAAAAAGTACGATGCTAGTTCACTTTCTCCCCATGAAATTATCTTGTAAATTCATCTTAATTTTTCCTATCATGATTCTTATTATTATTACCCTTTCTTGTTGCTGTTGAAGAGCCAAGAAAAATTAATGTCATTGAACATCTCAGATTTGGTGTTTCTCTCATGCAAATGGATCCTATGAATTATATATATGGTTGATTATCATTTTCTGATTATGATAAAATAGCAGTTTAACCATCACAAGTATTGAAAAGGTGAAATACTTGAATAACTTTCTCTGGGGAGTCAATTTTTCATGAAAAACTGAACCTTTTCCCTCAATTTTTTTACATGATAATGGGAACAACATATTATCATTGTTCATAATATATTTTTTCGTATATGAAAAAAAAAGGTAAATCATAATAAATGAAATCTCTATGATGGTTCCTCATGATATCTAGAGACTAAACAAGAAACATATTACTGTTAATAAATAAAGAGCAATATTATAAGGTGAATTCATGGAAATTGAGAGAGAGAGAAAACTTTTCATGATTGAAATAAAAGTTTGACAAAAAGAAAAACCCATTTAACTGATTACTTAGAACTCTGAATTTTTCTCAATTCTTAACATTACTTTTTGTTTATTATTCCTTTTCAGCCTGTAACTGTAATCTACATGCACGTCGATGTCGATTCAATATGGAATTGTACAAACTTTCGGGACGCAAATCGGGCGGTGTTTGCTTGAAATGCCGACACAATACTGCAGGTCGACATTGTCACTATTGTCGTGAAGGTTATTATCGAGACTCGACAAAACCAATAACCCATCGAAAAGCATGTAAACGTAAGTCTATACAGAGGAAAATATTTTGTACTAGAGTAAATTGTGTCTCTTTGTTATCAACAATTTCGATACATAGAAACTGATATAATAATTCTGGACAAAAGGACAAATAACTTGACAATAAAACATTTCGATTTTCTCATTGAATATCAATGACAATATCATTGTCATAATAGTAAATATATATATTGAACTGTATCAACAATCCTATTACGTTTACCATTCAATTGTCAATCTGATAACAGCATTGATAATATTGTTCAATAATAATCTCAAGATAATCTACTTTTTTTTGTTCATATCAATAACGTTTATCTCAATTAATTGTTATTATATTATTATTATCATTATGACAACGATATAATAATAATGATAACAACAACAAAAATACACAATGAAAAGCAATAAATCACATAAATCAATGTGAGATTAATTTCAATTTGATTGTCTAATCATGTTCATCATATGGTCTTAATCTTGTATGTGTTTTTTTTTATTTGCTATTTGTCCTTATTAAGCTTGTGAATGTCACCCTGTTGGTGCTTCTGGGCGAACCTGTAACCAAACAACTGGACAGTGTCCATGTAAAGATGGTGTAACTGGGGTGACCTGTAATCGATGTGCTAAAGGATATCAACAGAGTCGATCAACTGTAGCTCCTTGTGTTCGTAAGTTAATCAATTGTATTATTTTGGTTTCCACAGTTAATCCGATTATCCGATTCATGTTGTTCATGTTCATGTTCATCTCTCATCTCTATCTCTCTCTCTCTCTCTCTCTCTCTCTCTCTCTCTCTCTAATCAGTTGAGTTTCAGTTGTTTCTCATCTTGATTTTGATCATTATCCTTTATTTAATTGTGATAATCAAATTTTACCTGATGTATCAATGAAAACCCAAAATACTATTAACAACATTATATATTTACTTTCATCTCAATGAGAGAGAGATAATAATAACAATAATTATCGATTTTATCAAGATAATTGTATTACACTTGATTCATTTCATTGTTCAGATTCAGTTTCTCATTGATTTTCATTATTATCTCCCATGAATTAGGTGTTCCTATGAGCAATATGGTTCCAATTGCATCAGCATATGAAGTTAACAAACAGCAAACAACTGGTAAGTTAATAAACTTAATCAAATGTAATGGTCATTTTGACCAATTCAACAATTGAATTAATAGTTATTCACTTTAATACTATCACTTGACCAATCTAAACAATCAAACAATTTATTTCCATTATCTTAATAATCTTAAACCTCTAATTGAATAATAAACTAATCTTTTCAATCTAATCTTCTAATTTTAGAATCTGATAATTGCGATGATTGTCGAGATGAAGTTAATCAGTTAAGTTTGCGAAAATTTTGCAGAAGAGACTTTGGTAAGTTAATTGTTACTCTAATTATCAAATTAAAAAGTATCAACGTAATTAAATCCAGTTTAATGACTTTCTCTTTGCTCTGTCAAATCAAATCAAGTGAAGTCTTTTAATCAACTTTGAAAATTACAAATCGTAACATTTTTGGCCCATTGAAACTTTCAAATGTCAATGAAATCAAAAGGATAATCAAAGTTAATTACAATCAAGCGAAAGTCTAATTGGTGATTTACTTGTATCAATATAACTGAGTGTCAATCATAATTCTGGATGAAGTTCATTTTTGCTCAGATCAATTGAGCAAATGGGTGAAAAAGTTTCTCGAAACAACAAGAAAATAGATTGGATATAATTATGATCAGTAAAAAGGAGTAAATATAAAAAAAGATGATGAGGATAAATAACATGATGATGATGAAAAAGTTCTGAATAGGAAAAGATAACTGAAATTCCGAACTGTAATTCCTTGAGTTTATTCACCAGAGATAATTTTTCTTCATCGAAATCATCGAAGGTGTTTAGTTATCTGTAAACGAAAATAACTGTTAACATGTTATTTGTTGAGAAGAGAAAAAAAAATCTCAAGAATTTCATTCTTGGTGAATTAACATCACAAACTTTTCATCTTGAATCTTAATTCACTCATCAAGTGAAAGAGAAAACAGATTCAAATTATTACTGAAAAGTTTTGATTCATTAAACTAACAATTAGTTAGTTGAATGAATTTTTTTTTCTTCTTCTTCTTCACAATTTCCCTTTGCATCCTCATCTCTCGTAATTGTAATAAAATCTGCAAACTCAATTTACTTTAATTAATTGATTATAATGGAAACAATTTCTTAAGGTGATTTAGAAATGAATTTGAGAGTTTGTGTAACTTTTACTTTCACCTTTACACCTTTTTGAAAAGGAGAGAAGGAAGAAAAAAAGTTCTGCCTTGTATTCAGAATTCACAGTTTATAGACTTGAAATTATATATTTTCACCATGAATTCTGGATAACAGGAAGTTGTTTCAACTTTTTTTGCAACTTTTACCTTTGGTATTATTAATTTTTTCCACTCAAATGATTTCCAAATGTTTGAATATTTGATTATCATGCATTGATTAACTCACACAGACTGATCAGGTTAGTGAAAGTAATTTTTTTCCACCATGAAAAACTCAGTCAATTGTGTTAACCTTAATCCTCACAATCGTATTCAAATTTAGAGTAGAAAAACTAATTAGATTAACTTGCAACTGTAAACTAATCACGGAGCCGAGTGATACTTTCTATCAGATCAACTTGACCATTGTTATCAAATTAACAGTGACCAGTGTAAATTCAATAGTAAACAATAGTAAATTCAAGTTTCTTATTCATGGAATGAGAATCAGTTACCTGATTATATTTCTCCTTTTTTCTGAGGTGAAAAAATCGCTGACAATTGGAAAGGTATCTCATCCGATTCCATAGTTACTGATACATAAACGAATCTCAATCTAATATAGTTGATCTCATCTTCTTTGTTTTATGTTGTTGCTTCTTCCATCACCTTATCCTCATCATTCTTATCCTCTCTCTCTCTCTCCTCCTTCATCTTTATCTTCATCTTCATCTTCATCTCCGCATCTTCCTTCATCTTGGAAATCTCTTTTTCTTCTTCATGAGTCATTCCCTTCCTATTCAGTGGGTGTTGTTGTTTATTCACCTAAACATTAATCCTTAATGGACTCTCCCTCACTCACTCACTCTCACTCTCTCTCTCTCTCGTATTAATACAATCAATGGTAACACTATTAAAATGTTTTCTCCTTGATTGTCAATAGATGCTCTCAACAATATTATATCTTTCGCTCATCAAATCGCACAGTTAAATGGCCTTTAACATTCCAGCGCATCACAAACTGTAATGAATATTGTGTACATAGTCTAGAAGGTATTCTCATGGAGGGTATTCAATGTGAGAGAGTAAGCAGAAAAAAAAATGTATAGAGAGAAACATTTTCTCCTTCAGTAGACACAAAATACAAAGGAAAAAACTTTTCTTCCACTAATATCTTTTTACCTTGGATATTGATGAATAATTGAACTTTTTGGAAACAAGAGCTTCCATTTATAATCTTTTATTCAAATTTATCATCATCATCATCATTCATCACCACATCACTTTCATCATATTCTCACTTTCTCTTATATCAACATATTCAATGATGTTGTTAGTTTCCATGAGAAAACAACAAGAGATACTGAACAGTTCAGTCTCAACAATCAGTTACATTGAGATGATTAAAAGTTACGATACTTGTTTCTATGGTTCAATGAAGCAAATTCATTCTCGTTACATGAGTTAATCACTGATGATTATTATTCGTAATCAATTTAAAATTGTAATCACATTGTGATCATTTAGTAAACTTTAAAGTTGAAATATTTATCTTGAATGAACATTAGAGGGAAAAAAACTCAAGTATTACAATAGAGTTACTATTGAATCGCCTCGAGGTTTGTTATCTGATTTTTGATGCCTCATGTTTCCAGGGAGTGATTCATTGGTTCCATTGTATTGTAATCAAGTTTGATAGTGAATGAAAAACTGATAGAGAGAGAGAGAGACTGTTATTATCATGATAAAGATAATGATGAAGTTGATTATTCAATGTGATTATCTATCTTATTTTCCCTCCGTGTAAGGAAATGAACAGTAAACTTTTACTAGGAAAAAAAAGTGAATGCTTATCAACTGTGAATAAAATGTTATTAAAAATCCTCAATAAAGATCCATGGGTTAGTCTATCAGAAACTCTGAGAGATTTTTTCTCACTTTCTACTCTCATAAGATAAATAAAAATCCCTCTGAGCTTTTCTGTCAATTCTCAGGGGGAAGAATGACGGAAGACAGATTATATTCATCGAGAGAAAGAGAAAGAGAGAGAGAGAGAGAGAGAGAGAGATGCTTCATCTTCATCATCATCTTACATTAATATGATTCTTTCATTAGTTTGATGATCCTCATCATGTTACTCATTCTCATTCATACTCTTAGCTTAATATTATTCAAGTTTTTCACCAAAGATTCAATATTAATAATAATCACCTTTGTTACACTCTGATTGGAAAATCAATTTGAAAACTTCCTGAACCTGATTTCATTGATCAAATTTACTATTAACTTACTGTATTACCTTTATTGTTAATTGTCTCTGCTCATTTTAATTGAGACAATCAACATCTCTTTATATGTAAATTAAATTGAATCAAATCAAATTACGTCTAGACCAATATTATGATTACTATTAAATCTTATCAACTGTTAACAATCAACAATTTTTTTTCACATGTTAACACAAATTTCATCATTATTATTGATTTTTTATTCATTTTGAGTATTAAGTTAAATCTCATTTTGATATCATAATAGTGCAGTGGTTTTCATGATGATGATGAAAAAAGTGATAATAATAATCCTGTCAACACAATTTGATCATAATTTACATTGTAAAGTAGTTAAGTGTTAATTCAATTTCATTTTTCAATATCAAAAAGTGTAAAAAAATTTTGGGTATTGCTCATTTTCATGAATCGGATTAAATTTGATCATTTCAGGTGAAAATCAAATTATCATTATTATATTAGATTCTAAAGCTTAATCTTCATTCCCACCATTCAATTTATTAGCATCATCATGATGGTGATCATGATCATGATCATTATCATTATCCATTTGATTCTGAATGAATAATCATTGTGTGGTTATTTTGAAAATCTCTGATTGTCAATTGCGCTTTTGAATTAAGTTTAATGGTGATGATTAAATTGATTAGTTTTCCAGGTAAAACTGAATTGTAGTAAGAGCCAATTGATATAATATTTATATGTACTTGTTGAAAATGACACAACTTTTATCAAGATTTATTTTTTTCTACCTCATTTCATGTGATAATATTTTGGATAACCTTTTCAAACATCATGATAACACCTCTTTTTCACCTTGATCATGATGATAATTGTGATAGATAACTGAAAGCAATTAGATATAATGTTAATATTACATTGGATACACTTAAAGTTTACCTGGAAGACTAATCTTGTTTTGATTTCCCATTAACCTTGTTAAATTATTATCACATTAAATTGCTCTTGATTTATAATCATTTAACTTATTACACTTTTCCTTGATTATCTCAATGGGATCTCTTTTTTTAATCAAAAGTAAAGTATCATTTGATTCTGTTCCTCATGGGATTAGAATGAGTCTTTTTTTTTATTCCATCATGAAACTGAATCTGAGATAACCTCAAGTAATCAGTTTCTTCCTCTTTTTCAATGGCCTCCTTATCTTCATCTTCATCTTCATCCTCATCCTCCTCCTCATCATCATCTTCATCAGTTTCCTCAGTTACATCATCAACTCGTCTTAATCCTCACCATCATCTTAATCATTTGCTCATCCTACTCAATTTTAAATCTAAGTAATCAGTTAAATCCAGTTAAATTCATAACTCAAACACTGTTACGATTTTTTTTTGATATCAATTGATTGTCATCGTAATTGTTGATTAACTTTTTTTTCACTATTGAGAATTAATTGAAAACAAATTGTTGTGATTTATTTTTAAATTATGATAATTTTTTGTTTCTCTTAATTTTCATAGTTGATTGATTATCTTTTACAATAATAAATTACAAACAAGTAATTAATATACAATTTGATACAATTTGTTGATTAATTATCTTCATATACCAACTTGGTGGTTAAAATAATTATGATTGAAACATGAATATCTCATTTAATTACAAGATAATTAAGAAGAAGAAGAAGATTCAACTAATTAGTGATATTTAATGTTAGTCAATTAAGGGAAAAAATGATTTTCTCTCACTTAATTGATCATCGTAAGTTAGAGTAACAATTTATATATCTAAATTGATACTGATTGCAATCAAATTTACTCACAATAATCAAGAAAGTTTCATTCAGTTGATGGAGAAATAATTTAAACTTGAAACGATTAACTGTAAATATCAACTAATGATAATGATAATTAACATGGAGCAACATTATCATCACTTTCAACTCCCAGTGTTACATGAAAATCATTATCACTTTCCTGAAATTCAGTATTAACCTTGAATCTACAGAATCATTTGAATAAAGGGAAAAACTATCAACATGATGATCATTATTATAATTTCAATATTTTTGGATAAATTTTGAAAAATAGCAACAAAAAAAATGGTTAATATCAAATTGTCATTAGAGAAAACTTTTAATGGTAAAAATAAACTAACCTAATCTGACCTCAGACAATATGGTTCAGTGTTAGTTCAACAGATTCTGTATCATCATCATCATCTCCATCCTCATCCTTTCACCGATAACATCATTATTTATCTTCCTCATCTCGAATACATTGTTACTCTTTTTTTGTTACTCATCCTCAACCTTATTCATCTTCTCTCTTCCTCTCATCATCATCAACACCATAAACTTGATTTCTTTTCCCTCATCATCATCATCATCATCTTACTCTTATACCAATAGTTTCTCCTTATCAAATCTTCATCCTCATCATTCTCATTCTCATCATCATCATCATCTCTCTCTCATCTTACCTTTTTATGTTCTTCTATTTTGCCAATCATGTTGTTAGAACAGGAAAATACTATTGAGCATCAACATCAACAATGATGATGATGATGATGAGACCATTTCCATCTTCATCTTCATCTGATATAAAAGTTGAACAAACAGAGGAGAGAAAAGTAAAACAAAATGAACTTGTTCCAATGTTTTTCCTATTAAAATATTGACAAAAAAACGGAACTTTTTTTATTGTTACTCTCTTTTCACTCTCTTTTCCATGTTACATTGACATTGAATTATTTTGCCTGTGAGAAAATGATGAGGATAAAGAGATGAAGATAAATTTCAAGTTGAAGATTTCAAGACAATTTGATGTTACAAGCAAAGAAAATAAAGTCCAACATATAAAAACCAATAGAAACATAAATAACCCAAACAACAACTATTATAAGAAAATAAAGTTGATTCCAATTCCATGATTCTTATATCATTTTCATGATCATTTCTATTATTTTACTTTTTACACTTTTCTTCCTTTTCCTCATGATAATCACAATATTCCAGCAATTGAAGCTAATGTTGTCTCCAGGGAAACAATTGGAGACTGGATTCGATTCACAATACAAATAATAGAGATTTATAAACACACTGTAACAAAGTTAAGGCGTGGACCAGAATCACTTTGGGTTCCAGTACAAGATCTTGCATGTAAATGTCCTAAGATGAAAATCAAAGAAAACTACATCATTATAGGTAAGTTCATAATCGTCATCATTTCCGTATCCGTAATTTCATCCATCCTCTTCCCAGAACTTTCCTCTCTCTCTTTCTCCATCATCTCCCATTCCGTGGTTATCATCATTTATATAACATGATAATGATTATATATCTCAATGAATTACGATTTTTTTTGCTTCATTTTGTCTGACAATTTTTTCCCTTTGATTATTGAACCAATTCAATGGTTGATGATGATCATCATCATGAATGTTAATCATCATCATCATGTTGGAAAATAACATTGAAATTGTTTACATGGTTGTCAAATTGTGTCAACAAAATTATCCTCAACAATTGGCAATTTATTAATCACTTTCTTGTCTCTTCCTTATTCATCAGCTAAAAGTAATTAGATCACCTAATTAACCTTAACACTATTTAATTCAGTTTATAATGATTGATATTTAAACAATGGTTTATATTACAATTAAGTCAATTAATATAAAATCTTCAATATTATCCTCATTTAGGATTAGGTTAGAAAATCCTTTAAGTTACAATTAGATTACAATTTACTGATTAACAGTTTTATCTTTGGGTAAATAATCAACTTTCTGGTGTTGATAAATTGTTGCTGGTTGTGAGTGATTAAAGCCAATGTGGTTAAATTAATATGTAAATAGTGACCATTTGATTGTTCTGAATGATATTGGAATTACTTTTCCATAGTTGATTTAACTGATAAAATTGTAATCACAATCATTAGAATTGATTAGCATGATAATTAGGATGGGAAAAAACGTGTTGATTGACTATAGATTAAAGATTAGTGATCAACTAACTGTGAACAATTTAACTGACAACATAATATTAATGATGATCACTATTTACATTTGATGACAATCAACATATTAAACTAATCAATAGCCAAAGAAATATAAATTTTTATGAATCATTAATGATTATCTTTGTGTCAATATTGTCACATTGAATTAATTGTCGAGAGCCCAATGGTCATCATGATTTTATCTTTTCTCATCTAAATCCAATTCAACATTTTGCCGTTTCTTTCATTTTCCATCATTATTATTCACCCAGAAAACTAATTAACTTACAATTTAATTAATTCTCTCTCTCTCTGCTTTTCTCTCGTGGTTATAACAGGAATCGAAGAGCGAGAAACTGAGCCCCGAGGGCTAATTGCTGATCGACAATCACTGGTAGTCGAATGGTCCGAGGAATGGGATCGTAAGATTAGACGATATCAACGGAAACAACGAAGTGGAATCTGTTCAGAGGATTAAGATTATCGATCGGATTAAATCAATCAACATCTCACTCACTCTCTCTCTCATATCATTCATCAATCATTGAAATCAGTCAACAATTGCGACAAAAAAACTAAATAGTAATTTAAGAAATGTAAAAGGCAAAGTCATTAATAGTCATTATTATTAACATTAATTATTAATTACTATTATCATTGTGATGAATTTGATTGTGATTCATTCATTAGGAAATTTGATTGTTACAAATCAAAAGGATTTCCTAATGATGGATTAATCAGATTAACATTTACAAGAAGATGAACAAGATTAAGATTAAGTTGACTGTTTAAAGACCAGATAATCAAAAGAATACAAATTATTTATGATTAATTTGTGATTAATTAACATTACGAGATGATTTTTATCAATTGATTAGTTGATTTTGGCTTCAAATTAATAACAATCAATAGTAAAATCAACAATCAACTATTAAGCACAAAACATGAATCTCAAATACACAATTTAATTCATTCATTAACGAGAAAGAGTAAACCAGCAATTAAGATTTAATTGTGAGAATTACAAAGTTCTAGTTAATTAACTAAGTAAATTAACTAGTGATAGTGAAGATAGAGAGAGAGAGACTGAAGACAGTTAAGACAAAGATGCTCTTTGTTAATTAGCATGATTATTACGATGTTATAAATTAACTTAATTGCTCAAATGATTAAATCAAATTAAGAGATGAAAAAGTTTTATCATCAAACAGATGAACAATTAACATCAACCATAGGTTTAGATTGTAACAATAAATGTTAACTTAATTAGTTGATTGATAAACAACAATCAGTGCACCAAAATCTCACTCTCCCTCTCTCTAAATCATAATCAATTGCTTAATGATTCATTTAATCATCACTTTTTCTTAATCATCTTCATCTTCATTATCACTTTTCTCAAATGTTCATTTATTTCAATCAACAATTTTCTCAACAATTTGCTAACTGTGAAAATTAAGTCTTCCGTGGTATTTAATACCATCTTTCTCCCTCAACTCACTCTTCTCATTTCACATTCATCTCTCTCTCTCTCTCTCTCAAACCCTGTTCATAATCAGCGACATGATGATTACCATGATTCTCATGTTTAACACCCAAAGAGACACATTGAAACTTCATCAACAAGATTAACGTTTATCTGTTGGGAGAAAGATAATTAACAAGAGGAAACTTGTCTTTCTTTTTACACCATCATCATGATGATTAAAACAAATTGTCATCATTCCATCACTTTCTTAATTTATGTAACTCAGTCAAAGAAAAAAAAAGAATAACGATTATTTATAAAACCTTTTCCGTTTCCTTTTCTCTCTCTCTCTTTTTTGTTCGCAGAATCCAAATCAATCTGTGTGTCCCATTGAATCAAAAAAGATTCCAATTCATTGAGTCAATTAAAGAAACAAACAAATTTGAGTGAATATACAGATGAAAATTACGATTCTGTGAATATGGTTAATAGAAAATCACTTTTTTCATAAATTCTCTCAATGGTTTTTTAGTAAAAAAAACCAATGATTGTGCACTAATATCAAATTTTTCACTTTTCCTTTTATCATTTTCCTCAATTGTATCTGAACAATCAATGTTTTCATAAATATAAAAATAATGATTATCCATCTACATTGAATGTATACACTTTGTCTTTGTATAACATTAATTTTTGGGTTAACCAAAAAAACTGATAGTAAATTTAAAGTGATCCAATCAGGCGATGGTTAATTTGTCTCTGATGTTTGACTAATTAGATGAATTGTGTTGATTGGAACAGATGATTTTGATTGGTGATGAAGCTTGTGTATACTGGAGAGAGAGAGAGAGAGAGAGAGAGAGAGAGAGAGAGAGGATGGACATCAATAAATTGTAATTTCAAAAAGAAAATCAATTTCAACTTGATTAAAACCAGTTACTGGGTAAAAAAAAGTTTTTTTTGATGTTAATGATTGACTTTTACGATATAATTACGTTTACAACGTTTTCTTTTGTTTTAACAAAAGTTGAGTAAAAAAGAGACACGAAATGAGAGATAGATTAAAATCAGAAACTCTTAGCTTCTAATGTGATACGAGTTGGCTTCAAATAACCAACAGGAGCAAAAGCATCATCGGAATGTATGACAATTTGACTTTGTTCGAGGATGAGGCGACTTTTAAATAATGGACAATCGAGAGTAAGTGTCTCATATTCACCACCTTCACCACAAATATTCATTCCATATTTGGCATTAAGGTTGACCAGAATTGGAAACATTTGTTGTAATGTTAAACCAAGATGCTTGTACGGCTCCAATCCCATAGATGCTGTTTTAATGATGACAGCGTGAATTCCTTCCTGGATCATCTCTTGTAATAACTCTTTCTGATTTCTTTCCCATAGGTAACAGAGTAGAGTAATATCAAGTCTTTTACAGACATTTTCAGCTCGAACTTTTTGATAAGTGGATAGAATAGCACCAACCGAGATTGCATCAAATTCAAGTTTACGCTTTAGGTTGCTTAAAGCTATGAAAAGATCTTCAACTTCATCACCACTTTCTTCAACAGGATAATCAGGGCCTCGGTTTATTGGTTTACCTAAGATTGGATGTCGAAACAAGGGCAGATCAATGGCTTTTGAGTAAAACTCTATTGCTTGATGGCCTACAGTCTGGTACATGTATGAATCTAATTCATCAGCAGGCCCTGCTATATAGTGGTAGTATAAAGCAAACAAGAGATAATGTAAATAGAGAGAGAGAAAGAGAGAAAGAGAAAAAAAGAAAAGAAAAACAATAAATCAGCATAAAAATATCACCAAGAAATTTACCCATTTGGGGTTGTCATTTGTTATCAAGGAAATAAGATTTTGTTAAGTAGAGGAAAAAGTCAGGGTTACAAGGTTGAATGAGAGAGAGAGAGAGAAAGAGAAGTTTAATGATCATACCTTGTTGATTAGCTGGAGGGTGTAAATTAAGAAGGCCAACCAGAGTATGACCATTTTTAACACATTGCATTAAATTGTAGCATGAATCTTTACCACCACTTATTAGTCCAACAACTCTCATGTTAGTATTTTGTTTTCTCACTTTTGATGTACAAATATAAATATAAAATAAAAAATATTCACAATATTAAATTAAATGTGTTTACCTTGGTAGTTTTTTTTAGTTGATGACAGTTATTATGATGAGTGTGTGTGGTGTGTTGAGTGTGTAAGAGAGTGGAATCCAGAAGCGCCAGAATTTAACAGTAATTCATGGTGAAACTAGAAAAAAAAGAGAGGGAATGAGTGAGAGAGAGAGAGAGAGAGACACACAGGCGAGAAGAAGAAAAAAAAGAAAAAAATGAAGTGAGAGAGAAAGAGAGAAGAAATAATATAAAAAGAGGAAACAAAACCAAAGAAAGAGAAATAGACAGAAGATGAGAGAGTGAGCGTAAAAACGGTTTTTCAATAAACTAAACCAATCCAGTTTTAACCATTGATGGATTATGGTGGAGACGCTTCACCAAACTAAACAACAACGCAAAAGAAAATTAATTTTCATTAAATCAAATTATTTTTCTCTCTCTCTCTCTCTCTGTCACAATAATTGTATAAAAAACTGATAACAAAGATAATCACCAATTAAGTTGATCGATTTTGTTTAAATTGTATTTTGTTTGGATTTTGAAAGAGCAACAAAAAAAAAGAATAGAATTTGTTTCAAAGATCAAATGGTTACCCAATTCTCGTTCTTTTCTCTACCAATTCAAAGGGTTTGTTTCTCTAAATTCTACAGAGAGAAAATTCCAATTACCGGTTACCATGACAACGACGGGGAAAAGAAGCACTGGTAATGTGAGTTCATCCCCTTTCTTTTTATTCTATTTACGCTTTCGGAGATTTTTACACTTTCCGATATTTCGATATTGAGAAATTTTTCTCTTTTCTAATCAATTTTTCTTTTAACAACTTTAGTTAATGGTCACTTCGTTCAATTATCATCACCTTTTTTGGCTACAGTTTGGAAAATGGAAGCAAAAAATTGAGTTTACGTTTTGTGTTGCGAAAAAAAGATTTTCATCTCTGTGATGATTTTCTGTAAATGGATCCGAGAATTGATCAGATCCGATACCCGATTCCGGAGAAAACAATGAAAAGGTAAACAAATTTGATTTTAGAAAAAAAAAATTCTTTTTCATTAATTTTAATCATTTAATTTTGTGTTTCAAATTGTTGTTTCTTTTTAATTGTTTGTAATGAGATTAATCTTTTCCTTTCTAATTATGTTTTAGGTGTAAATTCTAATTGTCAACTGGTTTTTATTTTTTCCAATTGAATCGATTTTGTTTGTCAAGAAAAAAAAAATGAATGATTGTGATCAATTGGCTCAAGCAGCTTCTAAACTTGACTACCTGTGGGTTGCTCGTTGGTTAGATGATATTGGTTTACCACAATTTAAAGAGAATTTTCTAAACACCAGGATTGATGGTTCACGATTACATAAATTAACTATTCAAGATTTGATTCAATTAAACATTACCAATAAGCTACACTATTGTAGCATCAGAAGAGGTATACAAGTTTTAAGGGAGCAAAAATTTGAAGCCAATTGTTTGGAAAGACGATCTGTTTCTAATGATAAAATGGATGGAATCAATTATAATCCATCTTCTATTGCCTTATGGACTTCTCATCGAGTCATGGAATGGTTAAGATGTATTGATCTCTCCGAATATACTTCAAGTTTAAGAGGTAGTGGTGTTCACGGTGCTCTTATCATTCATGAACCTGCATTTGATGCTGATCTGTTGGCTTCACTTTTAGGAATTCCAAGTTCAAAATCTCTCCTAAGAAGATACATTTACACCAGTTTAAACAATTTAATTGGACCCGAACTTGTTCAGGTTAAAAAAGATTATCGCTCAAAGAATTTATCTCCAATAATATCCACAAAAATATCTGTAAGTTGAAAGATTATTTTCTCAATTCTTTTTATGTGAAAAAAAATGATCTTAGACTTTTGATCGTGTTTAATTGTGAGATAAATATGTATACTAAATCAATCGAAAGCTGATTAGATTACATATTACTGAATCTGTAATTCTTTTATCCAGTGAAACCGATCAGAATAATCTTTCATTTCCTGCTTATTCTGTAACCATAAATAGTCGAGAGATTAAGCAGTGTGATTATTGTAATCTCATTTTCTTTTTCCAATAATTATCCTGTAACAATCTCTCTTTCTCTCTCTCTCCATGTATTATTTATACAATTGAGTAGAAACAAAAAGATAACCTGAACAAATTGATGAACTTTTTGGTATCGGTAAAGTTATTCACAGTTTTCGTTAAACCGAAAAGTTAATTTGAGATTATTTTCATGGATTACTCGTTTTTCTTTCTCTCTTCTTCCACAACCATTGAATAATTAATTATTAATTCTCTTCTTCCTTTACCATAGATTAAAACAAGTCGATTTAATTTACTGAAACGACGGAGTAAACCCGAATTCCAATCCAATGAACTGGTCTGTCCAATGGTCAATTCCGTCGATAACACATCATGTCCAGTTCATCGTAAACCAAACACTCCTGTTAAAGTTAACAACGTTTCAAATGGTGATCACAACAATTAAATGGCATTTATATCAACAATATATTTATATATACAATATCAATTGTAAATTATTTTACTTCATTTTCCAAAAATTTATATTCAACAATTAACTTAATTTATATATATAATCAATCACTTCAAAGGAAAGTCAAGAAAACTGTTATTTTATCAATAACTTTTAATTACACCACCAAAACACCAAATTATTTGGTGATAAGTTTTAATTTGAAAACTTGATTATCAATATATTTTGATGAGAGAATCACTTATATATAAAAAAAAATAATATAACAACCTAAATGTAAACTTTGTCTTTATTGACAATTTGATTAACCAAAGAAATTAATTTTCCCCAATTAATTAAATGTCATATGAAATGATCAGAAATGTAATTGATTTTCACTTTGAAAGTGTAAACAATATCGATCATCATCTTTACCCATCATATGTTTTAAACGCGTCACCAAATGTGAATACTGATTGTTTACATTAACCATTTAATCAACAATCAAATTGAATCAGCGATTGAAAATTAATATTGATTTTACCATTTAATCGTAAACAATGATGATTGAAAAACAAAAACGAAAACATAATCACAAGGACAATTAAATCTCGAGAATATACCTTTTTGTTTATCTAATTACTTTTAACTGATGTTGATTATAATCAATTGAAACAATCAATTGATTGATGATACTAATCAAGGGAGGATGAGATCATAAGTGAGTTTTATCTGATCATCCTCATTAAAATTGTCTCCATGTTTATTAATTGTTGTCAGAGTGTTGGAAAAACATCAGATAAATTCAAGTTTTACTCCAAACAATTTACAAATCAAATCAAATCAAACCTTCATTAGTTTACAATCACAATACCAAACAACTCAATCAATTTAAAATTTTCAATCTACAACTGATTTAACTTTAATTGTGTTAATTGTTTTTCTCACCCTTCATTTTATTAAAAGTTGATTCTCAAGCAATCAAGACAATTATGTCATTTCTTAAAACCTTTGGTAAGTTAATTGTTTAATTATTTTCATTTTGTTCACCTTAATATTTCATGACAATTTAAATTTCTGTTTTAATTGTTCATTTGATTACTAAATTAATTTGTTATTGTTTTGGCTGAAATTCACACTGATTGTCAAAAGATTCACAATTTGATTGATTTTGATACTAATTGTTGACTAAATTAGTTATTATCGACTATTGATCCAACACTTGAGTGATTAATTGATAGTTAATTGCCATATCTTAATTGTTAAATTGATTCTATTTCCTATTATCTTAATTGTAGACATTGTTTCACTTGTTTTTAGAGTTTCTAATTATTTGATTTTCATGTTAATTTTTTTTAAAACAATCGATGAATTAACTGATCTTGTTACTATGTGAAAAAAATTACAGTTAATTACGTTGATTTAACAATTTGCCGGAGAAAACCAGTCTCTTAATTGTGATTGATGATTCAGATGATTGTTGAACAGTTGATTTCAAGGTGACAATTAACTAGATTATCATGTTATTGTTTTTCTCGTTAAAAGGATTCCCCAACCTTGAAACTCTAATAATCTCATTTCAATTGGAATCAAAGAGAAAATCTGATTAACCATGATAATCACCTTTGATTTGATTGTCAAGCTCTCGCTTAGTAACTAGAGTAATAAATCATCTCAATCAATTTCTCATCAATGACAATCAAAAAAACACCCAAATGATAATCAAGACCAAGGGTCACCCAACCGGACCAATTTACGAATCGATTCAAGTTATTTCTTCTCAGAGATTCTGAATAATATTCAACAATAGAATAATAATAAATTTCAACAATCATCTAATCGCTAGACAATCAAATTAAATTAGTAAACAATTAGAAGGAAATAAAAATCTACAATTAGAATTACATTTTTTTCTCAACTTAGTTTGTATTCGAACCACTAGATGACATAAGTGTTTAGAACTGTCAACAAGTGAATATTTTGATTGTCGTTTTGATTGTTTCATCTTCTTTGTCTATGTGACCTCGTTTAATTAGACTAATTGTTTTGAATTCATTTGATTACGCAGCTTTAATTTCCCGTTTTTCTGGAAAAAAGTTAACCTCAAGTCGAAGTTTATCTTCTAAATCGATTCATGTTTCGAACTACGATTACGAGACACTTCAGGTGTCATCGCCTTGTGAGCACGTTCTTCACGTTGAACTACATCGATGTGACACCAAAAATGCTCTAAATAAGGAAATGTTCAGAGAATTATATGAATTATTTTGTCGAATTAACGATGATCAACATTGTCGATCTGTTGTTCTAAGTGGATCTGGTAAACAGTTTTCCGTTGGCCTTGATTACAACGATATGACCGAAATGGTTGCCCAAATAAGAGGAACCTCACCTCGAACTGCTGGAATGACCGATATCGCTCGTAAAGCAAAATATATCAGATCAATGATCTTATTGTTTCAAGATTCGTTTACAGTTTTGGAACAATGTTCAAAGCCAATAATCGCAGCGATACATGGATCTTGTGTTGGCTCGGCTCTTGGACTAGTGGGTGCAACAGATATTCGTTACGCTTCCCAAGACGCTTATTTCCAGGTCAAAGAGATCGACACAGGAAGAGCACCAGACATGGGATTCTTACAGAGAGCTTCAAGAATCTCTGGCAATGAGAGTTATATTCGTGAGATGATTTTCACCGCAAGAAAAGTACCAGTCACCGAAGCGAAAGAGGTAATTTTATCAAAATCGAAACAACAATCGAATCAAATTTCGTGTAACCCAAACTGTTTTCCTATTTTCCTCAATTTTAGATGGGACTAGTTAGTAAAATATTTGCCGACGAAGAGTCAACGAAAAAAGCAGCCATTGAAACGGCTTCTTTGATTGCGACCAAAAGTCCAGTTGCCGTTCAGGGAAGTAAAATGTGCCTTCGATATTCACAAGATCATAATATCCAAGATGGACTCACACTAATGGCCAATTGGAATATGGCAATGCTACAATCAGAGGATGTCGAAAATGCTGCCAAAGGCTGGAGAAAAGATTCTACCGAAGTTCCAAAATTTTCTGACCTGTAAAATGAACGATGATGAGATGAAATATCGATAATATAATGATAATATTTCATTCACGAAAATGTACAGAAAGATAAATATGATAATATTTTACATCTCATTAGGATCATCATCATTTCTCTCTCTCTCTCTCTCTCTCACCATCATCATCATCAATAGCAAGAAGCATCAATTACAATATTTACATGTTATCATGATAAACATGATGATCCATTGAATGAAACAAAATTAATGATTGTTGTATAAAGCTAATCATTAGTTGATAATTTATATCTTGTATAAATAACTTGATTATTGTGATGTTTTCATCAACCATAATCATCATGGTTCTTGTTTTTTTTTGTTCATTGTTCATGAAAATAAAAAAAAATGATGTTCTCCTCATGATAATAGTAACAGTGACTGACAATTCAATGTTAATTTACTTCTAATCATTACATCAACAATTATCTAATTGTTACCTTTGTAAATAAACGAGAGAAAATAAAAATTCTGGTTTCATGGTGAACTTTTTTTCTTCATGTTTTTTTTTGTTGTTGTTGTT
The DNA here is from genome assembly GCF_014898815.1 of Panonychus citri. Taxonomy (NCBI): domain Eukaryota; kingdom Metazoa; phylum Arthropoda; class Arachnida; order Trombidiformes; family Tetranychidae; genus Panonychus; species Panonychus citri. The sequence goes on from NW_026515495.1 coordinate 502,620, forward strand.
CAATTCAAACAATCAGAGAGAAACAATTAATGAAGTAAAGTTAAATTGCTTTTCTAAATTCAATTGTAAAACTTTAATCATGTTTATCTAATATTTACAATTTAATTGGTTTCATATTGTTAATCTGATTTTAAATGATAAAAGTATTATTACTCAAATGAATCAATAATTTTGGGTCTAATTGAAAACCTACTGAGTAACTAAACAATTAGTTGATTGATTGTTTTCAATATGATAGCTATTGATTACCGTAGGTTAATTAATTGCATCACTTTGATTATAATTATGATTTTGTTTTACTTTGTCAAAATGTTAATCAATGTAATCATGTTACCGGTGAGAAACAATTTAGATTTAGTAGTAACAATTAAAACTTTAAATGACTCAACAGAAATTATCCCATTAGAATCAACCAACAGGCTTAATGACAATTAGAAAATAATGATAATCACAATTAAAAAAATTAACACCGTAACTAATTGATTAACATGATTTAATGTTCATCAGACACCAAATTAAACCCAAGACTTTTCATACCTCAGTTTTTAGGTAACAGTTTAATTAACTAAATTGTTGTCGATTGTAAAGTTTATTGAACGAGCTCATAATTATCATATTTAATTAGTAACAATCTAAATTTATATAATTGTTCAAAAATCCCAAAGACAATTAAGGAAGTAGAAGTGAAAATTAATTGTAAAGAGTAATAATAATCTCGTTAATTGTGGTAACCGAAATTCAATTGAAAAGTTTGTTTTTTATTTCTCGTTTTCATTGATTGAACTTTTATCACTTTCGATTGGAAGACAATCAATTAATTGTATTTTATTGATTAGTTTAATTAATCATTTGACTTTGATTTACCCTTGTGAAGACATAAACAATTAAGATAATCAATGAAGATACATTATAAAATTGATTGTCTTTCAATAGGCCTAATCAAAGGTAAAAATTGATTAACAATCTTGATCAATGGTAAATTAAAGTTGAATAATTGAATTGGTTAATTATTATGAATAATCAGACAACCAAATTAAATTAGCAAGAGATTAATTGTTATTTAAAACGTTTAATTAGAAACAATTACCTGAACCTTACTCTTAGATGATTAAACCATTATTTTGTTAATTGTGATTAACAAATTATCATGTCTCTTGGGGTTGATTAATGATAGAAGGTTCCTCTGATGATTTAATTTCTGGAAAATTGATTAAATCAATCAGTTAATTTGTTGATTAAATTCAATCATTATCTTATATATACATAATTGATTTATCATTAAGCTCATTGGGATTGATAGTTTCCTTTATAATCAAATTATAATCATTTAAAAGATTAACAATTTAGTCAAACCAAACAATATAAAAACTGATCTTGATTGTCAGGGGCAATTAGGACGAAATGATTAAGATAATTAAATCAACGTCCATGATAATGTTAATTGTCCTGCAAACATTTGACCCTTGGAACTATTTTTAAAAACAATTTATTTCCAAATAGATTAAGATGAGCAAAGATTATCCTCTTATCCCCATTGTCTTACTATTCTGAATCAACTCATCCATCTCACTCTCTCACTCTCTCTCACTCTCACTCTTTCTCTCTTTCTCCCTCTCATCTTTTCATCCTCCTCTCACTTTCTTCCTCGTCATCACTACATTTCTCCTCTCTCTCTCTCTCTCTCCCACATCTACAGCGCATCATTTATCTATTCATTACCCAACTTATCATCATCATCCAACAACTTTTATTGTTACCATTGTGAAGATACAAATGATTACATAATTATCATCATCATAGTCTTAATTAATTTTAGAGTGACTATAATTAACGTTTAATCCTCGTGAACTTAAACATACTCAGTTAATCGTGAAAGCAACAACAACAAAAAAGGATAATCAGAAACTCATCATCATTTTTATCACCATCATAATCTCATTAATTGATATATAAATATTGAATAACAAATCAACTTAATTCATATTCAATTCACCACAGAAACAAAAATGTTTCAATCAAACGGGTTAATCGTTACAATTAGTTTAATCCTAATTTTAGTAAACAATTCATATGGATCACCTTTATCATCTTCATCCTCATCAATTGATTTAACCAATGTTTTTAATAAATGTTTACACACACATGAAGTAGTCACTTTATCATCTCAAGTTAAATTGTCACCACTTTTATCATGTAATCGTGACTTTTTCAATGTTGTCCTTAATGATACAACCATCCATGGACTCAATGATTATAAATTGTCACCATTTAAACGAGTATCCAAAGGTAAGAATCAAATTCATTTAATTTCTCACAAATCATCTTACTGATTGTTGCTCCTCAAGGTGTGTCTCCTTTGAAGATTTCATGGAAATCCAAGACTTTCTCTCTCTCTCCTGAATAAATTCACATTGTTGACTATTAAACAATCAACATGACTGAATATTCATCATTAACTATTCATGAAATTTACTACACCCAATCATGGTGAATATCAGCTCGTTTACATGGGCATTAACCTAAGTTTTGAAAGTTGTACAAGATTTTCTGGTTTCTATGTTAATTATTATTGAAATTATCATAGATCTTGAAAAGAAACTTAATTTCAGCTCTTCTAGCAATTAGCTAATTCTGAATATTTTGAGACAAATTGACCGTTCCCATGTTATTTAAACTCTCAGATAAAATAACCTAAGATTAGCAGTTTGGCTTGAGCTCAAATGCTTCTAGAATCAATATTCACACTGAACTACAAAGTAAAAATAAGATGAATGACCTTAGTTGAACCTCTTAAACTAATTGACCTTAGGTCAGATTACAAGATGATTGATAAGAAAGAATAAAATTTTGATTATAAAAACATAAACAAACACACTAAACCAGAGAGATGCAAAGTTAATTAACTAATTAACAAGCAAATTGTTTCCATATGAGTGTTTAAAATAATCTCAACAATCGTAATCCAAACGACCGAAGATTAAATTGTTTAAATATCAATACAATCAACGGTAGAAATCAATGAATCGGTTAAATCAATTACAGAACTAGAAAATTGTCCATTAAATTAGTCACTAATCATTGCGAGATTATAATCAAAGTTTTTCTGTTCATCTTTATCGAATTGCTAATCAATTGATTAAACTAATTGTGTAATTTTTTACCCTTGTTCCTTTCTAATCAATTCTGAACAATTGACAGATAAATATGAAGCAACCATGGATATACCAGCGATCGCAATTAAAGCAAATTATCATATCAACGGCCCAGTTGCCCTCATGTTCCCGGTTCATGGTACAGGAACAGTGGAAATGAATTATGTCAACATTTCGATCAATCTTGACGTAAAGAAATCAATTGAAAACGACCATGTGATTCTCAACGTTGATAAGATTGATTTTCATAATCACGGCTACGAAGTGATTAACGGTAAACAAACGGTTGATAATAAAGCCGATCATTTGGATCGAGGTTTCCAAGAATCATTTGGACGTGTCATTTTCTGGCAAGTATTCAAATCGTTACGAGAGGAACCAGAATTCAATTCATCGGTTAACTGTTTGGAAGAGTCAATTCAATCGGATGAATTGCTGAACAATTTAAGCTACAATCATGATGAAAATAAGGCGATCCAATTGAACGATGGTCATGTTGTTGAGATTATCCCGATTCAGAGTGAATCCCATCATCCGTCAATCTATTCAGTTAACGAAGGGTATTCCCGTTCAAAGAGAGACACACCAGCCCAATTACCTTTCGTAAGTTAATTCCGTTGATTGTTATTACTTTGCCGTGAAGGAATTTTCTTCTCCCATCATAATTAACACAGAAATTAAATTGAATCTTGTTGATAATTGTTACAACTCTCTCACACACACCCATCAGAAACAGTAACTAATATGATGTTACAATTTAAATGTCTTACAATTTATGGTTAATTTACTGTAATTTACTTTTAATTGTAATCTATTTATTATCCTAAATTCAAGGTTTAATTGTCATCTTGTTAAGATAAAATCAAAGTTTCCATTGTCATCACATTTAGATGTCAAAATGATACAACAATCAACACTCATATACAAATGTATAGCTGATTAACAGTTGATTGTTCAGTTTATCATGACCGTGGAAATATAAATAGTTTACAGTTTAGTTTAATCAGTTAACCGACTAATTTAATTGTTTAATCAATGACTGATTGTTTATCAATTTTCTCTTTTCCGTTGATTAGATTCCGGAAAATGAATTCAAAGAGTCGCACTGGTACAATAACGCTAAAGCTGATTTGGAATCATTGATCAACTTTAAAAAGAATGAAAAAGTTGCGAAAAATGTTATTCTCTTTATCGGAGATGGAATGGGAATTTCGACTCTAACTGCAGCTCGAATTTTGAAAGAACAACTAAATGGTGGACCAGGAAACGGAAACAAATTGTTCTTCGAGGAATTTCCTGAATCAGCATTGATTAAGGTAAAGAAATTGGATATTCACGGAACAAGAACTTTTTTTTTCGAAATCTTCTAATTTGTTTTCTTTTTTTATCATCATCGTCATGTTTAGACTTTCAATCTTGATAGACAAACACCCGATTCAGCAGGAACTGCGACCGCGTTTACTTGTGGAATCAAAGCTAATTATGGAACCCTTGGTGTTTCCGGAAGGATATTTAGAACTGAGAAAGATTGTAAAGTAATTGCCGAAAATGGTGTTCCATCAATTTTCACTTGGGCTCAAGCGGCGGGTAAAGCGACCGGAATTGTAACAACAACTCGAATCACTCATGCTACACCGGCGGCGGGTTATTCTCATGTCGCTAATAGAGATTGGGAAAGTGACACTGATACACAAAAATTTGGAGCAAATTGTAAAGATATTGCAAGACAATTGGTTGAAGATTCTCCTGGTAATAAGTTGAATGTTATCATGGGAGGTGGATGGAGGTCATTTGCTGGTCCAAATGTTACCGATCCAACTGCTTCCGCCTCATCACCGGGAATCCGTTCGGATGGGGTAAATCTTATTGACCGTTGGATTGCTGATCGAAAAGCTTTATCGGCTAACTGGTCTTTCGTTACCAATAGTAAAGATCTTAGATCGGTAGACACTTCTAAAACTGATTATCTATTTGGACTGTTTAATCGTGACCATTTACCTTATGAATTGGAGAGGAATAAATCGCCTGAGGGTTCACCAAGTTTAGCTGAATTGGTTGAATCAGCTGTTAAAGTTTTATCAAGAAACGATGAAGGTTTTGTATTGCTCGTTGAGGGAGGACTTATTGATATCGCTCATCATGATAATTATGCTCGACTTTCACTTCACGAGGTGATTGGTTTAGACGCGGCCATTGAACGGGCAACCCAAATCTTACCAATGGATGAAACTCTCATGATTGTTACAGCTGATCATTCACATGGATTCACAATTAACGGTTATCCTCTTCGAGGTAATGATATTTTCGGTGTTTCCGATCACAAAGAGGAAACTTCCGACAAAACCTTTGCCACCCTTCAGTACGCAACCGGTCCAGGTCATGTTGAACCGAGAGTCGATGAGGTTCAAGTGCTCGAACGGGAAAATGGACGACATCGATTCTATTCCAGTATAAACATGTCATCCGCCGTTCATGGTGGTGAAGATGTCGCTCTTTACAGTACCGGGCCCATGTCACATCTATTCAAGGGGCTTCATGATCAATCTTATATCGCTCATGTAATCGCCTATTCATCATGTATTGGTGATTATGCTTCAACTGAACGATGTAAAAAACCAAAATTAACTTCATCTTCAGGTAAACTCAATCCATCAACATTCATGTATTTTGTATTAACTGTCATCTTAATTGTCCTAAACAATCAACGTCTTAATTTGTAAAAATCAAACAATGAAAATATTTGACGATAATCGTTCAACTTTATTGCATTTTTAATTGTCGATCATTGATCAGGATCGATTTGCCATTTATTCAATCATTTTATTAGCGACAAATTAAATTATAAGGATAATCTTTCAATTGTTTCCTTGATTTAATTATTATTACAATACAATTAACTTATCTTTGATTAGAATCAAGAAAAGTTATTGACTTTTTTTTCGAGTTTTCAATTTTTTTTTTCAATTTAGATACTTAATTGTTTCAAATGTAAGTATTAAATTTAGATTTTCTCATCACAATTAACTCATAATACTAACAATTAACTAACAATTACTACTAATTTTAGCTAATCCATTTCCGATACTAATTAACATTCAAAATAATGATTAACTGTGTTTCTTGTTTCAATGTTATTTGTTGATCTTAATTAACTAATCTATTAACAAGTCACTTTAATTGTCAATTTTAATCTACTTGATTTCATTAAGTTAATTTTTTTTTCTCCCAACAGAATCAAATTAAACACCATTTTGGACACAACAATCAATTGATTACCAATTGAATCATAATTCATTGTGATTAACTTAATTGTTACACCTCTATTTTGACAATTATTATGTATTATTTTTGAATAAAATTGATTTAATGATGTATTCAAGTTGATCTCAATTCATTGATAAATTTGATTGTTAAACTATCATCTATTTCCTGTGTTAATTAAGTTAATTTAGACATACGTCAATCAACAATTAATTATCAATCACGATTTCCTGTGAATCAACTTAAGATGATTACTAATCATTAACATAATCAACAAAAATTGACAGTTAATTTTCAATTAGTTAATTGAACTTTGTTAGATTAGTTTGATTTGTTGATGATTAAAATTAAACAAGATTTACATGATTAACTAATTGTTGATAACAAACAACATTTTGTTAGATAAAAAAACTTTTCCAACACACAAGTTACTTGGGAAACAATTAATTAAATCACTTTATTGATCCTCAATTAAATTACTCAAATAAACAATTAAATTGTTATTGAAAAAAAGCAGCTACGATTAATTGAGACTGATGATATTTACACTAATCAACTAATCATCGCTCATGATTTAATTGTTTCCTAATGAAAACTTTGAAACATCACAATTGTTGAAAGGTAAAATTAAATTGTATTGTTGAAATTGATTAAATAATTATTATTAAATTGTCTTCATTATCTGAAGACAAGCTCAACGAATTAATTAAATCTTGAATACGCAGCAATTATCAACCTTGAAATAATTACAATCACCAATTATTATTAATTGTTATAGGGCTTTCGATTGATTTTTACCAATCAACAATCTCACTGAATTAAGTTTCAAACAGTAGTTAACTCTGATTGGTTAATAGTAATAAATCAGAATCAGAATGAATTAAATTGTTGACATCAATGAATGATGATGATTCTGATTCACAAATCAGTTAATGATACAACAAAAATGTAATAGTATTGAAAGAGAGAGAGGTAAAGTAAAACATCTCATTCATATTGTCTAGTTAGTCCTGGAAAAGTTAAATTCTGTTAATTGTTATCAACAATTAACAACTGATTCTTGGTCAATGTCAATTGACGGGTTAATTGTAGTACAAATGAAATGTAATAATAATAATAAATATTGGTAAAAGAAAAGAGAAGCGTGAAGAAGCTCTCGATTCACCAATTAGCTAAAATTAAAGTAATTAACAATCAAACTATGAACCAAATTAATTTCAAGCTTAATTAGTTTGATGATGAGATGGTGATGAAGATGAAGATGATGATGATGATGGAGGAGGAGGCAAGGAAAGTGTATGATAGTTACTATCATGATCGCTATTATTTGTTACCAACATTGTTTTTATCCATCAATAGTTGACAATTTGGTATTAGTTTGCTTGACATTCATTTGATTAACAGTTTTTGTAGTGGAAACAATTATTAATTAATTAGTATCTATTGCTTATAATTAGTGTCTGTAATATATATTCAATATATATATATATTACCAGTATAATCATTGAAAATTGTAATTAGTGATAGTCTAATGTACGTGAATTTCATTTGGTTTGATTATATTGCTAATCAATTGTCAAAAATGGCAACAATGTATTTAATTGTGTCCAAGTAAAATTCTGATACGATATTTTCAATCAAAAATCCAATCAAACGTGTCATCAAATCAATTTCTGTGTCAATTGGGTTGTTTTTTGATATTAATTTCTTTAATTGGATTGTGTGTGTTCCCTGGTAATTAACTGGAATTAGTTAGTCTTGTCCATTGTATTCATTGTAATTCATCATCACCATGGCCAAAGATGCTGTTTGGATAATTGTCACCATACCAAAGAAAGAATATGAAAAGATCTTAAATGAGAAAAATTATCACAAAAAAAGTAAATATGAAGGTAAGTTGATCACAATTAAGAATTAAAATAATTACATTTAAATTGTTTTGTTACCTTACATGTTTAGTTTACATTGGTGTTGTTAGGAAAACAATTCAGCCTCAGATTAATTATGATTGATTAGTAAATATCATTTCTAGTTGAATGTCATGATGAAAAAGGTGATCTAGTGATTGTTTTCTGTTGATTTATGATAATTAACTGATTTCTCAATCGATTTCCTAATAATCAATTGCTTTATTTTCCTGTGTAACAATTTTAAACTGGATTAGTATTGCAACAGTAAATCAGATTAAATGGTTGGAAAATATGATGAAAGAAAAATATGAAATTTAATTGTCTAGATACCAATTAGAATCAATTAAATCAACTACAAAAAGTAATGGAATAGAAATAAATCAACTAATCAAATCTTACAGAATAATCTGAGGTCTGGTTCAATGTAAATCATTTAATCCTATTCTATGAATAGATTAACTAATAATCTTACTTACTCAACAGGAATGTTACAGATCAAGAGCTTCCCAGATGAAGAGCCAATGGAAAAGGTAAATCTCAAAGATTAATAAGAAAAATTAGGTGTTGATTGTTTATCCATTCTAATTGAACGTTTCTCCATAATCTGTGACAATAAAAATAAAAACTAAATCAGCAATTGGAAACTAGTCTTCAATCATTGGGCATCGAAAGTCCATCATGGATAACCGATAGAACTGGAAATCGTTATCATGTCTATTTCTCAGCTGATCTATACGATAATGATTATATACTTAACCGATTAAGAGAGATTGGAATAGGAGTTAAAAAGGAAACCTCATTGGGCTACATACCTTTTGGATTATTCTGGTCAACCGAAGATGATCTAGTTGATTCCGATATAACCGATTTAACCAAGTAAGTTGATTAACCTCACCAAATTAATCAAATCAAAAACAAATTCTATTAACATTACATTTACCTTCCGCCCTCATCCCCAATCAACCTTAACTCACCTTAACTTTACATTTCTCAATAAACATCAAGACTAAACACCATCGTAAAACCTTAACTCATTAACAGAATAACACAATTAACCATCACAATTAATTTAAATAAATAGAAGTAACAATCAAAACAATTAACATTCTCAAGAAAATTTAATTGTTCATCTAGAAAAGAAAACTCTTTTTCTTAACCAATCAGATTCTTATCTATTCTTCTGCCATCTATCGACCTTCACCTTACATAGTAAATTAGAATTTCTTTTTCTGTAATTAGTCATTCGTCATCTCGTTGAGATTTAATTTGGAATTGATTTTTTACTTTTCGTCTGTGTTTTTATTGTTCAACGTTAATTTATGATTTGATTTCTATTGTTCAATCTATTCTTTTACAGGTATGGACTCAACAAGGAGGAGAATCGTTTCAAGAAAGCCCAGAAAGATTTTCTTAAATCAGTTACATCCCGATTGACCGTTGCTCAGGTAGTTGAAGGTGTCCGATCAGGAGCCTCGTTGACTTTTGATTTTTTGGCTTACACAACGTTTGCTGGTTTTATTGCTGCCGCTGGTTTACTTAATAACAGTGCGGTTGATATCGCTGCTGCCATGATGATTGAACCCATTATGGCAACGGTAATGGCCATTTGTTTTGGTTTAATTATTCATGATCGAGGTTTAGCTAAACTTGGTGCAATTAATTTGGTTATTGTTCTTATCATTTGTGTTGTGATTGGTTTCCTATATGGAATAATATTTATGACCTGGTCAACACAGTGGGATCCTCCTCCTGAAGGTGTATGGCCTACGCCTGAGATGGAGGTGAGGGGAACATGGAGGTAACATAAATGATTCAAATTCCTTTTAGTTTCTTTTCTTTCATTTACATTTTGAGATGAATAATTTTGTTTTATCTTCTTTTTTTCCTGCTTCTAGAGCTTTGATTTATGGACTTTTACAGGCCATGGGTGCTGGTGGAGCAGTTGCAATCACCTTATTGAATGATGCCCAGTGTCCATTAGTTGGTGTTGCTGTTGCTTCAACTTTCCTTCCGCCTCATATCAATACGGGACTATTATGGGCTTATGCTTGTCATCTACAATGGAGAGGATTAGGTCAAGATTATATTACTTATAATACAACCTCTGGTCACTCAATCATCTCTAAACCTGCATGGAGACCACAAGAAAAATATAATGTCCATTATTATGAGGATATGAGATATGAAAGTATCGCTTTGGGTGGAGTCTCCCTACTCTTGACCTATGTCAACGTAATCGGAATGATATTTGTTGCTTACATTATGTTATGGGTAAGTTTAATTATTTATAATCAAATGAAAATAACTATTTTCGTACTTAATCTTGTTGATTTGATTGTTTCTCGAATCATCTTTACATAACATTAGCCGAAAACATGATTAAACAAGAATAGAGCTAACAATTTAGTAATCAACACAATTTAAGGTTTTAATACATAATTGTGTTGATGTGAAATTTAAGGATCACAATACCGATTGATATAAATTAAAACCAAACCGCCGATTAGAGTAGTTGACATAAAATAATAAATCACTCATCTTTCAACTATTAATAGTTGAAACCGTATTCTGTAACTGTAATTAAGTTACCCGACCAATTGAAACAACCAGAACAATAAATTCCAGCTTCCAATTTATTAATAACTCTTGATATTTCTTTATTCATCTTTAGCTTAAACAAGTTGTTCCAATGGGTAAAATGGACTCGAATAAGAGATTCTTCAAGGAAGATATCAAAGTTGCTCGTTATTTCAATCGCAAGTCAATGGCAGTTACAGCTGATGATATGATGGGTAAACGTATTCTTGAAGAATGGGCGGTGAGTGTTGATCGTTTTAGAATTTATCTCAATTAGTTTAATTTAACACTATTATTATTTGATTAACAGAATATTGCAGGTCTTGATCCTAATCAACTGTTAAGCCAAAAACCTGAGGCTCGAGTGACACAATTACAAACACTCAAAGATTTGATCAGTGATGTTGAAAATGATGACATTTATCAAAGTGTAACCAAAGGAGCCATGGAAGGCCTGAGGTGAGTTTAGTTTTTTTTTACAATTCACATGATACAATTTGATTAATATACTTATTAACTTGATAGATTAACATGATACTATTGTTCCAATTGTTTCCTTCTCTTTTCATAGTAAGCGTATTTGCTTATTCAGTCACTTTCCCTCTCATTGATAAACTTTTCAGTCGATTAAGGTAGAGTCTAAATTAACCATTAATTAGTTTATGATGTTGACTTTTATTATCCTGTAAATGTTTACAATCAGAAAATGAGTTGAAAGTAATTCTATCAAATTGACTCTTACTTTTTTTTTCTAAACATCTTTGTATATAAATTAAAATCTATCAATTTTATTTTCTATTTACAGCAAGGATCTCATCTACTTCGTCGGCTCACCCAGGCCACGATCCATGGATCAAGAAGATCAAGTATTTCCCAAGGAGCCGTTAATCCAGCTTTCAAAGGTGACTCAGAATTAGGATTACCCACCAAAAGTAAACGCGGGTACACAATCAACTCTAGTCGACGAAATAGCTCAAAATGGGTAATTATATTGTTACTATTGAAAATTTTATCGCTTCAGTTAGAACTGAATTAGACTTTTTCGAGTTTGCAATAACACAGATATACTGTAGATTAACAGAGTGTGGAAAAAAATATCTCCTCCTATTCATTAATTATAATGAGATTTTAATTTGATACATGCAAAGGATAATTATATCAGATTTGCTGAACATTTTTCTTCTAGAAATGTTCAGACATTTAGTTTGATTGATCTAATTTCTAATTTCTGTCAATCAATTGAAAATCACCTTTTACGCAACAATTGAATACTAAATGATCATAAAAATCATCACTTTTTTTTATAACCATTTCGATAATAAAACAAAATCAGTGAGTTTAACATTCAGGTGAATCTAATTTCCAGGGTTTCTCATTATTCTGTTAATTGATGTTTACTGCCTATTAATTGTTTTTAATCATCAGTAACAATAATATAATATTAGTAATAATAATAATAATGATGATACTAATTGTTGCTTCAATTGAAACTTGAAAGCTTATTGAGAAAGAGAAAATCAAACTTCAATTTATGATTCAATTTTTTTTTGCTTGTCATGAATTAATGTATCTTTTTAATCTTGAAGAAATGATCTAATTCAATGATTCATCTCATATCTCATTTTGATTCTCTTCTAGCAGAGTGATAATAATAATGAAACAATTAACAGCGACTCTTCATTTAATCGAGGATTAAGACCCGTTGAAATGGAACCTCATGGAAGAAGAAAAAGTTCTGTAGCCTTAAGGAGGCAACTTCAAGAAACTGATCATTCGCCTTTCTCAATTTGGCCTGGAAGCTCAGCGGGAGCGGGTCGATCTAATGGTCGATTTGAAGTGAGAGAAGTTCGTCGAAGGCTGAGTAGTGTAAATAAGATTCCCGATTCTTTTAAAAAAGATCAAACAGAATAGAAAGATCGAAATGAGAAAAGAAATCACTTGTAAACTAATATTGTTTATTCTTGTTTACTTTTTCCTTTATATTTCTTTCAATTCTCTCTCTCCTATCCTTTTGTCTGGCAATGTATTTTTTAAACAATTTAAATTGTGGAAAAATAATCAGCTTAATCTACCAACAATCAATGATCCATTGGAGGTTCATCGGGAATCAATTACAGCAACACAACTTATCTTACCTTCATCTAAAATGTGACCAATTTATGGCATAATTTATGTAATTTAATCAATTAATTGCAATTGACATTCATCTTCTAAAAAGAGACAAAATTAATTTAACAATTAAAATTGTCTCCAAGTAATATATCAATTATTCTGGTAATTGTTTTACCATCAATTAAATTGTAAAATTGAAAAGACTTTTTGATTGATGCGCCAAAAGTTTCCATAGAAACTTATACAATCTAAAAGCTTTTGTTTCTTTCAGTGTTTACTTTTCAATCCGTTGATTGTAATCATTTGTCAAAAAAAAATCTATCTACAATTAACCGATACTAATTTTGGAACATTAATTATCCAATATCAGTAATCAGTTTACTAATTTATTAGAGACTTTAAATTGTTTTGTAAAAGTGAAAATTGTTGATTGTCATTAAGTGTAAAAGTCTTCAAGTTTTCATTGTTGATCCATTTGTCATTTTTGGCGTTGAAATTTCATCATCATGATTTCTGATTCTGATTTAAGTGATTCCAAGGAGTTGTCATTCCTTTCGGACGATACCAGTTGTTCAAGTAGCCAATGTTCAGATGATACTCTTCCTGATCCCTCGAATCAATCACCAATTAATCCATCAGATGAGCCGAAAAAGTTAACACCCGAAGAGAAGATGTTTAAATTTTGTAGAAAAGGAAAACCGGATCATATAAAATTCATGGTGAACAAATTTCCACACTTACTGAATGTTAAAGATTCGGATGGTTACAGTTCACTCCATAAAGCGGCTTACAGTGACAACTATGAGGTGGTTCAAACTTTGATTGAATTGGGAGCCGATATTGAGGCGAGAACAATTGACCAATGGACACCCTTACATTGCGCCTCTAAATGGGGTAATTTACGGTCGGCGTCAATTTTAATCGATGCTGGTGCCAACATAAATGCTCGATCATCTGGTGGAGTGACACCTCTTCATCTTGCTGCTGCGAACAAAAATAAACAGATGATTGAACTTCTCCTTTTTAATCCAAACATCGACGTAAATATTGTAAACAATGCTGGAGACAAAGCGGTTGACATCGCTCGAAGAAGTTCACCTTATTATGTTCTCTTTGATCAGATCAAGTATTAAACTTGGAACAGGTCAAAATCAATCAATGAGAGAGAGAGAACCCAATTACTATTATATTTGGTATTTCTATTTTAATCGATATTATCTACTATTTAACCGTAGATTTGGTTTGGTCCATTTGGTAATTTTCAAATCAATTAAATGTCTTTAATCTCATCTCATGTTTTTCCCAGTTTTAATTCTTTGAATAGAAGAAGAAATTTCATCCCAACAACGAATGATTATAATTAGAAGATTGAAAGAATAATCAATTTCCACCGGCACTATTGGTTCCTTTTCTTGGTTTCTCAATTCTCTGATAATTAGGCATAATTTTACTAAGAAAATCGAGTTGAAATGTTTGAAGTGATGGTTTTTCCAATTGTTTTCTTTGTTTACAATCAGGCCCATAGAGAACAGTATTTTCGGGTAAAATTTGATCATCATTAAGGTCACACATTGTACCAATTACACAGCCATTGGTTAGTTTAACTTTAGGTCCGATTCGACTTTTATATTCCAATACATTGTTATCCTGAATCTCAAGTGATTCAGAATGAGCACCAACCTCGAAAACATTGTTATTCCCAATGATCATCGGTTGATTAGTCTTGTTAATTATGGTTACATATTCCTCAATCAGGTTAGACTCTCCAATAACAATCGGTCCATTTTCAGCGATGATTGTAACTGTTGGGTGAATTATCGTTCGACTACCAATGACAACATCCCCACTGATTGTTGTTTGTTCCCGACAGACAATTGCATTGGGCATAATTGTAACCCTTAGGATGTGAAGACACAGAAAAGAAAAACAAAAACAAAAATTAGGCCTTAAGAGAAAAAAAAGAAAAGTTAATCAAATTGATTCTCACAATTACTTACATTTTGTCGATATTTCCATTCGCCGAAGACATAATTAGATAAACAATTAAAATAATCAACAAAATTTGAAAGAAATCAAATAAATAACCGCAGATCTGCAATAGAATTAAAAATAAACAACTAAGACAAGAAAAAGAGAAGAGAAAGAAAATTAATCAGCTGATCAGTTGAGAAAAAAATTCTCCTTCTCAATCTAAATGAATCTCACTCATTTATTGTTCCATTTGATTTTGTGTTCATTTCTATTCTAATCTGAATTCCCTTTAATTATCTTGTTGTTTATTGTTGACAATTAAAATTCTTCCCTTAATATTCACAATGTTTCAGAATATTAATGAAATTGATTCGATTTAATTACATTTAATCTACTATGTGGACTTTGTTTTCCTTTTTTGTTTATCTTTTTCTCTGAGAAATTTATTCATTTAACAGACACTAATTAACATGATTACATTTGTGGTGATCACAAAGTCTTTCAAATTGATTTAATTTACCAACAATTAACCATTTTAGAAGATGAATTGTTCCAAATTTTAATCAAGTGCCAATTTGATTGTATTTTTGTTTTCATCAACCTTTTCCCCAATGGATCCAATCAACGGTGCTCCAATTACTTTACCATCTCATATTTCAAGGCCTAATCACCAATTGTGTGGTCATATTTTCGGGAAAGGAAGGACAAGATTTGGACTACTCAAAGATAATCGGACATGTGAACTTCTCAAGCCAATAACTGATGTCCGAGGTAAACGGGAATATGAATTTTACCAGAATATCTGGAACTCAAAAGATGACCAGTTGAAATCATTTATCCCCAAATTTTATGGTCTCGTTCATGTTGACAAAATACCTTTTATCAAAATAGAAGATGCAACCAATGGATTAGCTAATCCATCTAATATGGACATTAAAATCGGTATAATCACTTATGATCCCGAGGCTAATTCCCAAAAGATACAAGATGAAATGTCCAAAAATCCTTGGCAAGAAATCAATGGCTTCCGAATTTGTGGAGCTCGAGTGAGTTTACCAATCGATAATCATGATAAATATCAATTCTAATTAACATCTAATGATAATTTGTTTTTCTTTCCATCCATAGATTTATGATCCAATGAAGGATGATAATTATACTATTCTTGATACCAAATTTACTCGACAATTAAAACCGGAAGATATTCCCAATTTATTGGATTTGTTTCTTGGATCACAATTAAATCCTGTCACTATGAGAGTTAATCTTTGTGAAACATATTTATCCAAATTACAATTGATTCTCAATTGGTTTAATACGATTAACATAAATCACTTGAAGTTCATCTCATCATCTTTACTATTCATCCATTCATCTGATAGCAATCAAATTATATTGAAAATGATTGATTTTGCTCACGTTTTCCCAAATACACCAAACACCTCAGGAGAATCTCAATGTAAAGATGATAATTATATCTTTGGATTGAGTAAATTAATTAATTACTTTGAAAGTTTACTATCAAAGTTAAAGGAACAACAAAACTAATTAGAACCAAACAATTGGTTAATTGTTTTGTATTTGTACCGAAAAACAAAAACGATCCAATATTTTGCTTCCATATGAAACATTTTTAATCTAATATTTTAAATCTAGCGAGCAACAATTAACTTGATTGTCAGTAATAAACTGAACGCCAATTGTATCTAAACCAATTCTGATTAATTGTTTGACTTAAATATCTCAATGATTATGATTTAATCACTTTACTATTGTTTAATTTTCTCGAAAATTTTCTATTCACTCTGTATGCTAGTAAATTGTAAATGAACAATTAAGATTAAATCAGATAATTTATATCAAAAGTGATTGACAATTAAACATAACCATTATAATTTACCTCTCTCTCCATTAATGGTTACATACAATTGATGGAAACATTAATTATCAAGTAAACACAATCAAAGATAATCAACTCATATTATTAAATCAACAAAACATTTACAAGGCTAATCAGTCAGTCGTTAATTGGTTATGATTAACACTCTCCTTTAACAGTCATTGAACAATTGAAACAATTTAAATCCTGAATAGTTATTGATTAACTTTCACTTGGACAATTAGTATTTCCAATTGATTGATCATCTAAATAACCAATAAATTCAAACTTTAAAGTATTGAAAATGTTTCTCAATCCTGATTCCGGATCATTTATCTCATCACCACAGTCACAATTAACTAATCCAGTTGATGGAATTAAATTTCTGTGTCTCTTTTCATTGATTTGTTTTGGTCGCAGACACAAAGGTATTTATTTAACTGGATCGGGATTCTGTTCAGGTTACAATCACACTAATGGTGAGTTTAAATTGTTTCCAATTCCACTTACAATTAGCTAATTACGTTCATCTCTCTCATTTAATTAGATTTACAGAGTTTCATCTGTTCCGATAATTTCGATACTTCAATTTTTGGTGATTCTCAGCTTCACACTTTGGCGATTATCGGTTCTAATCTGTCTCTTGATGAAAGGGATTTGTGTCCAGTTAATTACAAACATTTAATTCTCAAAGGATTAACACTGACCAAGAGTTTCAGAGATTGGAGTTATTTATTAAATTGTAAACGTGAACATGAATCAGTGACAATATTTAATTGTAAGAATATCAACAAATGGGAATGGAGCCGTTTACCTTTCAATCATCTTCACATTGAGAGAACTGATTTATCCAATGGTGAAGATCTCCCTGGTCCCAATTTACCACCACAATTAAAGACATTATCATATGTCTCATGTTTAATCAAATCGATTCCTAAAGATCATTTTGTCACCTTGTATTCGTTGAGGATGTTAGTGCTTTCACGAAATTCCCTGAAAGAGTTGAACATGAACTCGTTCCCTGCCGATGGAAATCATAAATTGTGGCTTTTGGATTTGAGTTACAATCAAATTGCTCATATTGATTCATCATTAACTGTTGTCTTACCAAATCTTGTCGAGATTAATTTGAAATCTAATCATCTTCAAACTATTGACCAGTCCTTGTTTTCTGTGGTTTGGTTTCCTATCAGGATACTTGATGTTACAGGTAAAGTCTATGATGATTTAAAGGCTTCTTTTTCCCAATCAGATGATAATTAGTATTCTTTCATTTAATTGTTTAGTTAATCCATTGATTTGTAATCGTTTATGCTGGACGATCGATACAAGGAGTCATCCAATATATTTTGATGATGCTAAATGTTATACAGAAAATGATGAGTGGGTAACTGTTGGAGCCATGGGATTAGTGAGAAAGTCAACTATCGATTGTTAATCCATGATAAACATGACAGTTTCATGGAAAGAGAAAATTGATTCAATCAAGAAAATGGAGGAAAAACTATCGAAAAGTATGAATACAAAGTGGATAATACAAGAATCTTTTAGTTCTAGAAAGATTCAAAGCAACAACGAAATCGAAACTCAATATCAACTTGATCAGAACTTTCCCTGGAACGGAATTCGCTGTAAGAATAATATTCAAAGATGAATTATTAACATTACTGATAATTAATATCAAGTAATTTGAACTGAAATTGTGTCTATTTATAATGTGACCTTTAATCGAGTACCGAAATGATTACTCGAAGTTGTAATAATCATTTACTATTCAGATCAGTGATTTTGATTATCAAATCAGGAAGAGAAACCTTGAATTGTCATGATAATTAACTTTTCTAGATGATCAATGTTAATTACTCACCATTGGACTCTCAATCTGCGATAATTTATTGTCAACACCGCAATTGATTACAATTAATTTTTGATCAGTTTGTCTTAATAATCCCACAATTAAAATCACAATTGATGAGTAATTTCTTGTAACCTGGCAAAATATTAATCCTTTCAGCTACTAACGACAGGTTATATAATCAAATCAACAATTAATTCTGATATAAATCATCAAATCAGTGTTTTGATTAATAATTAACATGAGAGAGAGAAAGAGAAATGATTATCGCTCCACAGAATTAGTTAATCAAGAAAGTAGGAGATTAAATGATTAAAATAATCTCAAGAAACTCGAGTGGTGATAATGAAATACTTACGAATCAAATCAATTTGATTGGGATGAATTAATCACTAATTGTATATTGTACAATTTAGATGGTTACAATTAAGAAAACATTGAATATTTTGTGACAACAGGATCAATATATCAATGAGTTGAAAGTTAATTCTAGTAAAATTGAACAAATTGATTCGATTTTGCTAAATTATGAGCATTAATTAATCGACAATTTTAACTGTTTAGTTAATCAGGTAAAGGAACGATAAAAAGTCAAGTTGATTTAGGTTAATCTATTAACAACAATAGTAATTAGTTTATATGAAGGTGAACACAACATCTAAACGATTACTGTTCAATGATTACAATTAACTAATCAATATTTCTAATTATCCACCCTGGTGATTTAAGATTTTCAGAAGCATCTTCTCATAATCTTAACTGTCTAATAAGTGATTAACATTATGATTAAATCTAATTAGTTCATTGGTTCTCAAAGAGTTTATATTCCCCCATCATGAGATGAAAAAGTTTCTCAGATCATTTCATTAAATTCACTGTTCAATTGTATATCTAAACTGTTTGTCTATTAATTGATTGATGTAATTGTAAAGAAAAAGTCATAAGAAATTATCTTAATTACTATTAAATTGCTTCTTTACCGCTAATAACAATTCTCACTTTAATAACAATCAACATGAATTTACAACAAGGTTCCTCTTGTGTTACATCCCATTGACGACATTTATTGTTTATTATTGTTTTTTTTTCTGTGATTCTGGTTAATCATAATGTGATTGTTCATCTAATTGTTTATTTCTAACAACAATTGGAACTAAATCATGATAAGATCAGATCAGAAAATCGTTTGTCTCTTCTCGATACTTTGCTTTGGTAAAATACGAGAAACACCATTTCTTGGTAACGATTGTCAAGCTTATCACTTTATCCGAGGTGAGTTTCCATGATATTACCCATTGAATTTCAATTCCATGAAGAAAATAATTCTGATTCTCTGTTAATTTACTTGACAATCAATCAAGATGTCATCAGTGTCCATTGTGAAAAT
This sequence comes from Panonychus citri, assembly GCF_014898815.1. Taxonomy (NCBI): domain Eukaryota; kingdom Metazoa; phylum Arthropoda; class Arachnida; order Trombidiformes; family Tetranychidae; genus Panonychus; species Panonychus citri. The sequence continues at coordinate 522,724 of NW_026515495.1, forward strand.
GAATATACACTCAAAGTGCCATTCTCAGTTCGTGATATTCACACGTTGTATTTAGTTGGAGTTCATCAGGAATCATTTCATCTTCAATTGGTTGACATTTCATTTAGACATTTGATTATAAGAGATTGGGACATGACCGATTATTATAATGATATAAATAAAATAGTGTTCACTTTGAATCGACATCAATCATTTACTGCTTCATATGTTCAAAATTTACAAGCCTGGAGATGGAGTGATTATGAATTTGAACAGATTCACATTGAAAAATCGTCCATTACAAAAATTGGAAGCCAAAGATTAAGTGATCTAATTGCTAAACGATTATTTTCCTGGAAAATGGTTGAACTTTATATTATCGATTGTCAATTACTCTCAATTGATCCAAATGTCTTCTCAGATACACCTTACCTGAGGACACTTACTCTAAGTCACAATACCCTGAGCAGTATTCAAAGTGACAGTTTTCCGTATCAACTTCATCATCTTTGGCTTCTCGATTTAAGTTACAATAATTTAAACCACTTGAATTCAGATCTTTTCAATAAATTACCTGCACTGGTTGAGCTTAATTTAAATCACAATCAGTTAACTGAATTATCTCATGATCTAATCAAACCAGTCTGGTTCCAATTGAATTTAATTCATCTTCAAGGCAAGTAGAATGAACCAATTTATTTACAACTCGAAACAAATACAATCTCAATTTCTAGTAACAATTAATCTTGCCATCAATGAGAATGGATTAGAATCGTTTAATTGTTTACCTTTTCCCTTAATCATCAGATTGACTTTCATTTTCTCCCAGCAACAAGTATTAATTGTTTCATTTCCATTTAGTTATTAATCAATTTGTTTTCTCTATTCTCTCTGATTCCAGAAAACCGGTTAAATTGCAGAAAATTGTGTTGGTCATTAAAAACAGAATCATTTCCGCATCCGATTGCTTTTGATCAAACAAAATGTTCAAACGATTATCTGAAAAATCTGGTTATCGGAACGATGAACATCATGTTCCCCATTTGTTTATACCCTTGGAATTTACATCGGTTGAACAGTTTACCGAAATTAACTAATCAAACATCATCATGAACAATTTACTCTTCAAACAATTTATATATATCACGATTAACGATTGAGTGAGAAAACTAATTACCGTCAATTGTATTTGAGAATCAAGAATCTTGGGAAATTAACTGAGTTTCAATCGGAATTACAATTTAAACTCTAAAAATGATAATAAATTGATTGTGATTCTGTGAAACAAACTAATTGATTTTAATTATGTGTTTACATGCTTATTGGATTAATTGTTGTGATCAAGTTAACCAACTTTTCCGGTATACAAATCAATTTATAGAATAGAAATCGTTTTGTTAAATTGTAATGATTAATTTTATATCTTTTTGATTTACACCAATTTGTTTACAATTTTCCGAATTATAAATTTTATGTTTTACTTCATAGATGAAATTAGATTGAAATGAATTTGTATAAGTGTTGAAAGGGTGAAAGAATAGGAAAGATGATTAGATGGGATTGAAACGATAATCATGATCACAATCAAGAGGAGAAGAAAAAAAAACAATGTTTCAAGGAGGAAAATAATGAAAAAATAGATTAGAGAAGATGAAGAAGAGAGAGAGAGATGTTAATCAATAGAAGATGAAGATTAACAGATTCAGTCTTAGAACAAGAAAAATCATTAATAATTTGGTTCCATTGGCAGAATTGATCAGCTGATGACCATTGGTGACATTAAATAGTCCAAATAAGAATATGAATGATCGGGTTTCTTGTTTTTCTATTTCGGTGGATTGTTGATCAAAATCATTGCTGGTCAATCGACATCTCCAAGTTTAACGAGCCTTAATCTCGATGGATTAATCTGATAGATTATTCTCAGCGCGTCTCATGTAATAAGTCAATCAATCCAACTCCAAATTGATTCAGTTTCAGTTTGTTGGTGTTTTTTCCAGGTCAAAAGCACTTTATATATATAATGTATTTAGATAGTTATATACACACATATATAAATGTATATATATTTATAAGGTCTCTTGAAATCATCACAAAAATTTATGGACTTTTTTGTTGTTTATGCTGAACATGATTATGAATATATGATGATACTGAATTTATGTAAGTCTGTGTAATATTTGATGTGAGGGTGATAGAGTTAGATTTGTTTAGGTGTGTGTATATATATAGTTATATATATATATATGCTATTCTTTTGACAATTAGGAAAAAGAGGAAGAGGATTATATGAATATTACAATGTTTATGGGGATTGAGTTGGGATTATGATGTGTGTGTGTACGTCAGTGTGAAAATTATAACGTAAAAAAAAGGAAATCGAAGGCAAAATCAGAAAATAGATTAAAGAAAGTGAAAATAGACCAAAAAAGATGATGAATATTATGATAAAGATAGTAGATGGTCAAGAAGAAACATTTACAATATTTGATACACAGTTGATATCTTTTTCTCTCTCATTTATATTTATATATCTGGATTTACAGATTAATCTGTCTATGTGAGAGAGAGAGAGAGAGAGAGAGAGAGAGAAATTAGATAATCAAATAAGTTTCTTATTCAATAAGAATAACAATTCAATTATTATCCAAAACTTTTTGCAATTCAATTATCGTCTTTTCTAAACGATCTTTCATATTTTCTGTATTTTCTGATAAAATGTCCTTATTAGAATCTTCTTCCATTGACAAATCATCTTGAGTTTTCCGTTTCTTATGAGGTGTTTCTAGAAGTAGATAATTAGAAAAGACAATCAATTATAATTTGTTTCTATTGGAGCAATTAATCAATTAGATACTAATAGTTATTTAAATACTTACCATGTTCAAATAATACTTCTTCTGATGCTGCTTTTAAACTTAAACATTTTTCCCTGAACTTGAGCATCGGTGCTTTCAAATCATTAGATAAATTTGACGGTGGGTCACAGCTCATTATAAGTATTATAACACGAATATCCTGTGAGATTAAAATGAGAAGATGAATTAATTAATCAAATATTGAAAGGTAACCAAGGGATAACAATCAATACTTACTCCAATTAAGCTTTTAGCATCTTTAAGCAAATCAGTGTGTTCCAATCTCTCTCTTAATGAGCTAACGATATTCAACATTTTCAATATGAAATGTTGATTAATTATAAGACCATAAACCTTAGAATGAAAAAAAAAATGGATTCAATTAGTTCAATTTTGCATTAATTTGTCACCTTTTCTACTAAATTGTTATTGTCGGTGTTTTATATTTACCTTGTGAAGACACGATTTGACAAGTTCATAAACAATATCTTCATTGAGAAAATTACGATCACCAGTTAATATCATGCAAATATAGTCACGAAAATAATTAGACGATGTACAAAGTAAATTGAAAAATTCTTGTTCCCCATCATCACATGATTTGGAATAATTTAACCACAATTCAGGAAATAACGTTATTTGCATTAATAATGATTCAGAAGCCACCATTGAACCTGAATTTATGGAGAAAAAATAAATAAAAGGAATTAGTTAGAATTCAATGTTCCAATATTTGTTGAAACTCGAAACTTACAAAGACCAACAAGTTCTGGATTAACAATATTCTGAGAAACAGCAATTCGACATAAATCACAGATGAATTTATAATATGGCAAATAATACTCTATGATGGCTTTATCATAATCTTCATCGGCACCAAGATTAACTTCCAACATTTTGGGATGAAAATGCATTTGAAAGACAGGTCTTGATGGTCTTAAACTTGATTTGGACAAAGTTGCTCTTTGACCTCTTCTTGGGAAAAATGGACCAGCAGAAACTGTAAAGATAAAGACAAAAATTGTAAATCAAACAATTTCATGCAAAGTATTTTCATCTAATAGATTGTTGAAAGACAATAATTTACAATTTAACAATTGATCTTGGAATGTTAAATGTCCTAAGCCCAATGTTTGAACCACCATAGGTACACAATCTTTAGGATGAATTTGAACTATTTCGAGGAGTACGGCTGGTAAATTGAATTGTAGAGAGAGAGAGAGAGAGAGAGAGAGAGAGAGAGAGAGAGAGAGAGAGAGAGAAAACAAAAAGAATTAATCATTTGAATAAACTGAGAATAATATTATTCCAATATCGACTTACCCATGCATGAGCTTCTAACATCACTTGGAGTGAAAGTATTCAATAAGAGTATCAATTTTCTAATTAATTCTAAATGATCTTTCCATTTAGCTGACCATTCACGAGCTTCAGTTTGTTGAGAGTTTCTTAATGTTTGCAATAAACTGGCCATTAATTTAAGAAGATCAACTATCTCATTGGTAATGTGACACGCGGTTGCTTCATGAAACATCATGAAAAGTGTATTGAATGATTGGATAAGTGCAATTATCCCTCCATTAAGAATTGCAAATATTTGATCTTCTTCATTATCGATAAGAATCGAGAAAGCGTTAATTAAAGTGGTCCAACATGAACGAGAATCCATTGATGTTAGGTACATCTGAAGAGTATTACGTTTGAAGGATAAAATATCTCGAAGTTCAATTTCAGTGCTATCTGGATGAACGGTGATGAAAAGCTTCATCAATTTGAACAGTTCAGAAACAGCCGATTGGTACTGAGTATAATAAGGGGTAATGTTCTTGAAAGCCCATTGAATATTCTGGTGTAAGGCCAAGTGTCGAGTGAATGAGCGACATTGAGAACAGCAAAGATAGAGTAGCCCATAGTAAGAAGGTAACATCATTCGATTGAAAAGAACAACCTCTTGATCTTCATGATCGGCTAATATGTAATTGAATGCGATGTTTTTGGTCACATGAGAATTTTGAACAATACATTTGATATTTTCTGGACAATCGATACAAGCTTGATGCCAGAAATAGAGGAGACTTTGTTTATTCTGATTTATGGCGATTGCAGGTTCACTTAGTTTGGGCTGAAAGAGATTCCATAGATCGGAAAAGTAAGGAATCAACATGAGCTTCTCTTGACGTCCGACCAAACAATAGGCCATCACAGCGAAATAGGAGGTTAACTTTGCTGTTCCATGAGTTTGTGGATCCAAATAATTTTTGGCGTTTTTCAAGTGCTGAAGTAAACAAGTAAATACTTGTCGAATGATTTGAATAGCTTCATTGGTCAGTTCCATTGTTTCACGAGTGGTCAACATTAATGTTCGAGGTGATTTGAAATATGATTGACGGAAAAGATTATTGGGAACTAGTGAAATGATTAAAAGAGCTGCTGCATTACGAACACGCTGATTGTTGTGGGCAAGTAGAAAATATTCAACCCAATTATTTAGATTGAATAAAACTAAACCATGTGCAGCCTTGTTCCTTGGTACTTGGGCTGTTAACCATTCGAGGCAATGGTGAGGATTTTGTTCAGCGATTTCCCAGATTCTTGGATAAATTAGATTACTAAATGAAGGGAGACCACTTTGTTCGGGTGATAACTCGACTAGCATCGAGAGGATACGAAAAAAGGGTTGACTTGTCTCAGGTTGACGAGAAATTGAATGTAGAAGCATATTAACAATTCCCTGAGCGGTGGTCTCATTATAACGAGAAAGACTGCAGATAAGACTAAAACTTTGACGAAGGTTAATGTTATCGCGAATTTGTCTTTGTATGAATGGGAAACTTTTACCACCAAGAACGGATTCCAGGTCACTTGAACTTAAACCAAGCTGATTTGAAGCTGATGAGGAACGAGATTTTTCAATTAAACTAGTCACAAAGGTGATCATTTTATCAAGAGAAGCAGGTCTTGGATATTTTTCAGGTAAATTGATTGGAGGCATCGAAGCGGCAGCGCGAAAACCTTGAAGGAACAAACTTTGGACGGTCTCTTCTTCATCTTCCTCATCTTCATCGGAAAGAATCTCAACACACTCTCCTGCTCCCTTATAATGACTGAGATAAAATTGCACCACTACAGAAATAGTATTAATTCGGAGCAAAAAATTGGTCTCTTCTTCACCAAGTTTCGAAAATTCAAACAAAAGGGTAAAATATTCGGTTAAATGTCTAAGATGAGGTCGAACCAAACTATTATTGCACTCGGCTAGGGATACCAATCGACGGACGAAACGAGCGACACAATGTCCTTTTAAATTTGATGATGAGGATAATGGTGAAGACGAAATCGATGGTGTTGGTGATGATGATGTTGACAGTGGATGATGAGATGATGTTGATTGTGTTGTAATTGCTGGAGTAACTGTAGGTAAAGTTGAAGTTGAACTTCGTACTGATGTTGATGAAGATGATGCAACGGGAGGTGGTGATGTTGAAGGAGAGGTTTTCAATTGATTGGTTTGAAAAGGAGGTGGTGGAGGTGGAAGATGAGGCGGTGGTGAAGAAGTTGTTGTTGTTGTTGTTGTTGTTGTTGAAGATAATGATACGTTGGGATATTGAGTTGGTGATGGTAAAGGTGAAGATGATGAAGAAAAGGAAAGTTCTTTAAGGTCATTGTTACAAATATCTTCTTGAAGACCTTTTTTGTACAATTCTTCTTGAGAATTACGAATTTGTGAAATGACATGAATAATCAGCTGTTGAAATAATTGGCGAACCATTTGATTTGGACATTTAATCAAAATTTGAACTGGCCAGTTATGATAATCTTCTGCTAACGTTTCAAGAAGCCATTCACACGTTTGTTGACTCGTGTTAAATTGTTTGGTCAGTAATTCAATCCAATTGGCAATTGATGGTTTCTCTTTGGAGTGAATGAAAGTTTCCAATACAAATGAGGTTGCCAATTGTGCGTTAACCAAAGCGACTCTCGAACGATCTGATAATGTTGATGGTATATAACCGCAAACTTGCCACATAAAGTTGAAATATGTTGGCTCGAAAATACTTTTATCACGAAGAAATTGAATATTATCTTCCCATATCCATTTACTAATTTCTGGATTTGATTCAATTTCGGATTTGGTTTTCACAGTTTTGCTCATTGGCTTTTCTTCATTGATGTTCAGGGAATTTACTGTTATTGCTGTTGTAGGTTTTTCATTTTTTCTGCTCTTGGTTAACCTTTCATAGAATAACATGTAAGCGCTATTCGTCTTCTCGATTGAAAAGTCCATAAATTTGTCATTAACTGAATCATATGTTTTACTGGTCATCTCACCTCCAAAACATTCAGCAGCTATTTGACTAGCATCGAAAGGTTTCACCTCGGCATCATTGAACATATACCATTTATCTTTACCCTTAGATGGATCAGGTTCACGGATAAAACAATAATAATGACCTCCGTCCGCGTTACCAGTGTGAACTGTAACACCGACAAGCTCATACTCGGTTGATTCATCATCATAATCATCATCATCACCATCATTTTCATTTTCATTTACATTTTCCCCTTCATTTGGATCACATTTTTCATCGCTCATTTGACTCTCCATGTTTTCTTGGTCATTATTGCTTCTTTCATTTGTTTGATGATCAACTCCATTTGAATCTTTATCAGAAACACCATTTTCTTCACAAATATCACTATCACTTTTGATGTCTTGGTTAATTTTATCTTCACAAGAAGTAGTATTGTTCTTATTCTTATCATTATCTTTCTTGGTACTTGATCCTTCCCCAGGAACTAAATTTTCTTCAAGATATGGGGACATGTCCAGTCTTAATGGGAAAGAAAAGTAAGTATTGACTTTTTCCTTTGTTTGAGTTGGCATATTGTATGTATAACGCATCGTATTGAAACTCAAAATTCTTGGAATCTTTTTCAAGCAAGCTCGCTTTTCGGCTCTCACTTTACGTCCACATTGACTGCAGGTCCACATATTATCACCTTCAAGAGTATCTTTAACGGTCAGTTCATCTAATGAATCCCAAAGATGTCTCATATCAGCGACTTTACATCTTAAAGTATAAAACTCTTCAGTTGTCCGACTAATATGAGGACAGTCCAGTGAGACCACAATGTTAGATAGAGTACCAGCGAAAAGGCTTTTTACCGTTTCTTTCAAATGAGGAGACATTTCTTCTAGTTTACTTATGAGATCAGTGAAAAACTCGGTCATATCTTTTTGCTCTCCAGTGTTCAAAGGTTGGTTATTCATCGTATAAACTTTACAGAAACTTTTTGGATTGAAAGCTTTTCTTTCACTTTCTGCTAGAAAGGCAAACATTTTCTGAAGTTCTTGTAAAATGGTTGAATATTTAGTTTCATTGGTAACTTTAGTTGATAGAATTGCAGCTCGAACCTCAGGGAACATGAAAAGATGCTGGACACAAGAGGCCATATAACAGGTAGCACCAAGATTGAGTAAACCAACATAACCGCACTCTGATCGGCAACCATCATGAGGCCAATAATCCCAAGGGTATGAAGCATGTGATGATGATTTATGTTGATTTAACAATAATTTGAGCAGAGTGATAGTATTTTCTTCACAACCTTTTGTCAATTCAACAAGTAAATCATAGGCAGCTGATCGAGTGGCCTGAGATTTACATTTAGGTAAATTTTTATCACTTTGATTTGGAGTTGCAAATAGAAGATCAAAAGCAGAGACTAAAAATTTATTCCCTTCATCTGAAAACATGTAAGGTGGATTTTGTTTAATTGTAACGGTCATTAAAGACAATAATCCACGAAGTCCTTCATCTTCAACATAGTTGAATCGAGTCTCACAAATCTCACGATTCTCAATTGTTGATGCCATGTAATAGCATAAATTGTTCAAATCGTTCATCATCTCATCGCGATTTGAATCATCCAAGGAATCAACAAGACGACAAACCAGCCAGAAATAGTCTTTACAACCCGGTCCATAAGGTTCTTTGTCAATATATCCTATTGTTTCATTAACATGAGCTGATGTTGAGGTTGAAGAGCAGGATGATGATGAAGAAGATGATGATGAGGCAGATGATGGAGTAAGTGTGTTGTTTGATGAAGACAAAAGCTCCGTTGCCATTGGTTTCATGGCTTGAGCATCAGAAAGAAAGGCTAAAAGAGAGCTTAACATTTTAGGGATAAAGATATGTCCAGTTTTACGAGAAGAAGTACTTCCAAGGCACATTCTGTAGAATCCTGTACACGCTTCTCGCCGAACAGCGGGATCAGGATCATCGAGAACCAATTTTTTAAGCAAACAATTGAAATTAGGATATTGAAAGAGAGAGCATTTGATTTGAGGATCAGAGAAAGCCCATGAGATGAGGAACTGAAGTGTACTATGGACAACTTGAGCACGACCCCAGAATCGGGTTTGGTAATTGTTTGATTCGGCTGAGATTGAAGTTGTCTCATTAAGAACGGTCAATAAAACTCTTAATGTTGATTCGGCATCACGAAGCATTTCCAATAGTTTCTCATTAAATTGATGGACCAAAAGTTTATCAACGGTCACTTTTAGGTTTCTCTTTCGTTTACCAAATTCTGAAAAACCTTTATTGTTAGTATTATTACCCATTAGATTTGATGGAGGGTTTGTTGGAAAGGCGGTAATTGTAATACCAGTATTAGCTGAGTTAATTGTGGTTATTGAATTGTCACTTGTTATGCTAATACTATTGGTAATGTTAGAGTTGATGGTTGTGGTTGTGTCATTGATTGGTTGACAATTATTGGTCTCTAATTTATTACAGTCTTTTGGTAGGGAATCAATACCAAATTGATAAATTAAATGCAACAATGAAGCGAGACAATCTTGTTTCCATTCATTCCAAGTCTCAGAATCTCCTTGTTGTAAAACACCAGAGACAAAAATATCAAATAAATGTTGTAAACCAACACAATCGATAAACTTTTGAGCCCAACCATTTTCTTCATTCTTTGAGGTTCGCTGAAGCCATTCGACTATTTGAACTGAATAGATTAATTTCTGTGGACTACTGGGTGATAGAAGACCATTAACTCGGAGGGAGGAAGAAGAAGATGATGATGATGATGATGATGAACTTTTTGAAGATTCGTTTGTTGAATCATCGTTAACAGTTATACTTTGGAAAGATTTTAACAAATCGGGTGAAGTAGGAAGGATATTGATTATCTCCCAAACTTGGCGAGATAAAACCTGAGCTCTAGATAATGATGATAATTTCATTGAACCTAAAAGTTGCATTAGGTCAAAAAGTTGTTCAAAATAGTTTGGCTGAAGAAGCAGAATTGATGGTAAACGATTCTTGGGCGGTGGGGGTAATAATGATGCCGGATCAACGGTATCACGAAGTTTTCGACTTGGTCGTGTTACGCCAATTGACACGTAGACAACTTGATTATCTTTAAATCCCATCTCGGAAAGTGTTTTCTCATCAAGATCGTGTGTCAATTCTTGACCTTGAGATAGTAACCTCAATGGACCATCAAAAGAGGCACTAACTTGTTTTTCATCTCCACTTGAAGTTGATTTACACTTTTTAACAACCAATTGGAACCAATGATAGATTTCAGCTCGAAGTTCACCAATATAGTCAGATGAATACATGTCGAAAACGGTTTTCTCATTAGATGAAGCTGGATGGCAGATAATTTTAATCAATTGTTGACTTGCTCGTGAACTACAATTGTCACAATGACTGATAACTGAAACTTCACCGTTTAGGTGGAAAAGTCTTAAATGGTAAGAGAAACGACAGCGAAACGCTTCAAGGTGAGTTTTCAATAGGATTAGAGCTCTTTGGATGATTGTTAAATTTTTATCCTCATCTTGGGACAATTGGATTGAAGATGTTTTCAGATAATCCATACATTGGTGAACAAATTCTTCCTCTTTTTCCAAACCAGAGATTGGTAGATGTACATAATAATTGTTTAAGTTTCTAATTGCTGCCATACTAACATAAGAATTAGATGAAAGTAAAGCGATGTCCCATAATTTCTTGATTGCAACGTCAGCTGATTCACTCATTTGAGGACGAGTTAGTACAAAGCCAAATAATTGTTGTAAAAGCTCAAGTGTAACCATAGAGAAATTATCAGGAGTTAGTGTTGGGATTTTCATGGTAAGAATATATTTAAACATATCGGCTCCTAAAGCATGTTGATCGCGAGTTCGAACTTGATTCAATAGCCAACTAAATAGTTCATCACTACATTCTTTGTCGGTTGCAATACAATTCCATAAAGTATCAACTTGATCTTTGGATAATTGAAAGGTTTCCGGTGAACCAGCGTAAGAAAAGATGAAGGTAAGAAATTGTAATCTTGATTGTAGCTCTTCGGTATGGGTATATAATTCATGAGAAGATCCTGATGAATTGGTTGTTGATTTGATTTCCCTTCTCTTGGTGTAAAGAATAAGATTTGAGAAAAAATATTTCAACATTTGTCTCTCTTTATCTGCCCACAATGTTATCGAATGAGTATCCATGCCTCCTCGATATTGTTGAAATGAGATGAACAATTTGGGCAGTAAACGTATTGATACAATGATGGAATAATTTTTTGATAAATTGTCAAGACAACCTTCAATAAATTTCATTCTTATCCGTCTATCGGCAATCCAACAGATTAAACTACACAATATTTTTTCACAATCATGAGATAATCCATCAGAAAGTTGACCAATACAATCATCTTGAAGTAGATCCCATAAAATTGTCTGACCGGATTTACAAACATTATCAATGGTAAATTTTGATAATTCACCATTAGATTCACTATCTTCACTTGGGATAGGTAAAGGGAGAACGGGAGTAGCCGTGGTTACATCTTCATCTGGTCGGTATTTTGTTCGCTTCTTTTCCGGAAAATTGTGAGGCTGAAGACAAGCGCTAATGGTTGCTAATTGTGTTGAGGTTGAATTTTTAAGAATCAATTTACGTGATGGATCAAAGAAATCATCAAAATTGTAAAAAGAAGCAGAATCTTCACCATCAAAATCAGCCATATTCTTTTGTGATGATTGACTAACTTGTGAACTGTTACTATTATTGTCACTTAAAAGTTTATCATCTTCAGAATTGGACATTACACCAGCCGATTGATCCGACATAACAGCAGATTTAACCAGATGAGGTAAAAGACCATCATCACCGTCTTCATCTTCATCATCTTCATCCTCTTCATCCTCTTCGTCTTCTTCCTCTTCTTCTTCTTCTTCATCATCACCAATCTTATTGAGATGAGAAGAGGAACTATGGTTCATAGGGATTATCCTGGAATCTTCCATTTCCAACACTAAAGGTGAAGAAGAATCGTTTTTCTTTAAAGGATCAATTGTTGAACGAGACCCTTGAAGAGGAACTGGTTCAATTAGAGTAGAAGATTCATCGTCCGAATCCATGGTTCTCTTGTGAACATCTTCTTCCATTTGAGTAACAAAAGGAACATCAGCTTCGATCTTGATGGTGTTAATTATTCGATGTAATGGTCGAAATGTTGAAAAATTCTTACCATTTGAGTTACCCTCATCAGAGGAACTCTGACTACCACAGCTCGTTTGTTGACTATCGGATGTATGGTTATTTTTAATGTGTTCTTTAGGCTGAGGTTTGTATTTCATTGTTTGCTCAAAATCATCTTCATCGTCTTCATCACTTCCATCAACACTTGGACTTGAACTGCTTTGATCTCCATGCCTTTGGTCTAAAGGTGATCCAGGTAATAAAGTAAAAATTGGACTTTTAACCATGGAAAGATCATCTAATGGATTACATTCTCGTATAAAGGCAGGAGGTTCAGAAAGATTAAGAGATTTAGTCCAGATAATTTTAAGAAGACAAGATGAAATAAGAAGTGTTTGCTCGGTATGATCCTTGGGTTCCAAATTTCTTATTAACGAGTAAAGATGTAAAACTGTATCAATATTCATGTTCTTGATTAATGGTATTAAAATATCAAAAACTTGACGACTACAGTGTTTAAGTTGAGCAGAACTCCAGATAACATCAATGTGTTCCTTTGTTAGGTGAGAGACAACAAAATTTAGAACAATATGACTTTGCTTGATAACTTCAACATGTAAATTTGGACCAAATATATGCTCAATGATTTTATTCTTTAAAATCCAATCAGCTAATTCTTCACCATCAGATGGTTTGGCAAGAAATTCAAGTCCATTGTCATTAACTATTCCATTTGAAACACCAACAACGTTACCACTATTTCCAGTAACATTACCACCGATACCAATACCAACACCAATACCAACACCTACAGCAGCAGGACCAACACCACCACCGCCGCCGCCACCACCACCATCTGATTGACAATAATCATTAAATAGATTAATATAATTGTTAATCTGAGTAATACCGGCCAATCTCATGGTTAATGTAGAACTGGTAAAGTGTTTAAGAGCCAAGGCCAAACCTTCCTTGTCAATAAGACAATTGGTCTGTTCAAAGGAATCTTTAATGTTGGGAGATCCTTTCAGTTCCGACATGTTACCTTTACCAACAATTTACCGACACATAAATCACACTCACTCACTCACTCACACTCACACACACACACACACATTCACACATTCACACACTTACATTCACACCAAAAATATACTCACACACACACAATCGGTATATGGAAATATAATGTGTTGTCTCTTTAAATTGGTTCCAGGATTTAAATGGAATCTCCAAAGAAGAATAGAAAATTACAAGAAGCTTTAGAAAACCATTGATGACAAGATTTGGGCAACAAATCGACGACTAGCTTAAGTTAAACAATTTAAAGCGAAAATTATTATTTTATATCAATAAATTTGTTTTTCTCTCTCTCTTGATTATTACTTTTTTTTTCTCTATTCACAAAATAAAAATGAAATTCAATACATCAGATGGTCATAACTCTCAACACAACAACACAAGAGAAAAGAAAATGTGGTTCCCTCTATGGTACACAAAACACATTCTCCCAACTGGATTGGCTTTTTTTTCCTTCACCCGCTCATGTTGATTTACTTTTTTCCTTTTCTTTTTGTTTATCAATTTGTTTTTTCTTCTCTTTTTTGGGTCAATTAAAAGTAATCATATTCTCACTTTAACATTTACAATTAAACACTGAGAAGAGAAAATGGCACCGATGATAAATTGTTTTCTATTTTGAAAAGGTTTCTCTTTGTTTTCTCAAAATCAATAATTCACTTGAATCAAATGTCTCTTGAAGTTAATCATCGACACGTCGCAATTTGGTTTTTTCTTTCAAGATCACACATTTGGAAAGATCAACTTTTGCTTTTCATTCTGTTTACTTAATTTATTAATTGGTTTGGTTTAAAATTTAATTTTGATTAGCACAAAGATAAGAGAAAATTATTTTTTCTCATTGTCGGTTGCCATTGGTAACCGATTAGGTTGATAAAAAAATGGAATTTTTCAGTTTTGTATTTGGCGCGTTGATCGGTGATTGGTTGGTTTTTTTAAAAAAAATTCTCAAGACGGTTAACTTTGTTTCCAATTCAAATTTTTATTTTGTTGACTTTAGATTGACAGTTTTTAATTGATTGTGACTCTAAATTGATTGTTTTTTTATCTTCTAATTGATTGGATTTTAGTTTATTTTGTTAATTGTTGATGATCTGTGGGTTAACAAGATGACGGAACAAAATTTAACTCTCTCTTTGGTCGCTAATTTTGATGATCTGGTCCGTCGTTTGGTTCCTTACAATACCGAGTTAACTGATTTCTCTATTGAGATGGTAAAATTGATCGATCAATTAAATGATCAACTAAATTATGCTCAAAATGAGGTGAAAACGTGTAAAGAAAAAATGAATCTCTTGGAAATGGAGAATCGACAACTTGATGCCAATCTGAAAAACACTCGGGAAGCTTATAAAAAGGAAGTCGCCATGAGAGCCTCCATTTGCCGGGAAAGAGATCACAACAATGGATTAAGAACAAAATCGATGAGGTTAACTTTTCTAGTGAATGTCTTTCTGACAATGATTTTGACAAATCAGAAGATGATTTGGATGAACCAGCTAAGAAGCAAAGAGGTAAAACAATTTGTTGTTACTCAATTTCTCTAAATATACTTACTAATTTACTTTTAACTGTTTCTTTCAGGTGAGATAAGATTTGCAAGTAATCAGAATTTAATTCCTCCTCCTGTCACTACCACAACCACCACCGTCACAATTCAAAGTAAAGGTTAGTGGAATCAAATTTCATCTTGAATTAATTATCCCATTATTAATCTATTTACTTATTTTTTCATCTTCTTTTGTCCCTTTGTTTAGTTGATTTAAGTAAATACATGAGCAATCCAACTCTTACACCAATAAATGAAAATGCACCAAGACCAGTTCCATTTCCAAACAGTCAAAGTAAAAGTCGAATTGAGAATAGAGCTCATTCATTTGCTCAGAAAAAGTTATTACGATCCAACGAAACTTGTACTGTTTGTTCAGGAAAATTTGGATTCTATTCCAATTATTACCGATGTAATGATTGTCGCTCTTGTGTTCATCTTTATTGTAAAAGTAAACTTCCCGTACCTTGTGTCCCATACGCAACATCCAATCAAGTAGGGAAAAAAGGTCGACTAATCACCATCGCTGATTTTGTTAATCCAATTGCCAGACCTTGTATTCCTGCTCTAATTATTCACTGTTGCCGTGAGATTGAAAAAAGAGGCTTAAATGATGTTGGACTTTACAGGATACCCGGAAGTGATTCTGAAATAAAATCAATGGTAGATAAATTTCTCAAATCTAAAAGTGGAGTTCCTCCTTTATCAAATTGCGATGTCAATGTATTGACTGGTATGATTAAGAATTTTCTTAATCGTCTGGATGAACCCTTGGTTACCCGAGTTTTATGGAAAGATTTTGTGGATGCAGCTAAAATGGAAAACCTCGAAGATCGTATACCTTATATTGCTACTGCCATCTCGGAACTACCTCTCGCTAATAAGCACACATTGGCCTATTTAATGATACATTTACAAAAGGTTATCAATTCACCGGTTTGTGCTATGACCAAAGTTAATATTGCACGAGTTCTTGGTCCAACCATAATTGGATTTTCAAGTGCAACCGGACCCGTTACCGTTGCTTTATATGCTGAAAATTCATCACAAATAAATACAATGGAAGCACTATTAAGTCTCCCAACAGAATTTTGGGCAAGTTTAATTGATGAATCGGAAGTAACTGTACCAACACCAACCTCAGAAGCAGTTAGTAAACGACAATCAATTGGTTCTCGAGTTGTTGGTGGATCTTTACAATCACAAGTTTTAAATCCAATGACAGATAGAAGACAAAAGAAGCGAACCCTTTTCATGTAAATGATTAAATACACGGATCATTACAACCAACTTCGGTACCATTACTCCAGGCCAATATAACCGATGCTTGATTCGACAAGAAACATTTCGTTTGGTCAAGTAGTTTTGGATGAGACAATGAGCTATTTGTGAATGTCCAGCAAAAAGTTTCACATTTCAAAGGATTATCTATATAAATAAACAAAGAAAGTAATCAAAACAAAACAAAACAAAACCAACAATAATAATCCAACAAAATACAAAATTAATTCATTTTGATTTACACATAACCATTAAATTTTGATAATTGAAAGAAAAATAAAAATGTACATCATCCGAAATTAATAATTAAGCTCAATTAATATTACCTTTAATTTTTTGTTTCTTCAAAATACTTAAAAAAAAATCATTATAATTAAAAGATATTCCAAATTCACTAATCAGTGATTTAATTAAATGTCCAAAGAATTTTGTTCCCCTCTAATTAAAAGTTGTTTCGATTGGATCAATTTCTCACTAATTGTTAATCTTTTAATTTCTTCTCTCAATAATCAAGTATAAAATGATTAACTTTTAATTGTATCGTAAAACAGAAAAGTTAATTACCTGCCAAGTCAATTAACGAGAGTAAAAGTGATGAATGAAAGAAATCAACAGGTAATGTGAGCAATTGATTGTTACGAAGATTTAATTCCTTGAGTGAAGGTAAATTGTTGGTAAAAGAATCGGATAAAGTTTCAATCTTATTGTAACTTAAATCGATTGACCAAAGGTCAGGAGCTTCATCGGGTAAGGCCAATCGGGAGAAAGTCGTTAAATGATTATGAGTAATTGTTAGCGATCGAATTGAATTAAGAAAACTCAATGCTCCATAACCAATGTTGACAATTCGACAATTAATAAATGATAATGATAATAAATTAGAAGGTAGAAAATCACTTGTAACAACTTTGTGTGAACTTTTCTCGTAAATTGGATTTAATAGACAATCTTCAAAGTAGATGTGTTTGAAATTGAAATTGGCCCAAGACCAGACAGCGACATTAGATGACCGGACAATGGTCAGTGATTGATGGACAATTGATTTATCATGAGAACCCTCTTGTCGAGATGAGACATTAAATTGGGCATTTTGAATGATTAGATGATTAAAATTGGTGACAACTAATGTTTCCTGAATATCATTTGGTGTACCGTTAATTGCTAGTGTGTGGATTGGTAATTGTTTATATTGTTCAAGTTGAGAATCACTGTTACAAATTAAACTTATTTTATCTGTTAACAATTTAGAGATTATCGTTATTAGTACTTAGCAGTTAATCAATTGAAATGTCAATCGTTTATATAGTGGACACTGAGAATCAATATTTTCGCCACAAAAATTATATTCAACTTTGGTACTTATCATCAACTAAATCATTCCAAAATTCCACAATTTATTCAATTTATCGAACAGAAAGTCAAAGAATTTAGAATTTATGTAAATAAAGTTGATAAAATCGACTGATTAATAAATAAACTTACCATGCATGTGAGTCAAAATTTTCGTTGGCCTTCCGGTTCAATTTTTAAGGAAAATTTTTTCATTTGATTGTTGCTAAATTGTATTGATTATATAATATAATTTATATTGTTGTCTTGTTGAAGCGAAGACTTTACTTCAAGAAACCTAATTTTCTAAGGACGAGAACTAAAAAACGGCAATTCAGATCGCTTTGATTTCTTCAGAATAGCCTGAGTTCATTTTTCTTTCGGCAAGCTCTCATTTCGTCAGGTCACCGTCAGGAATTTAGTTAAGTAAATCAAAGTGAACCTCACACTTAGCTCTTTAGCTGGACTTTTTTTCGATAACTACAGGGTGATTTTTTATTAACTCCCGATGTTTGAACGCTCATCACTTTTGATGCAATTGATTTAGAGACTTGATTTTTAGTTTAAACGTAAGCTCAATGTTCAATTTATTTAATCAATTTGTTGAGTAGGCATTATTCACAGAACTTCTAGGCCAAAAAAATTAGCGAAAAAACTTTTCCTATCTCGCCATTGCAATTTTTCTGCTCAAATACAATAATTGAATAAGGCATAAGATATGTCCAATGTCCGTCAGCTCACTATCTGCAATTTTAGCTGATTTTTTCGGCTTATGATTCGCGGATTATGATTTGAGAAAATTGATAGAATAAATTAATTGGACCATTCAACCTTCTAATATTTTCTAAGACTTAATGGTGCTGGAAGATACAAAACAGTCCACATTCGACAAAGAAATCGGAGCAAAAATCAGGCGAAAGAGCTGATTAGCTGTCGACAGTTATCAATAAATTAATTACGTGACGGTTTGATTGTCTCAGGTCCTCCGGGCCTTTTTTCGCCAAGAGAGGAGATACTGTTTTAGTGAAGACCTAATCTAATTTAAACAAACACAATTAACTTAATTCCCGTGTTTAGCTGTAATCATAAGTCGAGAAAAATCAGCTTGAAGTGAGATTGTTGAGCCGACGGACATACATATGTATCTTATGCCTTACCGACCTCTGACCTTATCAACTTTTGTACATGTCAACCAGGTCTATTCGATGATACCAAACACATAACATCTTTACTTACACGGTAAAAACCAAATTGTGATTGTCTCTCTCTCTCTTCTCAGAAGAGTCTTCTGGACTTCGGTTCATGAACAAGGAGGCCACCTATCACTAAATTCTAGAGCAAAATACGGTTCCAACCATACATGCCTTTGACACCCAAGGTTCTCTTGTTCTTTACGAGACTTTAAAGACAAAGGTTTGGGTGGTAACCAGTGTAACTTGTACTCACTTACAAGATCTACACAACCGCACAAAAGCTTTTCTTATAAGGCGACAAAAAATCGGGAGTTAATAAAAATCACACTTTACTTTCTTTGACCTGCTACAGCGGGTGATCTGATACATACAACTTTAAGAGCGCATAACTTGAGAACCAAAAATCATTGGATCACCCAAATTAGACCATGATACTTCTGATTATAAGCGCTATAAAATATTAATAATAATAATAATAATATCTATTCCATTAGAATTCAATGTTCGATTTTCCATTAGCACACCCGAACTTTGGCAAAATTTACGTTATTCTTCTTTTTCTTTTTTATTTCTCTTTCTTTTCTTCTCTTTCTTTTTTTGATGACCCTTAACCTCGTACCCTACCATGGTACCATGTATCGGGAAATGGTCCACCCTCCCTGTAGACAGTCAACATCAAACTATCGTAAAAAGTTTACGAGGTGCACTATCAAACGTCTTCTCCGTATACCCTTATGCCTCTTTGCCTTCTAGGAGACCCTCCTACCCCCGAGCCATTCCCATGTCCTAAGAGGGTACCACCTCGTACAAAGATAATGTACAAGTGTATATCGTTCCAATTAATTTTTCCCCTTTTTCTCTTTCTTTTTTCTCTTGTGTTTGAGGTCAAATTATTAGGTTGAATACAAAGTATTGAAGCGGCTCTACTAGGATCAGGTACAATACCAGGTTGATTAATTTTATGATCAAGGTAAATCATTTCATTGACTGAGAATGTACATTTATGACGACGTAATTTAACATCATTCTGTTTTAAGCGTTGAAGTACTAATCTTAATCTGTAATCGTGCTCTTCTTGAGTTCGTCCAAAGATTATCATATCGTCAAAATATCGGTTTGAGGTGGGTTTTAGGGTTGACATATCCCTTTGAAAAAATCATTATTTTCAATGGTCAATTTTCAAAACAATTAGATGAAAATTAACAACATGATTAAGGTACTTGTTGTTTGTAACTGCAGTTACATTCTGGAAATATTGATTCTCAGTGTATTCACTTACCTTGAAGATAATTATATTCTTGGCATTGAGAATTATTAAATAGAGATGATTGTTGATCACCGAAACAAATTAACGAGAATAAACATAACGAAGCAATTTCATTGATCATAATTAACAAGTTAATTAACCTTTTCAAAAGGTTTTCGTTAATTAGTTAACTATCAATGAAATGAAATCACAATCACAATCACATAGACACAATTAAAATTGGTTTTGAATTGTTGGTGTTTGTTGTCGTTGAAAGTTGTCAATTACAATTAACTGAATTCAATTAAATGGTAGAGATGAACAAGAATTTTGTTAATTGTGATTAGATAAGTTTATTAATTTGTTTTAATTCTTGGTGTAAATTATCATACATAAATCGTTGAACATGTTAATTATTAGTATGATTAAAAGTTAACTAACTAGATGTTAATGGTTGTAAAAATAATAGAATCAAATTGTTATCAACTTTGATTAACAATTTAATTATCAGGATGGAATCATAGTCATGGAAATGTTAATTGAAAACATTATTTACTTTTAATTGTTTGAGAATTGAAACTAAATTTGATAAACATTGGGAAAGAAAAACAAAACTAATCAATCAATTAAACAGAATCTCAACTGATCGGAACTTGATTTAGTTTCCTTGCCGTTAACTTTTTTTTACTATTAATAAATTGATCACAATTAACTTTCCAGAGTTATAATATATAAGTTATGCTTTTAATTGTTGCAATAAAATGATTACAACTCTTTTACCAGGCTTTGTGTGAGTAATTAACTGTTAAATTAACTCTATCATCAACTTTTGATAAAGACGAGATGTTAATTCCTGATATGGAATCGCTATCAAATTAACAGTTAATTGTCACTATTTACCTTTAATCATTATCTGAATCTTGTGTTTATATTAGTTGGAGACTAAATTATAATATCGATGTAATTTTGTTTCACTTTTTCATTGTTAAATTGCTCAAATTAGCGCGACAATTGAGTTGATGATTTAATTTAGAATAGGAAATTATAAGTTGAGATTTTTTCTGTCGTTAATGAAACTTAGTGTTCAGTTAATTGTTACAATCTATTGAAAGAAATTAGAATCACGATTGTTTTGTCAATGAGAATCTTAAATGTTACCGATTAAATCACAAGGTAGTTGATTGAGTTTCCGTTGGTTGGCTAATCATAATTGTTTTAACAAATTTGAATTCTTTTTGATTCTGTATTTGTTTTTTTTACAGTAAATTGTTGGTCAATTTAAAAGAGTATCGTAATTACTGCTAATTGGTTTGATTCATTGGTTAGAAATCCGAATCGGATTGGAATAGTCTATCTCATATAACCACAATGATGGCGTTTCGTTTGGATGTGTGAGTGTTTTAATTGTGTTTGTGGGTCCTGATTCATGTTACAATTTGACGAAATGTTCATAAAATATTTCTTTTGATGTACATTAAAGCTTTCATAGCGATATAAACTAAACCAACAGAATAAATAATCATATCTCGCTGATCTTTTTGACGATTTTCTCGTTCAATGGCAGATATCCGTCGATTCAGTGATCTTATTTGTTGCTTTAGAGTAGTAACCACATCAGCTGGAGTTGCACTACTGTCAAAACTACTGTTATGAAAAGGGAAGAAGATATATAGAGAGAAAAGATATTATTAGAAGAATCCACCATTTTGCTGGTTAAATGTGCAAAAAGAACAACAAAAAAATTAAATATTCCAATAAAAGAAAATGTAAAAACCTCATCATCCGAGAATCTCTCATTGGTGTATAATCATCTTTCACTGGGGTAAAATCGTCGTTACTGGTCACCATTGGGTCTATTTTTACACGATTTGGTTTGGCAGGGGTCATCTCATCTCTCCATTTAAAATCATCATTGAATTTAGAATATGATTGATAAGTTAGAATTGAGGGTGGAGAAGGCAAATCAATTGGATTGTTACGAGTATCTCCTAATAGATGACTTTCAAATCCAACCTCAGGGAGAATCTCTCTGTTGAAGCCATTTTATCTCCACCAATGACAATTATTCTTTCCGGTACAATCATGTCAGCCACAAGATCATCTGATTTACCATTGTTCATGATTAATAAAAGATGAAAAATAACAAAAATACCAATAAAACAATTGAACAATTTAAATTGAAATCAAAGATGAAAATAAAAAGTTGACAAAACAAAAAAGTAAACAGATGATCGGTCGACACCAACAACATCTAGTGAGACAATTTCACACTAATACTTTCCACCAATTAGTTAGATGGCAGCATAAGCACAAGAAAAAAAATCAATTTCCAATTGGATTGATTAATTAATTAATCGTCATTTAGAATCCAACAATTAGTAAATGAATTGATAATTGTGATACTTTCAGCTCCAATCTATTGAGAAAAACCATAATCATAATGTAATGAATCTTTTTCTAGAATAACAATAACAATAAATATCGTTGCAACTTCATTCGGAATCGTAATCATTAATTAATCTATGAAAAAGTCAATCTAATTGTTCAATTAAAAATAGAACCAATTAGTTATGTAAAGGAAACGATAAACAAACGAACTAACCAATTAAACAATTAACTTAATAAGACAATCAATTGATTAGGCTAATTGTTAATGAGATATTTGGATGAATTGATTTGTATGAGAAAAAGTTTTTCAATTATCAGAATCAATAAATAATATTGATGATCGTATTTTAATCACTTGGTATATAAGGTTACAGACAATTAAGTTTATTTAAAGGTTTGATTGAAAGGTTAAGTTACATTTAATTTAACCAATAGAGATAAGTTATCATGTTTAAATGATAGAAACACCTCTTGTCCTTTGACCTGCAAAGAAAGATGAGCATTTAGATCAATCATTTAAAATGGTGAATTAACTAATCACGGTTACAGGTAAATCGAAACGAGTTAACAAATGATTGAAAAAGGTTAAATTGAAGGTTAAGTGTAAGTGAAGGTTAAACAACAACAACAACAAGAGAGACAGAGACGAAAATAAGAAGAAGAAAAAAAAAAGATATTAATACAAATGGAATAAGTTTTTTTTTCAATGAATAAGTAAATAAGTAAATCTCAATATCGTAGCGGGTTATCATCAAAATTGATTCGCTTTTAAGGCCACAAAAAATACCAACGACTTGGTAATCCATCCATCTACTTTTCCTCTTCTTCTTCTTGATAGTTTATTCTCGTCTTGACTAGATCCCTCGATGGGGTTTCTTTCAGTATATTGGTAAGAATTGTATTCTATTACCTGGAGAAAAAGGTAACTACTAAATAGAAACAGGTATCGAACTCAAATAAGCCACCGAGCAAAAAGAGAAAAGGAAACCTTAATTATCTTGCTAATTCTTCGTCAATGCTACAGTTTCTCCTTCTCTAATTGTAATATATTCTATTGGATTTATATTGATGAGAAAAGATTAGAAAGAGGAAAAGGTATCAGATAAGGTGATTAGCTAATACACCAGGTAACAAGTTCTAAGACAAAGATAATAAAGTAGCTTAAGCTATGAGATTGTCCAGCAATCAAGTAATCATCCAATGGAATAAGAAGTAAATCAAGTTTTAGAATTTTTTTTTCTTCTTCTTTTTCTTCTAATATTGATGATAGAACAACAAAAAGATTATCTTTGAAATTCTAAATTAAGATGATAATCGTATGATGAACAAAAAAAGAACAAAAAAAGAAATTTCAACGAAAAAAAAACTAATAAATTTCGAAGATTAAAGTTTATTGGAATAAAAAAGTTCTGTCAAGTTATAAAAATGAAAGAGAAAGAAAAGAAAAGAAATTGTCATTCAAGGTAAAGGTAAATTCGTGACTTGTTCAATGTTCTGAATAAGATTCTTGGTGATTCTGGAAGCAAATTCTCACTCATCATCATAATAATCATCATTATCTTTATTCTGACATGTTATTTGATTGCGAACCCAATTAAACATCTTCATTGAGAATTCAAACTTCATTTGTAAATCTAACATAACTCACGTTCTCAATCATTTTTCCCTGAGAAAATTAAACAATTAACAAGATAATTAATATTTTATATTCTCTTCTTCCATTACAATTCAAGGAGAATCCATTTTGCTATTATCAATATCATCTGATTGTTGAACTAATATAATCAAGATATCGTTGGAATAATAATAATAATCAAAGAAAATTTTACTTCGAGAACTTTTTAATTATATTATTAATACTTTTGTCAAATTAATCTTCTTGTAAAACAAGATCAATTTATCATTTTACAACTAATCACAGTTAATAAGATCAAATCGACTTCTAATCACCAATCAAACAGATTAAATTGTGAATATTGTACTTATTATATTAATAAGAAAATTAAGATTATATAATAATTCTGGATTCGTAAAGGTAACATTGAGAATTTGATTTTCTTTTAATACTTATCCAGGTAAATTTCAACTTCTTCAGCATTTAGAAAAGTTTTATAATGTGTAGCATATAAGTGCCAATGTAAAGTGTTAAGAGGCCTTTCAATTGGTCTTCTTAATTGTCTTCTCAAACTAAATCATCTTCATCTTCATCATCTTTAGTTTTTTTTCTCCTCATCATCATCAGCGTTTTTCTAATACTTTATCAAATGAAGATGGTGATGATGATAATGATAAAGATGAAAATATTATTATTATCATGGCAAATCCCCTCAGGCGTTTTTACCTGCAATCCATTTTAAGCTTTCACCTATTCACCATTGTTTTATCACTAATCCTAATCAAAATAATTAAAATCCATTCAAGTGATTACAAAGTAGTAGTAGTAGACAACTAATTAGCAATTAAAGGTTAAATTGTTGCCAATAGACTTTTTTTTCCTTCTTCCAATAGAATTAATATTTTTGATCAAATTAAATGATTAGTGTGTTGATTATGATTAAAGAAACAGAAAAATATAATATAACTTTTCAGTCTTATTCGTTAAATTGTAAACAATTAATGATTCAAATTTTGCTGATTCCATGGTTATTTATTAAGATATTGAGACTGGAAGGAAATTAATAACAATATATTTTGAGTTAATTGTTGCGTGTTGACAATTTTGCTTCATTTGATTATTAGCCTGATGATAATTTCTGATTATAATTTGAATCATGTTCATCATTAAATTGGATTAACAGCAACAGGAAAAGTAGAAGTGCCATTTATCAATTGAAAGGAAAAGAGATTGAGAAACAAAATTAAGTAATTGCTAATCTACTCAAAGATATGATAAGTATTAGGAGATGATGATGAAGAAAATTGAAATAAAAGCCTGAGGGCAAATCAATTTCTCAGTGAATTTATGGTCAGATTAACTCTTATGCTGATAATTATGAAGATTAAGAGAGGATTTTTGTTAATCAAAAACCAATTTCATTTAAATTTACAAGTTTTAAATTAACATGGGTGTCGAGTGAAACTTAATCTAATCATTTACTTAATCATCTCATATCTTTAATGACAATTAGCTCATAAATTGTTGGAAACCCTTTAACCCCCTTAATTTTAATCCAGTAACCAGTAAAAAACATTGAGAACATAATATAATAAATTAACTAACTAACTAACAATTTTAATGAATGTTAATTAACTTCATTTATTAACCAATTACTCCAATGATAATAGTGAGGTAATTGCAATAACTCAATTAATGGTTGATAGTAATAGTTAACTCCAATTGAAGATGATAATTGTTGAAGTTAATCAACAATAATCAATAAGTGAATGCGGTAGAAGAAAATTATTATTATTAATCACTAGAATTAAAATTAACCACAATCTAAATTATGATTATGATGATGAAAATTGAGAAATGATTTTCCTTTTAGTTATTGCTAAGTGTTAGCTAAATGTTTTAATAAATTGTAATTAATGAAAGGAAATCATTATAATAGATGATAATTTGTTTTTTCCAATCAATTTGACAGAATAATTTTCATGATAATTTAAAATTCATCGTTTTCAGAATAGGTGATAACTTGTATCCTTAGTTATCCTTATGAAGAGTAAATTGTTTTTTGGTATATAAGAGAGAGAGAGAGAAAAAGTTTTCAAATATTTTTTTTTCTCTTGAAATTTCATCTCATCAAGATGAAGAAAATCAGTAGCTAATTAGCCTAAGGCGTTAAATAAACTGACGTAAAATGAGACACAAGAAGATGAAGATAATTCTTGTGTTAATCTTGGAAAAGAAGAAGAAGAAAAAAACTTGATTGGTCTTATCCGTTTTCCAAAAATGCTGAGGCCACTTTTTACTTCTCAATACGAGCGAGTAATAAATTATCAAACAAGATGAGTAATCGCCACTTAATAGAGAAGCAAAAGAAAGAGAAGAAAAATAATGTCATCCTCATCTTCATCTTCATCTTTTATCATCGGAAGGATGATGAGGACATAATGTGAGAAAAGTCGCTAAAAATGACGATTAAATTAATTTCATATTGTCACGAATAAACATAAACAAAGTGAACCATTTTTCCATCTTCATCCTTATCTCCATCCTCATCTTTATCTTCCTCATCATCTTCACCACCTTCTTCCTCCACTTATCTTGTTAATCTTCTTGATTCTCTCATATGAAATTTGATCTTCTCCTTGAAAACTTTTTTTTTCTTCCTTTTCTCCTTCAAAATGATTAAATATCAACCAGATTAATTAACAGTTTTCAATTTACAATCACGATCAGATTGATCATTTTACTATTCATAACAATTAAAAGGCCTCACAATTAAAACCTACAAAGATGTGAAAGTTAACAATTAACTATTGATTCGGAGAGAAACAAAAAAACTCATAATGATCACTAGAAAACTTGTTCTTCTCGTTGAATTAATTTACTAATCAAATGAAGTCTTTTAACAGTTAATTATAAGACATTTGGAAGGTTTAATTTAATTCAACAATTAATTAGAGAAATTAATATGATCAAGTCAATCAGAGGGATAGAATATGTTTTTTAGTGGTAATAACAAGAATCATTGGTAATAAAAAGGTAAATGAATAAATCGTGTTTATTATTATCACATTGTTCTTGCTACGTAATAGCGTGTTCTCAATGCTCATTAATCAATTTTCCACAATTTCATGTTCATATTATTATCCATTTCCCTGAATTCTGTAGGCCGATCATGAATCAAAAAGATGCAGGATAAAGATGATTAGTTGAGAAAAGATTTTAATTTTTATCGTTCAGTTTTCTCTCTCTCTCTCTTTATGGTTATTAATATGCTTTAAGGTTTAAAATTGTTACCTTATATTTGGATGATAACGATGAATGTCCTGAGATTTATTTATCATGCAAGCTAAACAAGAGTCACTCCCTTACCACCCAACCCTCCCCACCTCCTCCCAACATCCTCCTCCTCTTCATCTTTCAAACTCTTCTATTGGTTTCCAATGGTTTATTCATTACTGTTCTCATCTTCGGGTTACATATTAAGGATTAAAATTTTCTTAATGATGATAATATGTAACAGAGAAAAAGAATCAAGATAAACTATTAAGACTCTCCTTTTACTTTTACCATTATTATTATGAGAGAGAGAGAGAAAAAATTCTGTTAATGATTTTTACTCAAGGTTCCAAGTTTTAAGTTGATAGTTTTACTTTTTTTCTTGTGGAAAATTTTGTTTTAAAATTTATTTTATTAAGAAAAACGATTAGAATTTTCTTGATTTTCTTCAAATAGAATAGAAATTTATTCAATTTGAATAAAATTTCGATAAAAATATTTCAACTTTCGTTGAGACGAAAACAAAAGTTTACTAACTTTTAGAAACTTTTTCTACCAAAAGGTGGCGCTTTCAACTGAAATTTCGATCATTCAATTTTCTATAACAATTAAGACAATTTATTTATTTCGAAATCAATTTTATCCCAATTAATCAATCGCATAGAATTCCAAACTCTGTTGATAAGTTGCTAGATACAAATCCAATCATTCTAATCGGATCTTTAATCGGTCAATTACAAAACGAAAATGTGAAAACTTTTCACAAAAACAATTTTCGAATTTCGATTTTTTTTTTCATTTGATCATCTTTCTAATTATAATAATCGATGCTAAATGATGATAATAATGTTTCCAATGATTTAAATGATTTGAATTAAATTATCTCCTATATCATATTACTGATGGTCATTAAGTAGGAGGAGTTTTCTCACCTTGAATTTCAAATGTTAGAAGGTATTAATTGATTTGATTGGCCGAATAGTAAATATAAGAAGAGGAAGAAAAAAAGATGACCAGAAGATAAAAGAAGATGATTTGGATTGTAAAGAGATAATGATGATGATGATTATGACTTGTGAAGAAAAGAGAGAGAGAAAAGTTAAGGTGTGAACATTTATCTCTTATTTTTTTACATATTTACCTGAGAATTGAGCATCGTTAGCATAATCATTATGATAGATTTACGAATAAGAAAAGGAGAAGAAGAAGAAGAAGAAAATAAAGAGATGATGAGCCACACCCAAGAAGAAGATGTAGTTAATTAAGTTTGATGAGGATGATAAACAAAAGGATCATAATATATATATATAAATTATTAGGAGAAGATGAAGTTTTGAGAAAAGAAAATTTTTTTTCAATTCTTATTGTTTTACTTTCCATCAATTGATAATATTGAACAATAATTAAATATTCAAATTCTCATTGGTCATTTGCATCTTCATCAACCTTTCACCTTCCCATATTGACCTTTACCTTTGGGCTTATCTTCCTCTTCCTACTCACCTTTAAATTGATGTAATCTTTGAAAATCATCATGATAGTGATTACGATTTGTTAATGATTACGTTTAACTGACAATCAAATAACATTTAACACCCAATTTAAACTCAATTGTTTCCATATCAATGTTAACATAATACAAGAATATTATTTTATTATTATCATTATTTTATCGACATTTTCAGACTTTTTCCCAACCTATTTTTTACCTTTTATGGCTACTTATTAGCCTTGTCTCATTCTCTCTCTCTTCTCTCTCACTTATCATCCTTTCATCTTCCTCCTTCTTCTCCCTCCTCTAACTTTACATTCATTTTTATGCCTACAGGCGATGAGAGGATTTTCCTTTACGTTTTCGTTTCGTCTCTCATGTTGAGATTGGTAAACCATTGTAAGAAAATCATATGAAACAACAACAACAAGATGGAAGATAAAAAAAAAGATGAAGATGAAGGAGGAAGAAGATGATGAAGGAGGGAGTTAGCATGGGAAGAATGAGACTCGCCCATGAGATGGAAAAACAATAAGATTCATCCTCTCACAACAGAGAATTGATAAAAAAGTTTCCAATTCTCAGCAGGAAACTTGAAAAAAAAAGATCTATCACTTTTCAAGATTAGTTAATACACAAAATAAGCAACAAATCAATAGTTATCAATATAATATAATAATCACTATTATTTACAACCAGTAAGATAATTAAGTTAATGACATAAAGCTAAACTATCATCATCAATAAAAATCCTAATAGTGATTAGTTTAATCACAACAACAATCAGCGAAAACAAAATAAGCTTATTAACCTTTAAAAGTATTATCCAAGTTGGAATAAAAATAATATTCAAATTCAATTAGATATCCAAATGAAACAATTTGTTTTGATTGTTCAGGATGAATGAACAATTGTACAGGTGAAACTCATTCGGATGATATATTATGAAGATATTGATACAATAGCCAAAGAATTGACATTGAAACATTTGACCAGCTGAGATGCAAACGCCTCAATGTCAAAGGTTTTTCCTTTGTTG
This sequence comes from Panonychus citri, assembly GCF_014898815.1. Taxonomy (NCBI): domain Eukaryota; kingdom Metazoa; phylum Arthropoda; class Arachnida; order Trombidiformes; family Tetranychidae; genus Panonychus; species Panonychus citri. The sequence continues at coordinate 552,555 of NW_026515495.1, forward strand.
TTTATTAAAGGAAATTGTATGACAAAGGTTAAAATGTCTCTCCCTTTGTTGACCTGTGGTCAAGAGATATCATACCAACTGATGAAACATTGATACCTGTTGATAATAAGCAGTTGGTATCCAAAGGTTTGTCTTGTTTTCTTTATGGATTAACCTTTTGTAAACACTGGTAGGTAAACATTTTCATCGTAAAAATTTTCGTACCTATTGACCTTCAAGGGTCAAGGTTTTAGATGCAAAACTTTGCTCCAGGTCAATAGATAGAAACATTTTCTCTTGATAAATTTTGTCACATTATCTTGAGCTTATTTTGACAGTTTCAATCAATATTATATTTTCAGGTTGATTGGTTTTCACATTTTTAGCTGTATTTCAATTGCGATACAATTATTATAAATATTGATCATTTACTGACTTGTATTAACAATTTCAATGGATAACGAATTGATTATTATTATTATAATAATTTAATTAATTCAATTGGGATGGAAATTTGAAATTTTCTTGAAACTTTATCAACTAATTTTAGGAAAAGTTTTCCCTTCTCTTGGTGATGATCATCATTTACAATTAACCTGGTAAATTAATTTTGTTTCATGTGAAAATAATTAAGATTATGTTAGTTAATCTTTCCAATAATTGTTGTTATATGATAATTAATTGTTTACCTTTTCTGTCTGGGCTTTTGGAAATTGCAACTATTAATATACAATCATAAGTAACTGAGGATCATCAGGATTCAATTAATCACCAACAAGTGGTAATCGTAGTTTTTAATTAACGTTTTCTCATATTGTTTCGTTGTTACAAACAAATAAACAATTTAAGGTTGATTGTTAAATTGTTTCGCTCTCACAATTTATTTATACATTTGATTATCAATCTCTAGTCTTGCTGGGTAATTGATTATGATTATAAATCATTTCAAGCTTAACTAGAATTCAACTTTTGTTTATCAAGTGAAAACAAAGAGATGAGGAAAGGAAAAGAAAAGGTTAACAAAAGGAAGAAAGGTAAAAGTCATAGAAAAGATTATTTATTCAAGCGAAAATGAAGATGAAGATGAGGAAGATAAAGGTAGAGAGAGAGAGAGAGAGAGAGATCAGGTTGATAATAATTAGCGTGAAAGATTTAACAACGAATCTTTTTACTAACGAATTCGCTATTTACTAAAGGATGAGAAATGTTTACCTTCGAGAGACCATGATGATGATATGGATACAAGAGATTGTCAGGTTTTCTTTTTGGGTGTTGATGTTTTATCTTCAATGATTTGGAATTGATCAAATTACTGAGAATATTTCAGAGAGAGAGAGAGAGAGAAAAGTTTAAAGTAAACATTGATACAGAATCAAATTACTCTATTGTTACGTTTTAATGTTGACAATTTGTTTTAATTGTTGGAATTGAAGTAGATTGTAGATGATGATGAAAATGAGGGAGGATTAAGTTTTTTTCTTCTAAATGGAGGCGGAGGTGATGAGGGAGCATTAATGTAAGATGAATGATCTGAGAGAAATGTCGATAATTGTAATTGTGATAATGATGATGAAGGAATTAAAATTGAGTGTACTTGAGACTCCCTAGTTAGTTTTGGAATCATCTTAAGTAGCTTAACCAATCCATCAAATGAACAAGATGAAGGCCAAATTGTGGCTTCAAATAGTGTCTTGAATAACTCACACACATAGAGAGAGAGACAGACAGAGAGAGAGAGAGAAAGGAAAAGATGATAAGGATGATTAAACATGTAAACATGATAATATAAGAATCCGCATCATCTTATTTACAGTTTCATCTTCATCATCATCTACCTTAGATTTAAATTCAACTTGAATGCGAATAAAAAAACACACACTTAAAGGTGTGTTCTGCTTATGCATACCAATCATCTTCAGTCTTCCTCATCTTTTTTCATCATCATCTTCAGATCCCTTTTTGGTTCTCATCAATTCTACCTGAGAAGATGGAGATGATGATGAGTAGAAAGATGAGAAAAAGCTAAGAAACTGTAAAGGCGAGAATATTTGAATCTTGGCTTAAGAAAAATAAACAAAAAAAAGGATCAGAATCAAAGTGATGCAGGAAAAAAAAGAGATGAGGATGGAGAAATTTTCATCGTTTATTTATTCATAAACAAAAGGTGGAAAAATAATATCAGATTGAGAATGATTAACTTTGATGATCCAATGGTTTGCATGGGGAAAAGTTCATCAGCCTGAATCGTTTTCTTTTTCTTCATCACATTTAATTGTAATTAGGAAAAAACTTTGATGCTTATCAATATATTAACACGATTAAGGATTAGGTGGGTTAGATTAACGTGACAATCGTTGCTACAATTATCTGGAAAGTTTATATACACAAGATTAAGATGAATAAAGTTGATTATTTATATTGGATTAGATTAAACAATTTACTAAACTGTCAAGTTATTAACTTGCTAAATCTACTGGATTTTAATTTCTTATATTAGGTTAACAATTAACATGTTCACTGAAATATGATTCCAAGTGATACTTGACTTGTTTTCGCGTTATCAATGATTAAGGAAAAGGTGATTGTTGTGGACAATTATTTCCGTCGTTTTTATCACCTTTACCTGTATTTATCTTTCCTTTAGCATCATTATCATTATCATCCTCATCATCTCTTTACTTATCTTCCATCTTCTTCATCTCTCTCATGCTAAAAAAACATCATCATCACCCAACATTAACAAGGAAAAGTTGATTACAAACTCATCCGAATCCTTGAAACCATATAATTTGTTTTCACTTAGTTAATTTGTCAACCTTTTAAATTGAAAATTAGTTGAAACTTTTCTGATTCGTGATTAAATCAAATTAACTTCAATTGTTTAATCTTTAGTTAATTACCTTTCCTTTGGTAACGATAATTAATTAGACAACAATTTAAACATTAATGACAATGGTCAAGTTTTTTTTGGTTGTCACTCATTATTATTAATTGTCATGATTATTTGATAATCATGGTTTTGATTGTGATGATATTTAATTGTTGTTGTTGTAACTATTAATCTGATTATTTTACCTTTGTTATTTGATTGCCGTTTGTCATGTTTACAATTGCGATTGAAATTGTTTATTTACCTTAATCACAATTGAAAATAATTGATCATCAACAGGTTATACTTTTATTTTGCTTAATTGTATTTAGACAAAGTTAAGAGGCTTTTGTATTTACTAAATCAACTTTAATTGTTACTTGTTGCTGGTCAACAATCAATCAATTAAATCAACATTTTACTAATACTAATTTGAAATGAAAATACATTTTCAACTTGTCATCTTAATTTCAATTGATTAATTGTTGACAATTTTTAAATTATAGTATGAAAATGTTTCAATTAAATGATAATCATGATAATTTCAAGGTTAACTAACATGATAATTAGTTGATTGCTAAATAGATTCATGTACTTATATAATAATTTAACAGGAAACGAGCAGATTTATTACTTCCTCTGTTGATTTAGATTCTGACAAATTTTAATTTACTCATTTACTAGGAACTAATTAAAAGTACTCAGAGTAATTAGTAAGCTTAATTGTGCTCAAGTAACGTAATTGAATTTTAAGGTTTTTAATTGTCACTCCAAAGCTGATAACATAATTAAACTGTTGAGGACAAGGAAAATTAAGATGATCAATTTGATTTATTACAATCAGTTGATTATCATTGAGATACAATCAAGTGAAATGTTGATTATTTCAAATGATTAGTTGATGATTAGGATTTACAAAGAAACTTTTTTTTCTCATCTTAATGAGTTACTTTGAGATTATCGTGTGAAAGTCCAATAAATCCCTATGGAGATTAACCTTAATCCGGTTTAACAATTGTAATTAACATAACCACAATCGGGCAATCAAATGAAAGACACAGACAAAGTCACTAAATTGTAGTAACAATTAATCATCTTCAATGATTTAAAACTAATCCACTTTACTTTATATACCGAACCAACCAGATTAACATGATCTCAATGAGGATTTTAGGACAATTAAGATAATTAACAATTTGACAATTGATTGATTGTCAATGTTTTCAAAAAATCGTAATCCTAATTACATAAATTACTCTGGGATTTTAATTTCTTATAATCAAAGTTATCCAATTTTCAATCACAATCAATATAAACTTTATATACAAATTGTCATCAAACTTAATTATTACTTGATTAACATGAACAGTTTTCAATGGTCATCACAAAAGTTAATCAAAAAGCTAATTGTTTTAACGTAATTAAATCCAATGATAATAATTTTCAATGATTCTGTTGACAGATTGATTTATCAACGTAAATGAAATAAAAAAAAACAAAGTGAGAAACTAATTTGTGGCTTAATTGAAAGCAATTTAAATTCAATCAACAATTTCCCAACCTTAATAATCATCATTATAATGATAATCATTATCTTTACGATTATGATTAGTACTTTGGTTATTACAATTATCAAGATAATCGTGATTTAGCATTTTAACTGTTTAACAAGAACAACAATTTACTAAATTGTTAACCTAATCATTAACCAAGATCCGTTATCCCAACTATAATTATGAGGTTCAACCATTGATTGTATTTATTTTTCAATTATCTTTAACAAGATATAATTAACAATTATCATAATAACAACACAGGTAAACAAAGTGACTCTCATTTAATTTAGTACGAAACTTTAATCACAATTAGATCAATAATAGAAATGATAATAGAAAAGAAAAACTAATTACACCGATAAATTTAATTTTCTCATTGATTAGTTTTCTCATTACCATCTCATTGATTTACAGTTTTTCAATCAGTTGATTAAACAATCAGTTGATTGTGAGAATTGTTTCTATTTTCTTAATGATTAATCAGTCTTACAATCAAGTGATAATTAAAGTTTTTAAATGGTCAATGAGCTGTGAAAATTGTTACCTGATCTGACAATCGTGAGTTAAATAAATCATTGATTAGATATTTAATAATGATAATAATTTGGTTGATATTAAATTACAAGTAAATTAAAAAAAAAAACAAGTTAATCGTGAAAATCAAGGGACTCAATTTTTGCAATTTACTAATTGTGTGTGTGTGAGTGTGTGTATAGCTTTTGATTTGCAATCAGTCAACGCCAATGAATCAAATTGAAAATTAACTTAAATAGTTAAATTGAGCTGGAGTTAATTGCTGAGATAATTGAGTGAAAAAAAGTCATTTAAACAGCAATCAACAGAATCATGATTATCATCACAATCTAATGATGATTCTGATGGTTTTATAATCAATTTTGTGACTTTTAATTTGATTTAATCATTGGAATTGTTTTTCTTGTTGGTCAACACAATTGAATTTAAAGTTTTCATGATTAAAATCACTTGATTTTCAGGTTTTAAATTGTTCATTTTTTACCTTAACCATTACACAACTTTTTACTCAATTAATATTAACAATTATTGACAATTGAATTTAATAGTTAAATCAATTGATTGCTTGTATTCAATAATAATAATGTTGATTTGTTGTTGTAAATACTAAACATGAAAAGGTGATTGGAATCACAATCTACCCACTGATTTTGGATTTTAATTTAGTTACAAGTTTTAAAATTCATTTAAATTGTTGCCGATCTCTAGTTAATTGTGAGTTCATTCATACATCTCTATATACTTTTACCATCCATTAGTTAATCAAATATTAAATCACTAATTTAAACTGGTTTTAAGTGAAATGATGTTACGATGTTTTAATCTAATCAATTTTTTTACTTTTTCATATTTCATTTCAAGTGAATTAATTTAATTGCATTTTGATAAATTGTAGTTAATATCAATATATCAGTTGTAAACAATATTAGTTGACAGCAATTTGAGTGATTAACAATGTTTCAATTTAGTGACAATCAATTAATTGTTTAGGTTTGGTGTTTTTGGTGTTTTTGTTTTTAAACATTCATTTTAATTATTATTATTATTTCAATAATCATTTTTTGTTTGTTAATTACAAATTGCTTAGGTGATTATTTATATAATCAGGGGGTAAAGGAACAGGTTAATTATACAATTAGTTGTTGCGTTAATTGCTTTTTAAATGGATTCAATTAAATTGTAAATGATAATAAAAAAAAACAATGTATGAAAATATATTTATAAATTTAAATTTTATGAAAACAAAGTCTAATCTCTAACCTGGTTTATTTGTTTGATTAAATTGTTGTTAACTGATTTAATCAAGAGATCAATAATTAAGGTTGAAAGTAGATTTACTAATTCGTGCCATTTAAGCTCTGGTATTTTGATAATTAAGATAATTATCAAAATTAAAATCACAATCTTGGACTTATCAGTTTTGATAATTGTTGTTGTCCATCAGATTAATAGTCCAGTTAATTATAATCATCATTATTGATGATAATCATGATGATGATGATGATGAATTTGTTTCAATTCATTTTGATTGTCATGTTTAAATTAATTCGTTGATTGATTTTTTTTTATGAATGATTAACACTCTCTGATCATTGAGACTTAAAGATCCTTCAGTAAATCTTAATCAGAGTGACAATTACTAATACAATAAATTGTCGTTGTTGTTGTCATTTGTAGAGTGATGGTTAACTATTGGTGTCGATTTTCACAACAATTAAAGATCATTTCGTAAGGCACATGGAGGATTTTCACATGATCCAAAAAGAGATCGACACTTGTTGATCTGTTCAATGACAATTGCTAATCTCGATTTGAGTACTTTTCCATTTCGATCCGGAAGAAACGGTAAATTGTAACTTTTTGGAGTGTATCCTGTTTCATGTAGACTATTACGAAGAAGTTGAACAATATTACCGTCACGATGAAGTTTCTCCAGAGCATCGACTGTTGATCGACGAAAAACACAAGTTCCATTTAAAATTTTTCGATGATAAGGTTCATATTTTTTAAGAAGCCGATAACCATGAAGAAGACCTGATTCATTATCGAGAAATAATAATAAACCAGTTGATTTAACTTTGACCAGATTATGAGCTGGAGAATCCATCATTTCAGGATTCCATTGACGATTAACCATATTGTTCACCACTCGATCAAGATTACCAGTTAAATAGTCGAAAATAACCAAATCCGACCATTGGACTAAATCAGTTAAATATGTTAAATTCACTGAACTCTCATTAAAACCTTTCGTCAAATTATCACCAAGTAAATCGTTGTTAGTTGGATGTAAAGTTGGTTCAGATGATCGACGTAAACTCATCGGTATATGGGCCGGAATAAGATCAGGTATCCACCGGGTAACAACAACAGGCTTATCGGTTGACCATTTAGCTGAATTGAGTGAAGATTTCACTTGATTCCAAACTGGATTTAAACCAACTCTTTGTCCACCGTTGGTTGACAACGATGACGATGATGATGATGATTTACGAAGGTTTGACAACGCTGCTGGTGGTAAGTTCTTAATTCCCAAAAGCCGAGCCAAGTGGAAACTGAAAATATCTCCTTGAATTTGGTCATTATTTTGACGATGTCGGACACAGGATAAGATACCATCTTCAAACATAACTAATCTATTAGATTGACTGCCACAGCCTTCAGATAATTTGACGGCTGATTTTGAATTAACCAGCGAAAGCCAATTACGATCATCATCACTAGTGAAACCTTTTGGAACACGAGATTCAAGTTCACTTGACCAATAGATTCCATCTTCAATTACTCCTTTTGGAATAAATTGTCTATCACCCAGTTCATCATTGGAACTATTTGTAATACTATTATTCAATAATCCATTTTCTAACTTGTTATCAGCAAGTAATAAGAGATAGAGAAAAGGATAAGCTATCATATTGTTCCAAAAAGGAACAAAATCAATCACATGAGAATAGAATAAATCAGAAAAAAAAGAATAGAATAGAATTTACAATAAACTTAGAACAGAACACAAGTAGAGAATTTTTCAACTGAGGATTTAAACGAATAGTAAAAAAAGAGATAGGTTGTAATTCTGTTGATGAGGAAGATAAAAAAAGATGAAGATAGAAATAAATTATAGAGAAAACAACTCACATCAAGTTCATGTTCATTTTATTTTCTCTCTCAAAGACTAAACTTAAATTCAATTGATGAAACTAACCACTTTAAGAACCACCAGAGGCGCGACGTTCGAATTAGCGCCATCTGGTTGTGAAGAAAATCCCCTTGTCTTTTGAACTTTTTTTCTTATTGATCAAATTTTTAATTGTTCCAACAATTAATTTCAACTGAATTTTTATTTGATTCTTGTTATATTGCTCATCAATTGTCATTATGGAAACACAGTTGAAAATATTAACTGTGAGATCATTCATTGTGAAAGTATTAATAATTTTATTGTGAAAATTAATACCCTTGAGATTGAGATTAACAATTAACTTATTATTAGTTAACATTGTTGTTGACAATTAAGATTATATTTGAATAAAAATGAGTAAATATTTTACTCGTGAATAAATTTGTTCAATTTGGATTAGCTAATTGTTTGATTAGTGTTTTAGTTGGAATGATCTTTTTTAATTAGCTAACTAATTAATCTTAAAAAAAATTACCATCCTAAAAGTCAAACCTTACCGATGATTTAAATTGTTATTATTACACAATGAGGATAATTCAATTTACTAGGAAACAATTACTTTGATGGTTAAATTGTTACAATGAATACAACTCAATCAAAGTTGAATGATTACTCTGTAGCCGTTAATTAAAATATAACTATCAACCTTTCATCAGGATGTTCAAGTTAATTGGAAAGAAAAAAATTTCTTCCATTACGATTTAGAATTAGATTGATTTCCTATGCTAACCTTTGACCTGAAAATAATTATCTTCTTAATTAATGCTGGTTAACCAACAGATTAATCAAATTAAATGTTGATTTCCTAGGGAATTGATTACGATAAAATCTAATTGACCGGATACATTGAGATTCTTTGATTGAATTTGATGAACATTTTTCTAGGTTCGGTTATAACTTTTTTCGTGGCCTCACCTTCAAATTTATCGTAAACAAATTGACTCCAAAATAGACAAGATATTAATTTCTATTGATAATCATTGTAACACACAATTAACTATATAATTTTAATGATTGTTCAACAATAATATTCTCACAATTAACTGATATTTATCATTTTAACGCCTAATTTTCATATTATTAGTTATCTAAGTTTCCAAACTTTTATTTACTATTTACTTGTTAACTTGGTTCATTTGATTTCTTTTTCCTCTCAAATCAGAATTAAGATTTTAATTACAATTTACACACCTTAACATAGTTAATTCTGTTTCACTAATTGCTTGTTTTCTGCTTGATTCTCTATTGATTATCCAACAAAGTTTTACCTTTAAGCTAAATCCATATAAAATGGATTAGTAATTTATTATTATTATTTGTTTCTAGAGTAACTTATTGGATTAACTTACGAATTGATTTGAAACATGTTAATTGTTATACTTAAGGTGTGTCATGATGATTATAACAAATATAAAACTGACCTTGTTTATAATTAAATTTACCAATTAGCTAATTAGATTGTATGAAAAATTAACATAATTCATAATGATCAGTAAAATTGACTCGATCAATTCAAGTTGTTCAAATTCAATCAATGGAAAAGTTAATTGTTAGACTAATATTCCAACTTTTTTACAATCGAAATTAAGTTTTCAGTATTAATATTAACTAATCATTGTGATCGAAATTGATGTCGAACTTTTTTCTTGTCCAGAAGCGAAAATGTTGAACATGATTTTCCATGAATTTCCTGTGGGAATTGTCAGAATAAATTTGAAATTCTATTGGAAATTGATGGTTGTTCTCACTTTAATCACTAATGAAAAATCGGATTAAAATAGTTAATCATTATTGATGATTCTCAGTCAAAAAGAGCCTTTGTTTTTGCTTTGAAGGCAACAAAGATCATAAATCAACTGTAAATGACCAAAATCTAATCCAATGGTGAGTCTAATTGTAAGTCCAGTCAAAAGTGAAATGACCTTTAAATTTATAATCGATTTTAACAATTAGTCGATTTAACCAACAACATACATAAATAGTTAGTTGCCAAAGAGAAAACAAAACAATTGTCTATCTGATAGAATTAATTTCAATCACAATCAGGAAAGAAAATCAGGAAAAACAATTAAGAAGCGTAAATAATTGATTCTCTTGGGAAGAAAGAAAAACTCTTATAATTTAATTCTCTTTAAATTGTGATCAATAACAATCTTAATTGAATATTGAAGATAATTGCAATAATCTTATCAAAATTAATCTTGAGCTTAATTGTTTAATTATTACAATTTTGAGAAGATTGGAAAATCAATAAAATCGGTAAAAAGTAAAATAATTGAAAAACGCGCTTTTAATTTGAACGCATTTCGATTGGCTGAATTTGCTTTTCAATGTTTACATTTGTCTGGAAAAAATTAATTGTTGTGTTAATTTGGAGTTTAAATGTTTATCTAATTGTGATATTATTTGAGCTTGTTGATTAATTAATTTGTGTGAAAATTATTCTCTAACATGTGAACAATCAATCGATTTTAACTGTTTACACCTTTTCATTTCTTTTTCTTTTTCTCTTTCATTTTCATTGATGTAAAAAAAGTTGTTTATTATTATTATTAACCGAATGGGTGAAACAAAAACTACTAATCACAATAAAAATGGTGATAAATTTTTGTCTCAGGTTGTGGTTCGTCATTTACCACCAACCATGACGGCGGAACAATTTAAGAATGAAATATCTCCTGTTCCTGATCATAATTATTTTCATCTTTTAAAAGCAGATTTAAGCCTTGGTCAATGGGCTTTTACCCGAGCCTGTATTAATTTTACCAAAAAAGATGATATTTTCGTGTTCAAGGATAAATTTGATGGCTACGTGTTCGTTGATTCTAATGGTACTGAATTTCCAGCTATTGTTGAATTTTCTCCTTACCAAAAAGTTCCTAGACGCCGGGTGAACACCAAGGGAGAACCTTTGTCTTGTAAGCAAAGAGATGCTAAATGTGGTACCATTGAAGAAGATGCTGATTATAAGACTTTCATTGAGAATTTAAATGATTCTGGTAGCCAGAAGAATCTACCATCAGCTGAAGTGTATCTTGAGGAAATTGAAGCTCGAGAGAAAGAATTGAAAGCCAATCATGGTGTTATCAAGGTGACTACACCTTTGATTGAATTTATCAGGCAAAAGAAAGCGGAAAAATTGAGGCTTAAGGAAGAGAGAAGAGAAGAAAGAAGAAGACAACAAATAGATCAGAAAAGAGCAAGAGATGATGATCACAAGAAAGATGACAAAACCAATACACTTCAATTTAAAGTGAAACAAAGAGAGAGGAAAAATAAAGCCAAGGAAGGTAACATTACAGGTAAGAATTTTATTAACCATTGACACGTAATTAGAATCACTAATTCATTTCATTTTGTCTTCTTTTTTGTTCTAGTTGCCAAAAATGAAAAAAGAGAACGTGACAGAGAGAAAGAAAAGGAGAAGGATAAGGATAAGGATAAGGACAAAGAGAAGGAAAAGAAAAAGCCCAAAGAGAAACCTGAGAAGGAAAAACCTAAACAGCTATTGGAAAAGGAGAAATCAAGTCCACCAGAACGTAGTGAAAAAGAGAGAGAAAGAAAAAGAGAAAGAAATCGTCGAAAAGATCGAGAAAACAAAGATGGAGGTAATGACAAGAACAAAGCCAGTGGTTCGAATAATGATCGGGACCAAGAGAAAGAAGGTGAAAAAGAAGCGAAAAAAGAGAAGAACAGATTCTTTGTGGTCACTTATTCTGGAGAAAAAGGTGGCAATGGTCGTAACCATGATTCCAATCGTAGAAATGATTCCATGGGTAATAAACATGGTTCTCAACAGTCAAGCTCATCTAGAATGGAGATTAGTCACAATGGAGATGACGAACCGACAAGAAGAGAAAGTGAAACGTGTGAAGGACAAAGTTCAGTCAATCATTCAGAAAACATGAAGAGTTCTAATAAAAAATCGGATAACCAGAGAGTGAGAAACAAAGATCGTCCAGCATTGGAAATCTATCGACCACGACGAGCGAGAAACAGTAATAATAATACTAATGGTTCTTCAGAATCAAATGATCACCATGATTCTGAAAATAATAACAACAACAAACCCGAAAGGAACATGAGAAAGACCAAAGTCTTCACTAGAACTCGTAATGCTGATTAACTTGCAACAATTAACTTTTCTGTTGCGGTTAAAAATTGATCATTTTGTTGCTTTTTCTTTCATCAAATAAAAAGCAAAAAGGATCAACAATGAATACATTTGGTTACTAGCAAATGTTTAACTTTTAATTGGCCAATATTTAAGCTGATTACTTGATCCACTGGATTGGATTGCGAAAAATTTAATCTCTCCTGGTAATTACTCAATCAACTAATTAAAACTACAACCAACCGAATCAATTACATGGAGTAATGATAAAGAAATCTCTCAACTCGGTGGAAAAGCTGACTAAATAAGAGATCGTAATTAACTTGATCGCAAACTAAGTCAACTCATTAACAGAAAATTGTTTTTTTTAATATCATCTTAGTGGCACGAATCACAAAGGGAAAAGAAAGTTTCTCATGAAAATGAAACAATCAATGATCAGGAATTAATGTTTTCACTAATAAAATGAATTGAAAATTATTTCTATTCAATCAAATTCTTAATCCTCATCGACAATTATGTCATCTTTTTGTTGCTCCATACTAACGAGTTGAAAACATTTGGAATAAGTTTCACCCAATTCCTTTTGGAGCTTTTGTATTTTCTCATATGATTTGATTCTTTTGTTAATTGTCTCAATTCCATTTCTTAATTGTTGACTTTGAGTGACGAGTTTACGAGTATCTTCACAAAGATCTTCAATTTCGGAGACATTTCGATAGATCAACTGAGAAACATCTTCGTCTTCATTTAGATTATCACTAATTTCATCGTAAATTTTTTCTTCTTCATTAAGAAATTCATCATAACAGTCCTGTAAGAACACAGAGAGAACAAAACAATTAACATTATTATAGTAAATTACAATTAATTAAACTTAAACAAACCTTTAAATAGGAAAAGTAAACCCGATCAGCTTTTTTCGTGAATTTCTTAAGGCGAGTGATCCGATTGTTGACCAATTTACTATTAAATTGTTTATCGATTAAAGTTTTGGAAAGTTCATCAAAAACAGAATCAATTTGAGCTGAAATATCTTCCATGGTTAAAAATCAAATTAACTAAATGTCAAGAAACACAATTAGAGAAATAAAGTCAAATTGAAAATGTACTTTACCAAAAATGACAAATCAAAATGGTCATCAAACATATGGAAGTCAATAGATGGAGCGGGAAATTGTAATTGTTTAGAAAATTGAACAATTTAATCAACTATTTAAATCACTTGAAAGATTAAGAATCTAAATCATAAGGTTGGACAATTTTACTCAAGTGATTAACTTAAACTTTTAGCTCTTAACTTGATGAACAGAAATGAAGTTTTCATGGTTCACATTGAATGAGAATTGATTCATTTCTATTTCATTTGTTCATCAATTTGGTTGATTAAACAAGTTAATTACGATAATTGGTGAAAGTTAATTCTTTATGATTTTTGATTAATTTGATGAGAATCATTGAATTAATCGGTTCAAATTGAGGAAATGAATGAATTTTATTCAATCGGAAATTGGAGATTAGTAATTTGTTGACGGTCCCTTAGAGCTTTGAATTGATAAAAACAAATGAATTTGATTTTTGATCAAATGCCCTTCTCGATCTGTCTCTTGGTTAAATTAGATTTAATTGTTCCTCTTTTAAAAAGTAATTTTAATTTTAATTAAAAGTCATGGGATCAGGAAATAGCACTCGTCGGGTGACCATTGTCAATGAAAGTGATAGTGTTCTTAAGGTTTGTATATTTGTATTGTCTCGTTATCCTTGACCGGTTTGTTTTCATTTCTCTTTAAACACAAAATGTTAATTTATTGACATTTTTCATATTCTTTTAACCTGTTAATTAATTTCTGTTCTTCTATTCTATTTTGTTTTATATTTTTTGCTAATTATTCCTTAGCTTTCCGACTCTGTGGTTGAAAGATTAAGGGAAGGAGTTGAAAAAGATCGCCCTGTATCTGGACAACAAACTAGACAGTCAACATCATCTTCCTCCATTCAAGATGAACCTCAATATGTTTCTCAGGTTTGTTCAACTTTTCATGTTCAATTGAATAAGAAATTTGATAGAAATTTTATTTGTTAATTTGTTCTCTCTCTCTCTCTCTTCCTAATAGCCTCCTCAACATCATCCTGGTGGTGGATCATATTTCACAATGGATACACTTAGACTTCGTCAGCATCACCAGGAAGAGATTGACTCGCTCCAAAGGCATTACCAGGCCAAGACTGAACTTTTGGAAAAGCATAATCGATCATTATTTGATGCTTCAAAATCAAAATTAGAAAACAAATTGAATCAAGTTGAAGAGAAATATATTTCATCTCATAGACATGAGCCCGTTTGTGTTGAAGCCTCGAGAAATGTTGAATTTTGTTTTAACGATAATCAAAAGATGCCTTTGAAGTGTTCAAAGGTAGCGAAAGATTTTATTAATTGTGTAGATTCAATTAGAAGGCAAGTGATCAACGAAGCTGCTTAAATAACCAAACAATTCAACTAATTATTGTCTTCAATTGTTTCAAATCAATGAGAGAGAAAAAGAGAGAGATACAAAATATATTGATACTAATTATCAATTTATAAGCAAAATTGATCAATTTTGTTTCAGAAAATGATGATGATGGAAAAATAATCTAAATCTCTTCTCCATCATCCTTTGTATAGAATAGACTTGCGATATTAATTCCCATCAGCCTTAAAAGTTGATAAATAAATTCTACTGTTGAAAGAATTTACTAGTGATCGAAAAATTTAATAAATACTAATGTAACAATTAACAAAATCGTTCGCGTTTTCAATCAAATTTTCAAACGAAAATCAAATTGTAATTTTATCAAGAAGAAAACAAAAAAATTCTCTTGATAGAAAATCGAATAACCTAAATATTTGATTCATATAATTTTATTTCTCTTATTATCCTTCTAAAAGTTAAATCATCAAAGTAATTTATTAATTTTTTCAATTTAAATTACAATTTGAATGAAAACAATTTTCTCAAAAAGTGAAATTGAAACCGAATGTAATTTCTACTCTTTCCCTGATTTTCTCTTCCTCAGCTCCATCTATCGGATTAATCTCCATGATTTAGCAAAACTGTTTCTTCAATTTTAATAGATTTTGTTTTCTTCAATTAGTTAATTTAGATTTTGTTAAATTGTTTTTCTATTTTTGTGTCATCTAAATATGAGTTCTATTGGTACTGGTTATGATCTTTCCGCTTCCCAATTCTCTCCAGATGGAAGAATTTTCCAAATAGAATATGCCCAAAAAGCGGTTGACAATAGTGGTACTGTTGTTGCTCTAAGAGGTAAAGATGGTGTTGTTTTTGCTGTTGAGAAAATTGTCCCATCAAAGTTACACGAGGAAGGAGCTAATCGGCGAATTTTCAATATCGATAGACACATTGGTTGTGCCACCGCAGGTTTGATTGCCGATGCTCGGGCCATTGTAAATGTTGGCAGAGATGAGGCTTCCAAATACCGGCGAGAGAAAGGTCAAGTTATCCCTTTAAAGTATCTTAAAGATAGAGTTGCAATGTATATGCACGCTTACACCCTTTATTCAGCATTAAGACCTTTTGGAACATCCATTTTAATGGGTGCTTGGGATCCCGTTGATGGAGCGCAACTTTATTGTCTTGACCCTTCTGGATCAAATTATGGTTACTTTGGCTGTGCCATTGGAAAAGCCAAGCAAGCGGCTAAAACTGAAATTGAAAAGATTTCCTTCAACGATATGAAATGTAAAGATTTGATCAAAGAAGCTGCGAAAATAATTTACATAGTTCATGATGAAATTAAAGATAAAAGCTTTGAACTTGAATTATCTTGGATCACTGAGGGAACCAAAGGTCACCATGAAGCTGTTCCTCAGGAAATTTTCAATGAAGCTGAAGCTTATGCTAAAGCCTCACTAAGACACGATTCAGACTCCGAGGATGAGGACAAAGAAGCTGAAAAGGGAAGCGATTCATTGAAGTCATCAACTCATTCTTAATCCATATAAACACGTGAAAGCTTTTCAAACACACATTTGAGGTCGAAAAAAACTTTACCGGTCAAGTATATGGTCAACTAATCGTAACTGTATAAATACATGAAAAAAAAGATACTTTTCTCAATGAACTAATTTCTATTAACTATATAAATAATTGAAATGATTAAATGATAACCATTTCATTTATTGATCTGTTACCCTATTCTCATGTTGATTACTCCAATTCCATTTCTTAATTGTTGACTTTGAGTGACGAGTTTACGAGTATCTTCACAAAGATCTTCAATTTCGGAGACATTTCGATAGATCAATTGAGAAACATCTTCGTCTTCATTTAGATTATCACTAATTTCATCGTAAATTTTTTCTTCTTCATTAAGAAATTCATCAAAACGATCCTGTAAGAACATAGAGAAGACGAAACTAAGTGAACGAACTTTATTGGTAACAACTACTTTAAACGTGATTGTTAATTTCTCGAATTAACAAAAAGTTCTAATCAACTTGTCACTCAATTGACGAAATTAATTCCATAAAGTTTCAAAGTCTCAAGTTGATCGATTAAAATTCTTTCTAATTAATCTAATTACTTAAATCACAAAACTTTGGAGGAAAAAATTTTGACCAAAGTCGCAAGTTGATCAATTAGACTTAAAATCAATTAAACACAATTAACTTGATTCCCTATTGAATAGTAAAAGTTAATCAAGAGAAAAAATTTCCAACTTATCATGTAAATGAAACATTCTGATAATCAATCAGTTAATTTCCTTTCTCATTCAATTTAATTGTTAACCATGATTGATTTTAGACTAAAGTAATTAGATGAACAGTCAACATATTTAACTTAAATTGTTATTATCAGTCAATACAATTTACATGAGACTTTTGTTTAATATTGTTAATCTTAAATCTACATAATAGACTTTCCAATTTACAAGTATTAACAATTTATTCAATTGTTCACAATTAATTCACAATCAATAGATTTCCTCCTTGTTGATTAATATTAATAGTTTCTCATAATCTGCTAGTTTATCTGCTATTTATTTAAAATTCAGCTGAACAATTTAATAATAATAATAAATTTCTAAATCAGATTGTTGATTCCATTTAATTCAATAAAAAACACGAAAAGTTTATAATGAAATAATAGCAATTTGAAATTCGACTTGTAATCAAAATCCAATTGTTAACCTCGAATGATAATTTGATACATACAAAGAGAGATAGAAATTAAATCAAATTTGATTCGATATCATTTACATATGAATTTCAATAGAACAGAAAAAAAAACATGATATAAATGAAATTACGTTTGGAATAAGAGATTGATATTGATTACTCTTAATTGCGATCACTTGATTATTGTAAGTTCGCTTGATAACACAATGTTAATTGTTGAGAAAAAGAAGAAGAAAAAAGTTGATCATCTGTCTATTGTATCGATTTTATGATGAAATTTCAAGTAAATTGTTACAATGACAATTAAAAGTAAATCAGAAAGTGAAAAGTTGATTGTTTCCACTGGGATTTTGCAAATGTTATTATAATTAAATTAATTGTCATTAGAAAATAATAAATAAACTGAGAGACTCACCACACACCCAAAAGAAACTGAAGAAAACATTTGCCTCTGTTATCAGAATTTTCCTCCTGTCATCTTAATGAGAACAGATTAAATATGAATTTCTCTCTCCTGTTAACTCAATTCAAAGGTAACACAGGGTAAGAGATGTGAATGATTCTGAGAGATGATGATGATGAAAAGAGTCAGAGTAATAAATAAAAAAGTCTTCTGCTTGAATCACGCTATCTTCATTATCTCCATCACTCTCATCATGAGGATGAGTTTTTTTCCCTTATTCCATATTAATACATATCTTTGTGGAAATAATAAAGAAATTACTAATCTATTTCTCTCTCGAATTGTTCTCGCTAACGTTTTCTTTTGTTTCCTTTGTGAACAATAAATTTTAAGGCGTTTTTATCATGACACTGATTACATTTGAACAGAACTGAGCTCATAAAAGAAAAGAGGGAGAGAGAGAGAGAGAAAGAGAGAAAAGAGAAGAGATGAAATAGTGAATGGAACTTTTTTTCTGCTGAGTTTTCACTGGAAATTCTATTTCATTATTTGGAAAACCATGAGTTCAGGGGAACATGAGGGAACATGGTGACATTCTGGAGATGGAAGGAAAAGAAGAAGAAGAAAAAAAAATGAGTCAACTAGATTAGGAAGAGAAGAAAACAAAAAGAAAAGAAAAAGTGTAAACAAAAAGTGATTCTAATTCTCAATGAAAAGGATGAATAGTGACAAGAATTGAGATAATCAATTAATTGAGGAAAGGAAGAGACAATTTTCAATGTAACACTAGAAGAAACAATTAGTTGATACAAGTTATTAGCGATGACAATGACCAAAAGAAAGTAATCAACTCTGTATGAGCAAATTATAGACTTTTAATCCAATAATGTACCGAGTATTTAATGATAATGGTCACTAATATATAACTTTTTCTTTCATCATTGATGGACAAAAGTGAATCAATGTAAACATTAACAATTAACTTTAACAATGGTAATCAAGTCAATTCCAATCATTGTTACAATGTAAATTTCCAAACTTTACGATTACCTGATAATTCAAGGGAATCCGAGTTTATTGTTGTTCGAAACTTTTTGTTCCCTCTACGATTACTTTTATAATCCTATTTGCGAGAGAGAGAGAGAGAGAGAGAGAGAGATAATAAATATCCTCATTCATTTGATTAATTACAATTTATTGAAGTCGATGGTTCATTTATAATCCATATAAACATCCGAGCTTCGAACATATAATATTTGAAGATCGAAAGAAACTTTTCCGGTCAAGTTAATGGTCAACTAATTGTAACTGTGAAAATCCAATAAACTTTTCTCAATCAACTAAATGCACATAAATGAAATGATTAAATAATCACCTTTTCTAGTTGATCTATTATAATGACCGTTGTTATTTTCCTGCCTCCTCATAACATGAGACTGTCAATGTCTTGGAATGGACAAATTTACCGTTATCATTTTCACTCTCCTTTACTATCAACATTATAACTGTAAATTCAAGTCAATTAATAGATATTGTTTATTGTTTCCTTTTCTCTTCATATTCCAATTGCTCAATATCATCCCATGGATCTCATGTTGCTCATCTGGTGTATTTATATTTGTTTTACTCGGTTGGATGAAACATTATTCCAAAGGCAACGTCACCACCAAAAGTTCAATTATAACTTACATGATAAAGTTAAATCGGGTCGATAAAATTGATCAATAACAGTTACGATTAAATAAAGACAGAAAACTTATTTGACTCTCTAAAGGTAAACATGTTATTGTGAATAGACAAATACACACTCACACACACACAGAATCTGACAAGAGAAATCGTTACCTTAGAGATGTTGATCATCATTATCATCATGATTCAGATTCATCTTTTCAATGGTATTAATTAAGCAACCGAATCGGAGTTGATTGAATCTCGTTTCAGCTCATCTTTCATGATTGATTGATATCCAACAACGATTATCATTCTTGGTGTGATGGGTTTCATTTTTTTTCCTTCTTATAATTTCTTATAACAGGTAATCCATTTGGTATCATTAATACCGTTACTTTTATCTCAATTCCGAGTTCAGTTCATTGTAGTAGAAGAAAATTTCATGGAGAGAGCATGAGAGAGAATAAAGATCTTTGCTACTCTCTCTTTCTTTTTTTTGTTCGCCTTTTCTTTCATAATATTATTACAACTTTTCGAGGAAATCAAATCATTTTAAATGAAAGGAAGAAAATTCATTGAAAATAATTCGATTGAATAACATTATTATTATCACTATTTTCACCTAGAAAAAGGCAGAATAATCAAGAATCGAAATGATACTCGTAGTGAGTAGCATTTGTAATGAGACCTTTGAGGTTTAACTTTAAAAAATAGAAACTCGAAAATGTTTCGACTTTTTTTCTCTCATTTATATCAATTTGTCAATGGAATTGCTTCTTGATTGAGATTATTGACAATCCATGAATTCAAGGTTTTCTCCTTTTCAATCTCCTTCAACATGGCTGGATAATAGATCAACAATAGAGAAGCAAAAATTGAGCCATTTCTCCTTCTTTTGATATCACAATTAAGCGAAAAAATAACAGAAAGAAAAAAAAGTTGCAGAAATCAATCGATCATTAAGATCTGAAACAAAGAACACAAAAAACGAGAGAGAGAGAGAGAGAGAGAGAGAGAGAGAGAGAATATATCAATATCTATGGAGAAAGATAATTACCATAAATAAGGTGAAGCTCGAGTTTAGAATCATTGAAACAATGGTTTAGTTGCGTGAGTTTCATCAATACGATAAACGATGAGAACGATGGTAATAATATAATCTAATGATAGTCGAGAATGAAAAATCTATGGATCGATAATTTTTCACTGATTAAACAATCAACCAGAGTGGGGGTGGTGGTGGGAAGAAGATAATATAATATATAATTCACTAGAATAATAACAGTTTCGTATGAAAGTTTTTACCGTTAAGAGTTAACTTTGATTAAGTTGATTAAAAGTATAAAGCTAATTAGTGATTGGGTGGATATAAACAATAGAAAGTGTGAGAAATTGTCTTATAACCATTAAAATACTCAACAGAAACTTTTCCTTTATCGTTTATAGTTTGATAATTAATTGATTATCGTAAGTGAGTTAATCATATTCAAAAAAGAAACAGACAAAAGGAACAAGATAAAAGCTAAATAAGAACATCAATCTTTGTGATTATTTGATTATCTCTCTAATCAAACAAGATGGCGGAATCACTTTCATCGGATGAGAAGATAAATATTGAGACAACAGTTAAACCTTTTGCTTTATTTTCACTTAATTTTGATGATTACAACATTGAGAAGCGAAAACAATCAAGTGGATTAACCAAATTATACCATAAAGTGATTAAAACCTTGATATTATCCCTTCTGGTTCGAAGTATCTTCGTCCTTTGGTACGAAGATGATTATGTTCAATTACTTCTTGGTTACAGTTATAAAACTTTTCCGTATCTCCATTGGGTTATCATATTTTATTTGATCTACACTTACGCTGTCCTTCATGTTGGAGCTCGATGCTGTCACACTAATCTCTATAATCTTGAATTCGTTGAAATATTTAAGGTAATTGTACAAGTTTATCTGCCATAAATTAACCACAATTAAACCCGAAATTAGCTCAACCATTATTCTGGTTTAACTGTTGACCATTAGGATGATTTTCAAGTCAATAATTAATGTTTTTCCCTTTATATCACTTTGATTGCCTGTTAACGTTAATTTTTAGCTTCTTAATGGAACCAAATTACCACAAGAACTTGGAACCAACATTAAAGTTGTTGAATCTCTGGCTCGTTACTCTCATTCCAAAATGGCTACTTGTCGTTATGTTATCGGTGTTCGAACTGTTATTGGTTCAGTCGTTTTCGCATCAATCTATCTTGATGATTCACCTCTCATGAAACCAGGAACATTTCAAGAAATTGATATTCATTCAGTTGCTTGGGCAGTTTTATTAACCTTTTTCGTATTCATTTGCTCGGGTATCATTTATGTGACCATAAATCTATTCGATATTCTTGGTTATTATTTTCAACTTCGATTTCATAAAGTTAATCAAGATATCGAAAGTATAATCACTGCTCGAGAATCACCCGTTTCAAATGTTAAAGTAATCGAATTGATGAAACAAATATTAATCGAACACGATTCTTTATGCTGGAAATTAGATCATTACAATCGCTATTGGTGTCTAATTGTTATGATCACTTTTTTCGTACAACCGACAATCTTTGTCTACACCATGTACGAAATTTGCTTCATGTACCAACCCTGGAGTGCGATGATCCTACTCTGGGCTCTTAACCTCGAATCGGCTTATATATTTACTCGAATGTTCCTAATCGGTGTTTCTTTATCAGACGAAATTCATCATGTTTACTTACGAGCTGTTCGAGCTTCTTTCGCCAAATATCCATTGGATCTTAGACTTCAGGTAAAACTCTTAGTTCTCTCTCTCTCTCTCTCTCTCTCTCTCTCTCTCTCTCTCTCTCTCAAATAATATTAATAACTGGGAACATGGACAATAGATTAGTTGGAGAAACTTTGATTAGATCATGAAAAAGTTCCAATATATAACTTGGAACATTTCATTTCGCTTTTATTTTTTATTAAAAGAAGAGGAAAAAAAATCAGCGACCATTTTTCATAACTTTCTTACTTTTTTTTTCTCTTCTCCTTTTTTCTCTGTTTCATCATTCATGATAAATGAAGACTGATGAACTTTAGCTCCATTGAAACCATTTAATCTGTCGATTCTCATTTCGAAAACGATGTCGTAAAAATTTCTTATAACATTTTATCGTATTTCTAATGTTCTATCGATTTTAGACTTTACTTGAAATAGACTTTCACTTATGAGTTTATATTTTATCCATTGTCATAATCCTAGAATGAAAATATTCTGTGGTCATAAAAATCTATTTCTAGAACTAAATCATCTCTCTCACAAGCTGAAAGAGAAAAAGAAGAAAAGTTCTTACTACTACCATCTAATATCAGATTCTCTTTCATTCATCCATTTTCTCTCTCCATCTACAACTGATTATCTATTCTCTCTCTATCTCTTCATACAGATTCGAATATTTATCCAAAGGATATCCGGAGCCACCATAGGCTTCTATTGTTATGATTTGTTTGGATTAAGTCGACATTCTTTCTACCATGTAAGTAATAAATTCAATTTAACATGAGCCAAACCGATGAACATGATGAAAAGAAAAGTAACAAAATTGAGAATCGTAAACGATTATATAACCAATTATCAAGTTTCCATTACGATTTTATATCCCAAGTAATTTAAGAATAGGAAATGACGATAATTTTTACTTGTTCAAAATTCTGATTAATCAGATTTCCTTTTGATTTCGTAAACTCGAGCATTGAGAAACTTTTTTGCATTTTTCTCTCTCTCTCGATGGATTAACTTGATTGTATTAATATTAATATGAATATTATCATCTCTAGTTGATGATGAAACTGCTAACGAAGCAATTTTCTCCCTCTCCCTCTCTCTCTCCCTTGTTATCAGAAGGAGGGAGAAAAAAGTTCATGGAGAAGTTTTCATTAAAATGCTAACTGGGAACTTGAACAATCCAAGTGAAAAATTGATAATATTCACAATATTTATACTTTCATTGTCTAAAAATAATTCAAACAACCAAATTGAGTTTCATGGAAGCTCACGGAAAATATCATTACTAATCTAATTAATTCTCAAGGTTCTCAGCTAATTTATCCACTTTTCCATACAGAATACATGGTGTAAATCTCTCGGTCAATAGTTTATCCTGAATTTATCAGAATTTATCGTACGGAAAATGAATATTGTTACACTTTTCCTTTCACATTTCATATGAATGAAGATAAATTGATTAATTAAAAATAATAATTTCCCAATTCTCTAATGATTATCGGTTGATTTAAGAGGCACAATTGATAATAATAACTTTTACATGATCCAAGTGACGTTTAAATCTCTTGCTAATTGTTGAAATTAATTAATTTGTCTATTGTTTTTGCTTTTCTTTCACAACAATTGAAGGCATTGGTTCATATGGGACAGAACTTTTTCCTCATCATCGATTTCGTTGTCTCACAAAAACAAGCACGAGAACAAATCGCCCTCGAAAGAGCCGCTCGAGCCGCCGCTTTGGGCAATATGGCCGGTTAGAGCTCGATTGACCTTCTAGACGACCTTAAAACCACAATCATAACGCTGAATGTACATTATATTTATTGAGGTTCCTTAATTATTACAAAATTAATCCATTATCCGGAAGATGAGGAAAAAAAAAATATTCATTGTAAATAATTGATAAAGTTAATTATTGAGAAATCAACTCAACTATTATCATTACATTAACTGAACCCACAATCAACCTAATCCCCTTCCAACAATTAACTTAATTAATAATCCATTTTGATTGACAGCACTTACCTTTTCTATTGTTAAAGAAATTTCATTCATTAATCTTAATTCATTGGAAAACTATTACAAACAGACAATTAACTAATTGATTGTTCAATCTATTAAATCAATCATAACTTTACTCTTTCTCTCCCAATGCTATTAACACACAACAATCAATTAATTGTTGTGTAGCCATTATAATTATTGTTGTCCAATCAAAAGAAACTCAAGATTAAATCATATTAATATTATCAATTTACTCTCTCAAAGAATAATAATAATAAAGTTCTGAGGAAAAAAGAAACTCGAAAACAATCAACTCGAATTGTATTTATACATAATCCAAGCCAGAGATTAAAATTAATCCGCGAATTTGAAATAATTGTTATTGAAAGACAAGAGAATTTATTAATTTAAATCATCGGCCTTTACTTGTTACCAACCCCCCGTTTATATTTGTAAATCTATTTACAATAGTTCGTGAAGTATTTAATGACCTTAGTACCAATGGTTCGGGTAGAAAGGATCAGCAAAAAAAACACCTCAATGTGTGAAAACGACACATCAAAGGAACACAATTGTTTCTTTAGGTATCATAAGTATTATTACAATTTTTTAGTTTAAATTTTTATTTTTGTCCAAATTTAGAACTTTTTTGTTTACGTATTCGACAAATTTTCTCAGTCCATTCCAATTGGAAATATATTCAGATGATGGTGACAATTATTTCCCATTTGTTTGTCAACATTTTTCGCATAATGTGTCAATCGATTTACTCTTTTCTTTTTAATTTTTCTTCCTTATTCCTCTTTCTGATATTTTTTTCCTTCCATGTCAATTGATATTCATGTAAATCAGTGATGATCATGAATTAGAAAAAAAAACAATTTCCATGTCATTTGATTGTTGATTTTAACATTCGCTTGATTGATAATATTATTAAGTATTAGTAGAAACGAAAAAGTTTCCAATTGAAAATCAATCCAAAAATTGATGATGACAATTCCTATTGACTTGAGTAATTAGATAGGAAATTAAGTTAGAATTGAGTTGAAAAAGAATCCAGTTAATTGTGAATATAACATCATAAGAATCAATTGATTGGTCTTTTTTCATCATCATCATCATCTGATGATCTCGCATTTCGCATTGTTGTTTGTTGATAGTTGTTGACAGTTGATGTTGATGTTGTTGTTGTTGTTGTTGTTTGTTTATCGGTGTTGTTGATGTTGATTGTAGAGTGGGTGGCAAAAGGAGTAAATAATATAAATCAAGTTTTAAGCCAAAAATGTCACACACAAGAAAAAATTGTAATTATTGTAAAATATTAATTTTGTTGCTCAAATAATCATAATTAGGTTAAGAATGATAATGATAATAATAATAATCATAATAATAAGACAATAATAATCATAATAATTAGAGATTGAAGATAATGATATAAGTAAATTGTAAGTGCTGTTAACAAATTGTTTTGTTTTTTGTGGTTTTTTTTGGGTTAATTTAGTTTTGGGTTAAGTTAAAAAGTAGAATGAAGCAAAATTGTTGTATGGAAGAAGCAAAATAATCAAGAATATAATTAAATTACGTTGTAAAGTATAATCATAATCGTGATGAGATGTTGATGTTTTTTTATGAGATATTTTTACTCTTTTGTTGTTGTTGTTTGTTGTTTGTTTGTCAATGGGAATTAAGATGAAGCCTAATTGTATTAACCATTAGATGACAATGATGTTGTGATGAAATTCAATAGATGATCAATAGGCGATGTTGTTTTCGATGATGATGATTTATAATTGAATGAAGAGAGAAAAACATCTTAATATCATTTTTTTTCGTATTGATGGAGAAAAACTTTGAATTATTAGAAGATGAAGATGAAGATGATGATGGAGAAAAAGTGAAATATTCACTATTTTTACTTATTATTATTATTATTTTCGTTCATCTTCCTTGGTTATCATCATTATCTTCATCTTTATCTTCATCTCTGATATTTTCTCCATGGTTTCGGTTGTATAATAGTGTAATTACAATCTAAATGATGATCAGAATTTTATTATTATTCCATTTTGATTATCATTCTGTTGTCAATTAATGAGTTAATTCTGAGGGTGGGAAGTTTTCATGAGAACAAAAAAGAAACCATGTAACATGTATTACATATCAATATGATATCTGATGAAAATATAGTTTTATATATTATCAGTTGAATTTCCTATCAATTGATTTGCTGATTAATTGCATTAATTTTATAAAACAATTTTTGGTGAACATTTAATTGTTGCTTGGTGTTAATCAACCGGTAACACGTTCGGTAATTCAATTGAGCCAATATTTCATGAGGAAGAAAATATGAAAGAAAAAAAAAGACAGAGAAAAAGAAAGAGAAGAAAAGAAAGGGCAATAAGAAAAAGGGAAGATTCTTCTTATAGAATGATAAAAGATACAAAAATCTTCATCTTGGCCCCCAACAATTAAGATAATTAATCAACTCATCATAATAATAATAATCGATTTGTTTTCACATTGAAAAGTTTTGAATATAATAATAATAATAATAGTTGAAAGTTTCCATTCATTTGTAAATATAATTAGTAAATAAGTGATCATAATTAAAGTTTAAAGACAAATTAAAGACAAATTGATAATGGTTATGATTAAATGATGAAAAAAACAAATAATTAAGGGTTTACATTGTTAATTATATAATAATAATAATTAGTTTTGTTGAAATAGCCACTCAAATATCAATAATAATATAATCATAACATTAGGTGGGAAATTTGAATTGATTGAAAAGCAAACATTTTATCATGATGGTTATTGAAAGGTTTTGTTTTTTCAGGGTGAAAGTGATCAGATAATAATGATAATAAAATGTAATCATAATAATGTTCATGGTAATCATGATGTCGATGATTCGAACGGAATGAAAAACGTAAAGGACTAGAATTAAATTAAAGGAGAAAATAATGAAACTTTATGTTCGATATTTTTCTTCTTCATCTTCGAATGTTAAAGAGAAAAGTAAGAAAAGAATTTTTGGTTTTTTTTCTATTTTTTTTTGTCGACAAGAAAAAAGAAAGAGAGACACAAAATCTTATATAATATTATCTGATATTCGAAACAGAAAATAAATAGATGAGCATGAGGAGGGTAGAAGATGAAGAGAAAAAAAAGGATGAGGATGAGAAGGAGAAGAATAATGAAAATGATGAAAAGTAAAAGGAGAATGGAAATTTTTCCGTTTTTTCGTTGAGTTTGTGTAGAAGATAAAAAGAGAGAGAGATGCAC
Organism: Panonychus citri; assembly: GCF_014898815.1. Classification (NCBI taxonomy): domain Eukaryota; kingdom Metazoa; phylum Arthropoda; class Arachnida; order Trombidiformes; family Tetranychidae; genus Panonychus; species Panonychus citri. Next base: position 580,129 of record NW_026515495.1, read on the forward strand.
TCAAAATCAATCGAAATCGATTAATCGATAAAATGGAAAAGATTATTTAAGAGTCAGGAGAGAGAGAGAGAGAGAACGAGAGAGAACGAGAGAGAGAGAAGGATGAAGAAGATGAGGATGATTGGAAACGGAATGTTAAGAATAACAAAAAACAAAAGAAACATGAAAACGATTCAATTGAATTTTCTGTGTATTCTCAGAACTTTCTGAGTTTTTTTTTGTTTCTTCTTCTGTCCAATTCTGTCAATTGTTAGATGATCATCTTTTGTTATCATTGTTGTTTAATAAAAAATAAGGTTTCATCAGCAATTGATTATAATAAATTAATGGTTAATCAATAAATTGCTCATTTCCATTGTGATTGTTGTTGTTGTTGTAACAATATCTTCATGAATCAAGAGCAATTTTTAGATTGTAATTGATTTGTAACTAAGGAGATTTGAAGATGATGATGAAGATGAAAACAGAAAATAACAGTAAGAGTAGGAAGATGATGATGATAATGATGATGATGATGATGTAAGAAAATCACCATAATTGACATTTATCATGAATTCAATTGAAACTAAACTGAATTAAATCATAATGACAAATATTGATCATTGAGAATAACTTTTTGACTTATTATCAAAATCTAATTTCAATTTGTAGCATTTCATTATCATGATTTAAATCAGTTGATTAGCACCTTTCTCTCAATTATCTTATTGCTACAATTTAACAATTATCCTTAATTAGTTGGGTTAACTGTTCATCTTTCCCTCTGATTTTAATCTTAGTAATCAGCTGAAAACATTGAATCAAATGATGAATACGTTTTGTTGATTGAACAAATTTGCTAATAACTAATTAGCTAAATTGTATCAACCCTCTCATAGTAAGTGAATTTACTGATTAATCTGATTTGTTGTTGATTAAAAAACAAGCTTCTTGATTCAAATGAGATAATGAAAACAAACCCAAGATTTAACATTTGATTTAATTTCACCATTAATCAGAGATGTAAATTGGTTCAATTAACCTAAATGATTGCAAGTTAATTAAGGACATTTGATTGACTAGATTTGATCTTAATTGTAACAATTGATCCAAGACTCATATCAGTTAGTTAATCATCAATATAAAAGATGAGAGCGTAGCAACAATTAAATAAAAAACAAAACGTAAATCAAGTAAATTGTTTAAAACAATCAACAAGTTCGCCATTAACATTAGCAATTAAATTGCCAAATTAAATCACTTGATTTAGTTACACTTGAAAAAGCAAACAGGAAATTTAAAAATTTCACTCAAATGGTCACTCTGGTCAATATGAATTCTGATGATTTTCAATTGAAATTAAATTCCCATTGATGATCAAATATCAACCGGAAGATGATGATGATCAAATTTGGAAATTGTTTCAAGTGTAACTAATTTACTGAATAGAATTCGTTGTATTTAAATGATTATGCAAATGACGAGAAGGCTTAGAACTTGATTTACGTTTTCTTTTTCAAATTTTCTCTCTCAAATGTTGATTCTATCATCATCATTATCATCATCATCATCATCTTTACCCTGAGATCTTCTGGCGATTCAGTTTCCATCTCAACATTTCATCATCTTCCTCTGAATCTCCATCACTTTTTCTTGATGTTGTTATATTAATTTTCGTTTCCTATTATTGTTATTATATAAAAAATTGAGTTTCTTTTTTCTTCTCTTTTCTATTTTTTGTTTGAATCATTTCCTTTTCCTTTATCTTACTTGTTATTTGTTAACCATCACGAATCTCCTAATTTATACGTAGACTTAACATTTGTTTTTGCTCGTTTTAAAAGAGACTTGAAGAACTCGATTGCCCAAAGTGTAACCATTGAGACTCTGAATGGCAACCAGAGCTTCATCGTAATTTGTCATGGTAACAAAACCGAAGCCTTTACATTTGTTTGTTTGAAGATCACGAATTACTTTAACACTTTGGACAGCACCGAAAGGACCAAATAGTTGCCATAAAAGGTTCTCCTCGGTATCGGGGGCAAGATTATACACAAATAAACACCAACCAGTACCATTAACAGCGTTTGTTGCTAGAAGTGGATTTGCAAGTAGATCTCCAGCTAACGGTGAATATCTGTTCCAATTAATGATACACGATAATACAATGATAATGAATGATAAGAGGAACAACGAAAGTGTGACACAAGTTGAAGTCGAAGGAAAAAAGAAGGCGAGAAAAAGTATATATAAAAGAAGACGAAAAGAAAAAAGAAAAGAAAAAAACAAAAACATAAAATTAGAAAAGAATGAAATAAAATTATCTGTTTACCTGGTTATCGGTGACAGGGGAATGTACCTGAATCGGTTTGCTGGATGATGAATTGGTCCAGCAAATCGACGCTGAGGTGAAAGATATGCGGCCAGAGGAGCGAGGGCTTTGGCATTATTGCTTGGGTTATTGGCAAATTTAACTGTTATCGGGTCACTACTTCCTTCCGGGATCGTATTATGTAAATGTTTAATGGCCCTTTCGGCCTCTATCCTTTGGTCAAATCGGACAAACCCGACACCTTCTCAATATTTGGAAACAAAAAGAAAATATCATCCCAATTAATTTAAACAAAAAAAAGTCTCACCAAATTAAATTATCTTTCTGAAATTCATATTTCTATCATGAAAATTGAAGAAAACGATATAATAATGATAATTATCCTTCCCTAGGAATAGAAAATTATTATTTCTTTTATTTCCTGCTAATCATTTTCATCTTCATCAGCATTATAATCATCACCATTTAACCAAATTACCTTTCATAATAATATATTACAGAATAACATTTAATCATGAAAAAAAAGAGGTTAATCTTATTAACACAATTAACAATTGTAATACTTTTCCCCTGGCAAATGATTAAATGATTACCTCTCAATTGAATATAAAACTTTTTCCATACAGAAAAAAAATTAAAGACAAAACCAAATGGAAATTATCAATCTCGAATTATCAAAAACAATAATAATCCTGAGAAACGATAACTTGAACAATCATCTATCACAATTCTGGAAAATTGTTATTATATTAATCAAATGCTATCAAATTGATAAAATACAAAGTGATAACTATTATATGGACATTTAAAAGATAAATGTTTCAAGTCAAGTGATGGATAAATTATTTCATATTATTGCTGTTTCTTCAATAATTTCAGCACGACAAGTTATGAATGTCTAAAAATACATATAACACATAAATTGGAAAAAAAAGTGAATTCTATTTTCCCATTTGCCTTGCGGCCATTTATCCTAATATTATATATTTTGGTTACATGGAATATGAAAAAAAAGAAGAAGAAGAAAAATATAAAGTTAAATCTATTTTTTTATGTTACCTGTAATATTGTCACAAAGTATTCGTGATGTTATTATACGTCCATAAGGTGCAAATAGTTGTTCTAATTCTTGTTGTGTCATGGCCTTAGGTAAACCACTAACGTAAAGATTGGCTCCTTTTATGGCTTCGCTGCTCGGTCTGGCAAAAGAAACCTGATAAATAATAGTGAGAGAGAGAGAGACGATCATTATTATTAATACAGAATTTAAATATCACTTGGTTATCCAATCAAACAATCACAACGAAAAATATATATTATATAAATAGTTTGAAACATGATAATCATAAGGCAGTTTATTTAATATCATCAAATAATCAATCATTAAGAAACATCATCAACTGTTTTTTTTTTGGTTAATTCTGAGAATCGGGAATTATTTTGGTTACATTTCATTTCTGGTTATGCTTATTGTATTTGTATTTGCTTGGTTTTCTGGTTCTTGTTGTTATTATTATTGTTTTCATGATATTTGCTTCATGTATAACAATATAAATGCATATTGTATTATTATTATTGAGTAAAAGTAACTGTAAAAAAAAACAAGACAACCAGTGAAACTATTGTGGACTTGAATGTGGTTCCTTGAGCATAAATAATACTGATAATCAAGATAAAGTAATATTATCCTGGTTTCTCATTATTATAATCATATACGAAAATGATCAGATCACATATATAATACATATTAAACATATTCATTAAACAAACAGCTTCGAATCAGTGATTTCCTAATAGTTGCCTTGTTATTCAGATACAAAATATTAACGGTAAACACAATGAAGAGAACAAGAAATTTGATATCACTTTAATTAAACTCTCACTTTTTATGTTGCTCTCTTGATCTTTCTCTCTTACTCACTTTATCTCTAATCATCTTCTCTGAATTGAGTTCTGGTGGATAGAATCATGGAAAAACATCATGTCTCTCATTATCAATGTTAATATATAATAATAATAATGAAAATTTAGATTCGATGGTAACAGAATGTCTTAGATTACATTCTCATCCAATTTTCTTTCAATATCTCTCTATGTGTGTTTCCATATATAAAGTAAATGGTTATTATTGAGCTTCGATTATTGATTATTGGGTGAAATGGTTGAGTATAGTAGTAGAAGGAGATAAAGAAAGAGGAATGATGAAAAATATATAAGTTACTTTAATATTACACAAAAGAGTAAAAGTAAAAGAGATAAATAGATGAGAAATAAGAAAAGCTTAAGTTGATTTAATGTTATCTGCGAACTTGAAATGATATTTTACAGAAAGAAAGAAAGAAAGAAAGAAAGAAAGAGAGAGAGAGAGAGAGAGTAGATGATGAGATTGATTATGATGATGAGAATCGAAGATCAAGAGTAAAATACTTACCTTTAATTGGAGTTAAACTAAACAGTGAACTTAAATGAAGCACTCAGAATGAAAAAAATATCTACTATTAGATTGTATCAGGAAGAGGATGAGGATGAAAAGGATATTGTGATGATAAAATAAATAAAGGAAATAAAATGATGTTAATGATGAGAAGATAAAGAATGAGAAAGAGAGTGAGAGAGAGAGGTTGATAGATAAATGTTTTATCTTTTTCTGAAAAGTTATAAACAAAATAAATGACATCGACATGAGTAATAATGATAATAATTCCGAAGGCCCATGAAATGGAAGATAAAGATTCTCATCATCTTAACGTTTAAAGTATTTAATGTTATCATCATCAGAATTTTCATCATTATCTTCATTTTCTACCCCATCATCTCCATAGTCTCTGTCTGTCTGTCTGTCTTTTTCTTCCCCATGTTTTCATCACAGAGAAAATCAGTAATGTTTATATTATTTATCATTATTATTATCAAGATATCTACATACACATAAATGTATTCATGGAAGATCAATTTCAATGAACAAAACCAATAAATCTTTAAGTAAGATTTATATGAGAAAAGAGAGATGATGATGAGAAAAAGTAAAAGAAAATTCGAAACAAGATGAAGATAAAAGAGAGATGAGAAAAGAAGAATAAAAGAAAACAATAGAGGAAACTTTTTTCTATGCTAATATCATATTTACTTTTTCTTTTTACTCCCAGTTGAATTTCCTTCCCAGTTTATAATATTTATTTCATTCTATTCGAAAAGGTTTCATTGTAGGTGTTAGAATCATCATGTTAATGATGATCATGAAGAGAAAAGAGAAAAGAAATTCTCTAAAAAGAAAGAATATCAAAAGTTGACATGAAAATGTAAAAATGTTCGAAAAAAAAAAGATTATCCTTAGATTCATTTTCCAAGGATAATTTAAAATTCTGAACATCTCAGACTTTCTATCATGTGACATGATGTCTCTTGATAATAGTTTCTGATTATTCTTGATTAGCATCTAATCATTTTTTTTATTCTTCTCTCTCTCTTCCAGCTCATTGGCTCGTTTTCTGTGGTTATTATTATTCACTTATCATGGAAACAATTAGCATACATTAATGTTCACCATGTTGACTATTATTGTTGTTTTATTATTACGTTAATTCAGATACACAGGATGATGAGGATAAGAAGATGATGAGTACGAGTTATCATCTTTTTCCTTATCATCAACGTGATTTGGTAAAGTAAACAGATATTTCATGATAATAGTGAATCAAGAATGAATCAGAATCAATGAAACTATGTATTGAATTATTTATCTGTAACTTTATCAACTAGATGATGAGACAAGTGAAAAGATGAGGATGAAATGATAAAAGAGACTTAGAGAGAAAGTAATTTACACTTGAATGAAATTTCAGAATCAACATCATCATGATTCTGATGAGAAATGACAAATATTCACAGTTTCAATGTCTTATTATCATGGAGAAGATGAAAAAAAAATCAATTCTCTTTCTTCATGATAACAATTATTATCATTTTCAATTTTCAGTTATGGAAATTGTAACAAGATGATAATCATTACAATGAGAAATCTTCATCACTATTAATACAACCAACTTTTTGAAGATTTAATTAGGGAAAATAGACAAATTACCTTTCGACAAAACTTTGATTGATTAACTATTATAATTAATCATTGGAAGAGAGAATTTGAAAAAAAAGTTTGATTCAATTATCGTAACATTTTGATGTGAATATTAAAAGTCAATGTCATTCTCATGGGTTATCGATTGAGAGTGAAAATATCTAATCAGTTCAATTGATTATCTCATCAAAATTGATTAGATAAAAAAATATCCTAATCTTTTTGCTTCATCCTTAATCAGGATATTAAATGATCCGCATCTTTTTTTGTTCGCCATCATGTTAACCCAAATATTTGCTTAACATTAAATAAACAGAATAATTTTTTCTCGTTACTGTTGTATTGAGGTTTCATTGTTTCAAACAAAAATGTCAAACATATTGTCACATAAATACAAATGATGAGATAATGGTAACGATAAAAATGAATTATCATCATCGTCGTCATGAAATAGGAAGGAAATTCTCATGTTAATTGAATTAAATGGATGATGATGGTAATGATAAGATGAAAGATATTGATACAAATAAAAGCAAAATTAAGATTAAATTCTGATAGATAAACAGAGTAGAGAGTAAAGATAAATAAGGAATAATCAAGTTGAGATAAAATTCTGGTAAATGTTCAGATTCTTTAGCTTTAGATAAACTTAACGGTAAGTGATTCGAGTATTAAGTGACCTCTTTTAACCACCGGGAAAAGGGACGAGATGATAGAGAGTGAGAGAGAGAGAGAGAGAGACAAAGAAGACAAAGAAACTGATGGAAGATTAAAAGGAGGAGGAGGATGAGAGAAAGAGAGAAGGTGGAAGATAAAGATTAGAAATAGAATATGCTTGGGAGAGAAAAGGTGAATGTTAAAGTTAAAGCATAAAAAGAGAAGGAGGAAGATGAAAAGGGAGAGAAATAGTTTATTCCCTATCATCCCTAGGGAAGCCCTTTTTCCATTAAAATCGATAGGGAAGAGAGAGAGAGAGAGAGAGAGAGAAAAAAAGAAAGAGAGACAAATGATGATAATGATGATGAAAATAAAGCCGATGATGTTTACCACACCATTGATTGTACTATTGTGATGGTGGATACAAAGATGACGAGAAGGAGGATAAAGATTATGATAAAATGGGTGAGAAGACAAAAAGATATCAGAATTAGTTTTTAAATTTATTCCATAGAGAACGCGAGAGAGAGAGAGAGAGAGAGAGAGAGTTGAAGGAGCAATATAACAAAAGAGAAAAAGTAACGCACGTTTTGACACGCGTTTTAGCACGTAAATGACAAGAGTACGAAAACGCGTGCAAACAATAATAATGCAAATCAATTGACATCAATGTTTTCACCAATTTTATGACAACAATAAATTGAACATGAAAATAAACTGTACTTGTGATTAATAATATTAAATAGTATTTCGGATCAAGCAAATTAATAACCAGTTATTTGTTATCTTTTTCCCCTTTTCCTCGTTAAAAGTAAACCGCCTGAGGCTGATTAACAGCAAGTAATTAATTGTTAACTAATGACATGAGATTATTAAGTATTGTAATAACAAGAGAACCAAAAATCAAAAGATCAATAATAATAATACAAGAACAATATTCTCAATGAATGTGCAACAGTTTTTCTGGAACAAACAATTCCAATTCCAATTCCAATTTCAAACTCAAATTCTGATTCCGATTCTGATAAAAAAAACACCAAAGAAACAGATTAATTATCTTCTTACCTTAATTGTCTTATTTTGAAGCTTTAGTCCGTTAAGAGTGTTAATTGCTTTCTCAGCGTCATCTGATCTAACATAGTTCACAAAGCCGTAACCCAAAGATTGACCAGTGACCTTATCCCGAATCAGTTTACATGATTCAACCTCACCAATGGAAGCAAATAGACCACGAATATCCTCCTGTGTCATGGTCTGAGGTAGATAATTGACAATTAAATTGGTTTTCGAATCTTCTGAATCATCCTGAGAACCTGTTGATGAGGCTGATGCATTGTGCATGGAGTTACCATTTTGCTGTGGTAATGATGATACTGATGAGGAATCCATTCCGTTCATAATTGTATCCTCGGAGAGATTAAAAGATTCTGATGATTCGTCTTCCAGGTCGTGATCTTGTTTAATTTGTTGCGAGTCGAGTAAAATTTTATTATTATTATTATCCCTTTCGATTGGCGATGAGGAGGTTAAATGGGCTGACAGGGTATCAGGTTCACTGGAACGTGAATCAATCCCGTTCCTAATAACAATTTCCAGGACTTCGGCAATTTTTGCTTCTCAATTTGATATTTTATCGATATATAATAATAATAATAATATAATATAACAGGTAAATTTATCGATTAGATAAATAGCAAAAGAAGAAAAGAAAACGAAACAACAACAATTAAATTTGCCGATTGGTGATCAAATTTGATGAGCACAAAAATTATTTAGCAAAAATTTTTGATGATGTTCACTTAATATTATTATTATTATTATATTTGTTGGCACCTTTTGCTGATGAATTTCAGATAATTGGATTAACTTTCAAATTTGATTTGGTGACACTCACATAGATGAGACTCAAAAATATTGATGAAAGTTGAATTTATATTTATATCAAAAAAGGTTGAGGTTGTTATTAATTTATTGATGATAATGATGATAACCAGCACAGGCACAGAAAGAGAGACAGACAGAGGATTTTCAGAGTAAATGAGAGAGAGAGTAGACAGAATTGAATATGAATCAGTTAATTGTTGTTGTTTGTTGTTTGTGTCTTGGTGTTCAACTTATCGTTTTGTTATGTGTGTTTGTGTTGTGAAGATTTGGATTGGTGATTTAAATTGTTGGTTTGATTTTAAATTTTTGTCTAAAACAAACAAGGAAAAGACAGTTGATTAAGATTAAGAAATGTGATGATGATGGTGATTTAAGTGATTTGATAAAAGATGATGAAGAACAAAAATAAAAGATGAAAAGGGTAAGAAGAGAAAAAAATTAGATAGATGAGAAGAAAGAGAAGATAAAGAAGAGAAAAAAGATGATAATCTTAAAAAGGGGCAAAGAAAAGAATCGAATAAGAAGAAGAATAAATTTACGGGCAAATGAAGAAAAGAATAAGAAGAAAAAGATGTGATCGCGTGGCTTTCGAAAGGCAATAAACTGAATAACCGGACTCGAACTAAAAGAACCAAAACCAGGTAGGAGACAGAGAGAGAGAGAGAGAGAGAGAGAGAGAGAGAGAGAAAATGAAGACAAAGAAAGAGATGAAAGAAAGAAGAGTGAGATTCTGCGAAGCTAAAATTTTGTAACGCAAACTCGAAACTCGATTTAGATCAGAACAAAAACTTATCATTCCCTTGGAAACGAGATCTCTTTTATTTGATATAATTTCGAGCAAACTCCCAGTCGAAAGGAAGTTACTATGGTTACATTCACTTTCTTTCTTTCTTTCTTTCTTTCTTTTACTCTTCTTTCTCATCACCATCATCATATGAAAGAAGAAGAAGAAAGAAGAGAGAGAGAGAGAGAGAGAAAGGCAACAAGATCGCGTGCCACTTTCTTCCCTCATCTCTTTTATTTTTTTCTCTCTTTTCTCTTTCATCTTTAACTCTCTCACTCACTTTCTCGCCCCATCACATCCTTGTCCTCCCTCATCATCATCTAGCATCACCTTTTTTTCATCCAAACTTTAAAGCCCTAAGGGTAAAAAGGATTCATAATGATTTCAAAGTTATTTCTTTCAATCTAATAACTTTCTGTGTTGTTGTTGTTATTTTTTTTTCTTACTCAATGTTATCAACTTATTCATTCCCATGATACTGAAGTAGTAGTTTTTTTTTCATCATCATATTTTCATACAACAAAAACTCATTATCAATTTAGCAATAACCATATATATTCATGTAATGGGTTATTGTTTTTTATCATTTTTCACCTTACATGAAAATTTTAGTTTGCAAATTTAATCCAATTTCATGAATTTCATATATCTTATTTGCTCTGATAACTTTCATGCAGCCATGATGTTAAAAAGTAAATTATATCAACTGATTATGAGTTAATTTGGATAACATTGTTAAAAGAGTGAACCAAAAACTTAACAATTTAATGATAATTAGACAAATTATCAGATTAATGGTTAAGATGAGTGTTAATTGATAATTTAAGTTAAATTATCAACATTTATTCATCATCATTATCTTTATATTTCAGATTTTACCGTCTTTCGAGATTTTTGTTTCTCTCTTTCAATTGATGCAGAAACAGAATGAAAATTTTTCTCTTTCATCTTCATCATTCTATACTTATCTTCTCTTTCTTTTATTAGGATACCCCTCTTACTCTTACTCATCCTCATCATCATCATCATCATCTTTTTCTCATCTTCATCGATTTTAACCAGACTCTTTCATCTCATCTTTTTTTCATCTTCCCTTTTCACTCCTTATGATTAAATTTCTTCTTCTTTTCATGTAAACCTCTCTCTCTCTCTCTCTCTGCGTCTTTTTATCTTCCTCATCATCTTCTTTCGCTTCCCTTTATTCCATGTTCTTTTCGCCCCTTGATTGCCTCTTCTGCGTAAAGAAAAGTCTCAAAAAGAAGAGCTTCAAGGTAACAGTAAAAATTTCATCTTCTACTCCAAAATATATTAATACATTTTCTATTCCTCTTCCATATATAACTATAAATATATCGATGGACAACCTTGAGGACCACTTATATCCTCATTTTCATCTTCATCATAATCATCTTCTTTCTCATTCTCATCATTCTCTCTCACCTTCATCCGAATAACGGTAAAATGAAAAAAAAACTTTGAAGCACAAAAATAAACAAAATTAACAAGATAAAGTTTTCATCGTGTATCAATATATGAGAATAAACAAAAAGATTAGATAATCAAAAATCGTAATCTAATTTAATCAAAGGTTCTTAATACAATCGAATGATAATCAATCATATGATTGGGTTGACAGTTGATTTAATATATTGATTGTATTAATTACAGTCAATGATTATCAGCTAACCTTTAGAAAAGTGCAAGTCAAATACAAAAGGGAAATTAATTTTCTCTATTCAAAAGTTAATTGTTAACAATTTGATGGAAAAGGTAACTAACCAAACTTAAATCAAGTAAAATATTAGATTAATTCATAATTTTAATTATGTTAATTGTTGGGTTTAACTTAATAGTGTGAAAGATATTAACTTTCAATCAGTATATTCAAAGAGAGAGAGAGAGACTTTAATTACTAGTTATCACTTATTCATTTATTCATTTGATTTAAATTTGATTATCATTAGACAAAAAGAGTTAATAATTAACTACAGAAATTACTTATTACCCTTAATGAACAGTTAACATTTAATTGTATGCAATTGATAGTATTTCAAAATGAACCTTCATCTCATCTACATGATTCATTTAAATCATGTAATCAGAATCAGAATAGTCAAAAATATGTCACTGAACTTTTTTATTCATCTAAGAGGAGAAAAAACTGATTCAGTTTCCATGTAATTTTCCCCTGATTATTTATTTTCCCAACAATCATCCTCATCATCATCACTTAAAGTCATTATTATCTTCATCATTTACATGAATATAATTGTCAGTGGGTCTCCTCCCCTCTCTCTCTCTCTCTCTTATCATATTCAATTTAAATTGAATTTGTAATAATCTCTCATCATTTGATTTGAATTAAAATTGAAATGAAATTATGTTGATGAAGACAATTAGGCTGATCAAATATTGATTTACAATTAAGAGTTGAAATTAAACTTGATCATCAAATAATCATTGTTACAGTTGATCAACCTCAATCTCTTAAGTATGATGAGGATGCTAATGTTTATCATGATGTTCATGAAGATAATGATTCCAATAGTAAATGAACTCGAAGAAACTTTTAATACAATGAAGAATGAGACAATTGATGGTTTGTTAATTTACTGATTTTCGAATGATTATTTTTTCTTATTTTAATTTTTTTTCTCCATCATCATCAGTTTCTCTTCTTATTCTATAACTTAGTCGAATTATCATCGAATAAAGTTCATCATCATGTAATTCTCATTCAATTCTGAATCATGACTTAGGTTTACATTGGAAGTAAATAGAAGAAAACGAGAGAAAGAGAGAGAGATGAAAGGTAATGATGATGATCGAGTGGAAGTAAATACGTTCGATGAAAACATTTTTTCATCGAATGCGTATGTGTATTTGCCTTCGAACTAATTTACTATTGATCTGATGATTTTTCTTCTCTTCTACTTCATCATCTTGATTCATCATCATCATTGCTTATTCTTCATCCCTTCAGGTTCTAGTTCTGTAAAACAGCCTCAGGATTCATGATGAAGGGGGAAAATTATATATCATTGATGAGAATAGATAATAACCAGAATTGAGATTACATTCCTCAGAAATTTTCAAATCATTCTCGATACTTTTTCTCTCTCTCTCATCATGCTAACAATTAATTTCGCTCAAATAATCACAATGAACATTGTGACGATCTTTTGATTGTTGAAGATAAATTCCATCTCTTTATGAACAAGAGATTCTCCCAATTATTATGCTGACTAATTTATCGATTGATAATAATTTCATCTTAAAATGAACAAACATGAATTGTTAATGAGAAAAATTAATTATTCAAATTTATCATTTTAAATTTGTGCAAATTTCATTAAAATTATTGATTTTATCAAAATTATCAAAATTCTCTATCATAACTGTCCAAATGTTAAAAGTGATTAATTTTAATCTCTATTTGAAACCTTAATCTCTTTTCCTCATCTACATCATCATTAGTATCTTTCTCTGGTCACTTATTAGATGTCAAAATTGGTGCGAATATCAAATCACCATCAAAATGATGACAAAAAAATAGTCTTTTCGTTTTAAATTTAATTCTCTTTGTTAATCTGGACAGTTTAAACCGAATAGATAACTTTTTCTATGCAAAAAAAAACGAGTAACCTTGACGACAAATTATGATTCAAAAAACAGATAAAAACCGATATCGCACAAGAGAATGGGAGAAAGTGAGTGAGAAAGGAGAGAAAATAAGCCGAAACTAAACAATCTCAACACCGAAAGCACCAATTTTCTATTTGAAATGATTTGTTTTCTATCATCAGTTAAAGGACAAAGATCGAGTTCTAATGTATGTCCAAATATCGAGAATAAAAAATATCTCCCCTCAGAGAGAGAGAGAGAGAGAGAGAGAGAGAGAGAGAGAGAGAGAGAGATCGAAAGTTCCATTTAATGTCAGTTGGTATTAAAGCTCAGAATACGTGAACATAATGGATAAGAAAAGGGAGTTCGCCCTTTTTTACATGCGATACGGTCCAGTGAAGTGAATAAGGCCAACCTTTTACAACGGTAATCCTCATCTTCATCTTCTCCCTCATCTATCATCCTCTTTCTCTCTCTCTCTCTCCCTCTTAACAATAATCATGATGATAATAATAATAACGGTTCGAGAAGCGATCTAAGGTCTTTTTTCCCATCTGCTTATATTACATTTAATTTTCTACAATATTATCTTCATCATCATCTCATTTGTTTCCCCATTTCATCAGTTTCCATGGTAACATTGTATTTATAATCTGTGTAAGTGTGGGTTCGAACCCGACAACCCAAAAACTGGTAACTGATTATCGATACTTTTACTTTTTTATTATTAATTCGATACCAAGGTCAAGCTTGCGTAACTTTTATCACCTTTTACCTTGATAATTTTAACTCATCTTGTTGTTGTTTTTTTCCTGCTTGTGTTTATCATTTGTGCTCATCAACCACATTATAATCATTAATCAACTGTTAATTCAATGGTTCGTGAAATGATTAAGCTAAAATATTATAAACCGAAAGATAATCAACTTTGATAACAGTTAAAAAGCTCAATTAAAATGACAGAAAACATTTTCCTCTAGAAAATCATCAAAGTATCAACTCTCAACTGAGACAATTTAACATTTTAATTGTGTTTATATTTAGTTGATTGTTTATAAAGCTACAGATATTCACCCACATGAATATTAAATTAGATTGAAATTTATTATTATTATTATTATCATGAAATTTTGCATTCGATAAGTGGAATCATATTTTGAGAAATTAAAATTGATTAATAGGCCTTAATGGTTGATACTGTTGTGATTAAATCAATTTTTCTGGTTTAAGATGAATTACCATTTAAATTGAGAATCAACTAATTCACTGATTGTGTTAATATTTAACCAGAAAATGATACAAACTTTCAAGACTATTATAAGTTGTCATCTATTAGATTGATTTGTACAACACAATTTGCTAAACAACATTTCCAATTAAATCAGTTATTTTGATTGAAGTGTTAATCTTGTTTTCTTGATTAAAATGGTTATATCATCATTGAGATAATGAAGATACAAATGATTGGAAAGAGTGAAAGAGAGAGAGAGAGAGAGATACAATCATCCAAAAGGAAGAAGATTAAGAGATTGAATCAATAGGTAAATTTAAATCATTTCTATGGTATAACATTTGAAATAATCAGATGATAATGATGATGAAAAGGATGATGACGATAGAGAAGAAGTAGAAAAAATTACATGAAAGTGATTGATGAGATTGGGAACAATTTTATCAATGAAAACACATGATTAAGATCAATTCTCCATGTAAAGATTGGTGATTTAGTTTCATCTACTTTTTTGACCCAATGGAAAGAAGATGATACAGAAGAAAAAAGGAGAGATAATGATGATGATAACCATTGAGAAAATAAAGAAGAAGATGAAGTGAAAAAAGGAGAATAAGTTTTTTCTCTTATCTCTTATCATCATCATCATCGTCATGCTGACAGAATCAGAATGCCCCCTGAACTCATCAGAATCATAAAGAAAAAGGCAGAATACTAAACATAATATATAAGGAAAATCTTTGACTAAATTTGCTAGAAAATTCATCTTACTCGATTATCTTGACACCAAATGATTAACAGGCTGACAAAACTTAATAGTGAACATTCCTATTCCTATTCGGTTAATCAATTGGTTGCTTAATTTGATTACCATGATACTTTACCCTCTTCATCTTCATCTTCATCTTCCATCTCCTCCTCCTCCTCTTCTCTCTCACTCTCATCCTCTTGTCCTTCTGCTTCCTCATCCTCATCCTCATCTTCATCTTTTTCTCCATCACCATCTCTTTACGCTCCTTTTGTAGCTTATTCTCTCTCTCTCTTCGTCTTCTTCTTCTTCATCCCAATCTGATGTTCAATACTCTCCTCTCATGATACAAGTGATATAAGTCGGTGGTAAAGATGAAGATGAAGATTGGCTTCATAGTTTTTCATCAACCTCCATGGAAACTGATATAATGTTGGAGAAAACAAAATGTGACAGATATTTATTTCTTTCCCATAACAAAGCAACATAATTGGAGATTACAATTTAATACAAAAACAACTAAATCAATGTTCATCTTATTACGATTACCATGTTAATGGTTCATCCCTTTTTGTCTAAAGAACAAATTTATCTACATTATTATGTATCATTATCATTATCTTTGTATAATTGTCATCATTATTTAATATTATTTACCATTCATTTAGTCGTTTAATATTAATTATCCTCATTATTATTATTCAATTTGCATAATCATCAGTATCACCTACAATAATCTTCCATATCAACGTTGAAATCGCGACTCTTCTTTAATACAAGATAATCAATCGTTGAGAATTTATTGATTTGATTTCTTTTTCGTTTGTTTATCATTTTAATTGCTCACAATTAGAATTTATAAAAATTCTTGTTCGTTTTTCTTTTTTTATCTCAAAAGTAGTTGATCTTTTCTGAATTTGAGTTTCGCTTACTTTCAGTTGGCGCCAAAAAGTATCTGTCATCAATTTGTGGTGACTTTGGGTTGTGATTTCGTCCGAACGATCGAAAAATAAAAGGTATCGTTGCTGTCACCAGGATTCGAACCTGGGTTGTCGCGGCCACAACGCGAAGTACTAACCACTATACTATGACAGCTTCAGATATAAGCACCATCGCTTTACACTCTTATATAATCAAAGCCCGTTCACATCACATCCAAATCCCATTCACCAGCATCTTCATCATGTAATCAACCAACTATAACCTGTCATTATCATTGAAGATAAAAAAACAACATCAAGCCTTTTTTTTCATCATCATCATCATTCTTATCATCATGATTCAATCGATTCACGTTTACCAACCCTTTTCATTGTTATCTACAAACAATCAAAGTTTGTTGTTGACTTGGAAAGAAAGTTGATTCCAATTGATAATCCAACCCAAAAGGAATGAAATGAAAGGATTGAAACGGGAAATTCCGACTGAACTTTTATCTGAAGCTGTCATAGTATAGTGGTTAGTACTTCGCGTTGTGGCCGCGACAACCCAGGTTCGAATCCTGGTGACAGCAACGATACCTTTTATTTTTCGATCGTTCGGACGAAATCACAACCCAAAGTCACCACAAATTGATGACAGATACTTTTTGGCGCCAAACGAAAAAGTTAAAACCTTTTTTACTGTCTAATCTTGGATGTTTTCTATCAATTAGTGATCGTTTAGTGTGGGATATAACTGCATCGTTGGATATTTACGCGTTTTTGTCTACATAAGTCAAGCGAACTCAAAATACAACGAAAAACTAGATCTTTAACATACATCTTGTATTTGCTTATGCGTATGTAAACAAAAAGGAAGTGAGATTTCAAATAAAACTTGAGATAAAAACGATTACAAACCTAAAAATTGACCAAAGTCAAGATCGTTTTCTGATTGATTTCGATACAATAAAATTCGACAACAATACAATACATAGAATATATTATAAAAATCTATTGTTCGAATTGTGACCAACTAAAGGTAAATATCAGATAGAAAAAGAGTCATTGAGATCACTCAAAGTTTCAATAAAATTCAATTCAATGTCATGGAACACAAATTGTGAACCAAGTGGACTGATTAGAAACGGAAGTGAAAGTTAACAGAAATCAACTGAATCTTTTTCAAAATCTAATATCTAATAATCATTGATGTCGAATGTCCATTGAGAAAGTTCATGTCCATGTTCGTGTTCACCTTTGATTATCTATTGAAAAGCAAGAAAAAAGTTGAAAAGATGATCCAGTTTACTTTGAGTAATTGGCTCTAATAAGAGGATATTAAAACTTTTTTTTACTTCTTTCAACATCCAAAACAAGAGACAAAATAAACTTGGACTCAGGTAATCAGTTAATAAGCTTGGACCTTTCCAGTGAACTGTTTAGTTTATTTTCCTGATTTCCAGTTCGATATTGTTGTCTAACTGTTGTGGTAGATTCGAGGATTTGTAATGATTACACTTAATTCATTAAAAAAAAGATCTTGGAATTAAATCAAATCTACTCGAGTGTTAAATCAATGGTGAGGTAGAAAAAAAATCATCACTTGTAACTCTTATAATGCTCAACAATTTCATCTAACAATTGACCAGAATGAAATCAAAAGACTATGAGGATAACGATCCTTATGATTTTGATACTTTCGATATCGAAAGTTTAATAAAATGAGAGAAAAAAAATATAAAAGCCTAAGGAGATTAATAAAGCTCGAAATGATTTCTTCTTTTGATTGACTGGACATTCGAACTTATCAGGCTATTTTCAGTTCTCTTATCGTCCAATTGATTTTAAAAGTTCTCTTGATGAGAGTTAATTATCACCTTTCAGTCCGATTAAATAGTTGAAATCGAAATCGTAATTCAACTCGATTGATTTACAATATTTAGAACATGAATAGAAATAATCTCAATACTTTCATGTAAAATTCAATCCAAATTCAATAGGAATCAATGAGAACCAAAATTTGCAAGTTCAACTGATTTCAATTTCTGAATAGATAATTAATCAAAGAATTTTTCATGAGCTAATGAACAGAAAGAAATGGAATCAATCAATTTGATCTACATTATGGTGAGTGGAAAATTCAATTTTCATCTTTTTATTGTGTAGATAAAATTTATTTCCAATTCGTATTAATATCTCGAGTTAAGATTCGATAAAGAAGATGATATCTGAAAAGATTTTCTCTGTGATATTCCCAATGATACTTTCCTTCCTCATCATCTTCTTATCCTCTTTTCATCTTCCTTTTTTCCACATCCCCTTCATGCACTTGGCATCTTCTGTTATTATGCAGATACAACTCAAACTGAACATGTTGAACCAGAATTGGAATAATCTTGTCAATAAACTCGAGAGTGTTAAAACTCACACCGAATCAATTTGTCTTCAAACTCTTATTCTTATCCATGTCTTCACTTTCACATCTTCAAAATAATCTTCATCTTATAAATTGTCCATTCACAATAATCACCATGATCAATATAATGGAAAAGAAATTAACTAATTCCAAACTTACCTTAAAGTCGCAAATTCTAACGAAAACTCGTACAATCACAACAAAACTATCGAAAAGGATTTTCTCCTTTCGCAAAGATTATCATAATAACGATATATCGTTAGAGTGTTTCAGATCGAATTCGAATATTTCATTGAACAATAACTTCGAACAGGAAAATAAAGTCTAGACTTCGTTTCTCTTTGTTTCCTGTAACTTATCTTTCTTTTGAGCCCTTTGATCTCTCTCTCTCTCTCTCTCTCTCTCTCTCGATCATCATAAGATCATCAATTCTTCATCCGATTTTTTTCATTATCTTCTCATCTCCATCCCCACTGCTAACATACGCTTCATCTATTTTCTTCCATGTAATCAGATTCTTGTTGGAAGTTTTTTTTTCTCAATCTCTTGAAGAAATTTTTTTTCCATTTTTTATCTTTATCATGATAATCATCGTTTCTGAATCGATTATCATGAAAGTAGAGTAAAGAATCAGATAAAAAAAAACCTGATACCCAAAACACACACACATAAGATTAGATATCAACAATAGATTGCTGTTGATTAATATCAACATCGAGTTAATCAACTAAAGTAAGTTCACAATTAGAGTAAACTAATTAAATATCCAAGATTATTATTATTATTATTATAAGGGAAGAAGATTATAATTAAGAAACGAATTAAGATTTGTAAACATGATTAGTTTTTTATTACATCTTAATGATTCTCACAAAATGTGAATGTTGAAAAATGAGAATATTAAATTAATGAGAAAATAATATCATCATATTATTATCGTTTTTGCTCCCTTCGATAACTTTAATTGTCAATCAATTGTCAATCGGTTAAATTGTTATCCTTTCCTTTTCCTCGGTTTCAGTTGGTAATTTATTTATCCCGGAAACTAAAGGATAACAAACAAAAGTTTATGATAACATTAATATGATGATAATGATAACGATAAATAATATTATTAAATAGTTAAGCTAAAAGATGAACCATATTTAACTGATTATCTTCAATTGCGTGACAATAATTGTGAATATCAAGATAATCGGGAATAAGCAGAAAACAAGGAAAC